>NC_092772.1:54675677-54975677 GCF_047496795.1 Chiloscyllium punctatum | reverse complement strand
AATTCAGAACAGAAATGCGGAGACATTTCTTCAGCCAGAGAGTGGTGGGCCTGTGGAATTCATTGCCGCAGAGTGCAGTGGAGGCCGGGACGCTAAATGTCTTCAAGGCAGAGATTGATAGATTCTTGTTGTCTTGGGGAATTAAGGGCTACGGGGAGAATGCGGGTCAGTGGAGTTGAAGTGCCCATCAGCCATGATTGAATGGCGGAGTGGACTCGATGGGCCGAATGGCCTTACTTCCACTCCTATGTCTTATGGTCTTATGGTCTTATGGTCTTAGCTTGGAGCTCGGTGACCAGGGTATTCCGTAGGTATCTCTTCGGGGCCTGCGCTCTTTGTGATTTTTAGAAATGACTTGGATGAGGAAGGGGAAGTGTGGATCAGTAATTTTGCCAATGACATGAAGGTTGGTGAAATTGTGGATAGTATGGAGGGCTGTTGTAGGTTACAGGGAGACGTTGACAGGGTGCAGAATGGGCTGAGAATTGACGGATAGAGTTCAACCTGGAGAAGTGTGAGGTGATTCACTTTGGAAGGTCAAATTTGAATACAGCGTACAGGGTTAAATGCAGGATTCTTGGCAGTGTGGAGGAACAGAGGGATAATGGATCCCTAAAACTTGTGAGCCAAGTTGATAACGCTGTTAAGAAGGGGTGTGGGGTGTAGGCTTTCATTAGCAGAGGGATTGAGTTTAAAAATCATGCGGTCATGCTGCATCTCTATTAAGCCCTGGTTAGACCATACTTAGAAATTTGTGTCAGTTCTAGTCCCTTCATTATAGGAAGGATGTGTAAGCTCTAGAGAGAGTGCAGAGAAGATTTGCCAGGATGCTGCCTGAACTGGAGCATATATCAAATGAAAAAAGTCTGAGGGTGCTTGGGCTTTTCTCATTTGAGCGGAGAAGGATGAGAGGAGACTTGATAAAGGTGTACAAGATAATGAGAGACATAGATAGACTGAATAGCCAGAGACATTTACCCCAGGAGGAAATGTGTATCATAAGGGGTGTAATTATTAAGTGATTGGAGGAAGGTTTAGGGGAGATGTGAGAGGTAGATTCTTTACACAGAGAGTGGAATGCACTGCCGGCAGTGGTAGCAGAGCGAGAGACATTAGGGACATTTAAGCGACTCTTGGAGAGGCACTTGGATGATAGTAATGAAGGGTATGTTGATGAGTTTGATCTTAGAGTAGGATAGAGTAGCATTGATGGCTGAAGGGTCTGTACTGTGCTATACTGTTCTATATTCTTAGAATCACTGTTACTTTAATATTTTTGCTAATAAGCGCATTCAGGGATTCAATGTTAACGACTCACTGACAATTAAAACATTCAGGGCAAACCTCCTATAGTAGGAGAGAGTGAGGACTGCTGATGCTGGAAATCAGAGTTAAAAATGTGATGCTGGAAAAGCACAGCAGGTCAGGCAGCATGCGAGGAGCAGGACAAACCCCGAAACATCGATTCCTCAGCTCCTTGGATGCTGCTGAAATAATGTGCTATTCCAGCACCACATTCAGTGCTCTTACAGTAGTCAAATTACCCATGCAATGACATGTTTTTCCCAGTATAGGGGCAGCATGGTTAGCACTGATACCTCACAGTGCCAGGGATCCTGGTTTGATTCGAGCCTCTGGCAACTGTTTGTGTGGAGTTTGCACATTCTTCCCGTGTCTGTGTGGGCTTCCTATGGGTATTGCCCTGAATGTTTTACTTGCCAGTGAGTAGTTAACATTGAATCCCTTAATGCGCTTATTAGCAAAAATATTAAAGTAACAGTGATTCTAAGAATATAGAACAGTATAGCACAGTACAGACCCTTCAGCCATCAATGCTACTCTATCCTACTCTAAGATCAAACTCATCAACATACCCTTCATTACTACCCTTCCTCCCCCAAGCTGAAGGTATGCAGGTCAGGTGGCCATGCTAAATTGCCCATAGTATTAGGTGTATTAGTCTGGGGTTAATATAGGCTATGGGTATGGGTCTGGATGGATTGGTCTTTGGAGAGTTGGTGTGGACTTGTTGGGCCAAAGGGCCTCTTTCATACTGTTGGGAATCTAATCTAATTAAATACTAATGTTATCTTTTTTTATGCACATGGAGACGCTCCAATCTCTCAGCCATAAGTGTATCTTTTTCTCTCACTAATACGTTGAGTGAAGTTTTTGATTTATTTCTTGCTCATTCCACTTCTGGAAGTAAGATTGGATAAACCAGTCCTTAAATAGGATTCAACCAACCCTTCATGTAGCCTTTCAATCTTTCAGGTATAACTCAATGAAGTGTCCTTCTGAGTTCAGGAATGTGTAACTGAAGTACAAATGTGCTGTCTTTTCACAATAATGATGTGAGTCCCAGAGCCATAAATGATAATGGTAAACTCTTAATAATGAAATGCTTGGTTCATTGAATAAACTATTTTAATACATCCAACTGCTTGAGTGATCTGTTTGTTCTAATGGTGAGCAAATATTGTCCCAATACCAACTTTGATGAAACTCCATTTATCCTCATTCAGCAATTTGCAAAATAAAATGTTAACAAGAAGCTTGTTGAATGTTTTAGCGTTATCCCCAAACTCAGTTAAAGTCGTGACCTGTATGTGTGGTGTCTTACCAATTAGGAAAGAAAGTATGTAACATGAACACCATGATGTTAATTGTCGCTTTACGATTTGTATTCACATAATTTAATATTAGTGGAATCAGAACTTCCCTGTTGGAGAACAAACTCTTTTTTATAGTTCCTTCTGTTAACTTTGGGTAAATGTTCACCTCCTTCCTGTCCAGGAGCCCAGGTCACAAAATCCTTCTAGTTGAAATAACTAAGTAATTCTACTTCTATGAATTTATTATGTTCACTTCTCTAGTCCTGAAGAGGTCTCCTGTGCATTTGCCAAGTCTAGCTATAAATTCAGTGACTGAGTTGTTGGCCATTATATGCTCCTTCAGCACATGATCCTTATTCCTTCAGCAACTGCCTCTCCCCTTCCAGTTTTGCTCTAAAACCTACTTATGCTTACATTTTCTTTTGCTGGATCTCGAACAAAATTGCACTGAATATCTATGAAAAAAACCTTACTTTAGTCTGGCACATTATTGTCTGGCCATCCTTGAAGTTTCAAATAGTGAGGAAAATTGTTTCTGCATCTCTTCAGTAACCCAGTTTTCAAAGTCAGTGAGTGCTGGTAGATCACAGCGAAAGGTTACCTTGCATGGTGTCAGTCACATTGAAATAATGCAGCCAATTATCCTTTTCAATAACATTGCATCTTGACACTATTAAAAGGAAAAGAAAGAAAGTTGTATCATGCCAGTGTGGAAATTTACATTTTAAAAAGATTCTCTTTACCCTCCCAAATCAATGAATTTTAAGGGTAATCTAGTCTCTGGACTCAGATGTGGTGGTTGTTTTATAAGTAATTTAGTGCATCTTTCCTCTTGTCTTTCTTACAGTTAACTTAGTTGCGATTATGATCCTGTCCCAAGGGAAATGTGGACTATCCACGTGTACTACATATTATCTCGTGGCTATTGCAGCTGCAGATCTTTTGGTCATTATAACTGATGTCATACTGTCACAGGTGACCCATTATTATTTTCCACAATCTTTTCTTGAAATCACTCCTGTGTGTAGTTTTCTCACTCTTCTAGTTCATGCATCAATAGATTGTTCAGTCTGGTTCACCATCACTTTCTCATTTGACCGATTTGTTGCCATTTGTTGCCAGAAGCTGAAAACTAAATATTGTACAAACAGAACTGCAGCTGTGGTTCTAGCATCAACCTTGATTCTGCTCAGTTTAAAAAATATTCCTTTGTATTTTGTAATTGAACCCAAAGAAATAATAGACAATGTGTCATGGTTTTGTGATTCAAAAGCAAGCTATTATACTGAGCCAGGATGGGTGGGTTTTGATTGGTTTGCCACAGTTTTAACCCCATTGCTTCCATTTGCTTTAATTTTATTGCTCAATGCACTGACAGTCAGACACATCTTGGTAGCCAGTCGAGTCCGTAAGCGACTGAGAGGGCAGTGTAAATGAGGAAATCATAAAGACCCAGAGGTGGAGAGCAGATGGAAATCAGCAATTCTACTCTTCACTATATCAGCCAGCTTCATACTGCTGTGGTCAGTGGCTGTTCTACATTTTTTGTACTATAATATTACAGGAACAAATCCAGAACATTATGAGGGCTCATTGTATTTATTTCAGCAGGCTGGATTTATGCTGCTGAGTTTGAGTTGCTGCACCAATACTTTTATTTATGGGGTGATTCAGTCAAAGTTCAGAGAGCAGTTCATGAATGCACTGAAATATCCATTGTTGTCATTTGTTGAATTAATCAATAAAATAAGGAACTGAGCACAAACTGTCCTGTTGTTTCCAGTCATTGAATGAAATGTGTAGCTCAATTCCACAGAATGAGTGATACCAGGAATTACTAGTATTCTGAAATGTTGAACAATAGCAGAACAATTGCATGGTTTAGGAAACAGCATGATGTTCTTTAATAATGTTTATACCATTTTGTTTGTGGAAGGACATTGTGACTTTTGCTCTCTGATTCAGCTATTTTGTACTGAAATGGATTTCCCATTCCTTTTGTAATTAATTCATCTCTTGCTAGGTAGATACATCTGAGTTACAGTTCAGAGTTGTAAATCACCAGATACATACAATGTAGAATTTGGCTGTATAGGACAAATGTGCAGTTCTTCTGTTATGAAGGACAGTTATATTAGACTCCAAATGTCAACTCTATTTTTCTCTCTCCACAGGCATTCACAGACCTGCTGAGTTTTGTCAGCACTTTCACTTTTATAACAGATTATGGAAACTTTGTTCTATTATTCCATGCTTTTGTCAATGGTCTATAGAATACTCCAATTCTACCATTTTCTAGATCTTGTCCATATATTTCCAACTTTCTGCTAATGAATTGAAAGTTATGTGTTTCTATCATACCACGTGGCAGTGAGTTCCACTTTGTAACCTCTTGGCTAATGGAACATTTTTCTCCTATTGCTCTATTGTATCTATTAGTCATCATCTTGTAATTCTGGTGTCTCACTTTCGAAAACAAGGGACCAAATACAAACATTTGCAATCTTTTCAGATAGCTGTGAACTCTCTGATATGCTGTCATCTTGGAAATCTTTTATTCTGCTTTTTCCAGTGGTTCTTTACCTTTGCTTTCTGCAGTATGAGAACCAAAGGTATAAACTCTAATTTACAGCTGACACTGATGTTCTATTATGATAATATAACTTCAACTCTTTTCTGTTTCAATTTTGCACAGATGCAAATAAATCATGTATGTATTTTGATATTTATTGATGACTTGGCTGTTCAGCAAAGTGAAGACTCAAAAGTGTTTCTATCTGCACATAACCTCCCTCCTTTACCTGTTCTGTTTCTGAAAGTCATTCTAAGTGGTGGCTCTGTCTTTCACACAAATGTCCTTAACTCACATTTACAGGTGATACTTTATCTTCCAGAAACCTGCCCAATCTGAATGGTTGCTGAATTTTGAATAAAGGAAAATTTGTTGAATAATTGGACCATACTGTTTGTTATAAACTATGTGAACTCAAGTTATATATCTCCAAATGACCCTTTAAAAATACCTGAAGCATGAAAGCCAACATTTATATCTTCATGCTGTGTCTTGCCTTTGGAAGGCAGTGGTTCTGCTATTAATTGTCGGATGGTTGGACTCTTTTCATCACAATATCGTGTTTCTTTTATCGCTATTGAGACCATAAGACCATTGCGGGGAAGGAGAAGAAGTAGACAATTTAGCCAATTGAATCTCTTTCTTCCTTCAATAACCTCATGGTTGCAGTGATAATCGTTAACCACACAGTTTGCAGTACTGACCCCATTAACCTTTTATTAATTAGAAATCTGATTATCTTAAATTTCCATATACTTCATAACCCTGTTCAAACTGAATGGTGCTGAATGTATATTGATTGTTTGCGATTAAAGGAGCATTTCTTTGCATAATTGGACTATGCCATTAGTTACAAAGTATTGGAACTAAAGTTATTGATCTCTAAATGAACCATAAAAAAAAGACACCGAGGACTCTGCAGCCTTCTACATTAAAGAATTCCACAGATACACTCTGAGAGAAGTTTGTTTAGAACTTAGAACATAGAACAGTACAACACAGAACAGGCCCTTCAGCCCACGATGTTGTGCCGACCATTGATCCTCATGTATGCACCCTCAACTTTCTGTGGCCATATGCATGTCCAGCAGTCTCTTAAATGTCCCCAATGACCCTGCCTCCACAACTGCTGATGGCAACGCATTCCATGATCTCACAACTCCCTGTGTAAAGGACCCGCCTCTGACATCCCCTCTATACTTTCCTCCAACCAGCTGAAAACTATGACCCCTCGTGTTAGTCATTTCTGCCCTGGGAAATAGTCTCTGGCTATCGACTCTACCTGTGCCTCTCATTATCTTGTATACCTCAATTAGGTCCCCTCTCCTCCTCCTTTTCTCCAATGAAAAAAGTCCGATCTCAGTCAACCTCTCTTCATAAGATAAGCCCTCCAGTCCAGGCAGCATCCTGGTAAACCTCCTCTGAACCCTCTCCAGAGCATCCATATCTTTCCTATAATAAGGCGACCAGAACTGGACACAGTATTGCAAGTGCAGTCTAACCAAAGTTTTATAGAGCTGCAACAAGATCTCACGACTCTTAAACTCAATACCCCTGTTAATGAAAGCCAAAACACCATATGCTTTCTTAACAACCCTGTCCACTTGGGTGGCCATTTAATTGATCTATGTAACTGCACACCAAGATCCCTCTGTTCCTCCACAGTGCCAACAATCTTATCCTTAATCCTGTACTCAGCTTTCAAATTCGACCTTCCAAAATGCGTAACCTCACATTTATCCAGGTTGAACTCCATCTGCCACCTCTCAGCCCATCTCTGCATCCTGTCAATGTCCTGCTGCAGCCTACAACAGCTGTCAGCGACTCCACCAACCTTTGTGTCGTCCTCAAACTTGCTGACCCAACTTTCAATCCCCTCATCCAAGTCATTAGTAAAAATTACAAACAGTAGAGGCCCAAGGACAGATCCCTGTGGAACACCACTCACCACAGATTTCCAGGCAGAATACATTCCTTCAACTACCACTTGCTGTCTACAGTTGGCCAGCCAATTCTGCATCCAGACAGCTATGTTCCCCTGTATCCCATTCCTCCTGAACTTCTGAATGAGCCTACCATGAGGAACCTTATCAAAAGCCTTGCTGAAGTCCATATACACCACATCCACAGCACGACCCTCATCAACGTTTCTAGTCACATCCTTAAAGAACTCAATAAGGTTTGTGAGGCATGACCTGCCCCTCACAAAGCTGTGTTTACTGCATTTAATCAAGCCATGCTCTTCCAGATGGTCATAAATCCTATTCCTCAGAATCCTTTCGAACACCTTGCAGAGGACAGACGTGAGACTTACTGGTCTGTAATTGCCAAGGATTTCCCTATTTCCTTTCTTGAAGAGAGGAATTACATTTGCCTCTCTCCAGTCCTCAGGTACGACTCCAGTGGAGAGCGAGGATGAAAAGATCTTCGCAAGTGGCGAAGCAATTGCATCTCTCGTTTCCCAAAGTAGCTGAGGACAAATCTGGTCTGGCCCTGGCGACTTGTCAATCTTAATGTTTGAAAAAATTTTTAGCACATCAGCTTCCTCTATTTCTATCCATTCCAGCATGTACAGCTGCTCTTCAAAGATTTCATTCACGACAAAGTTCATTTCTTTCATAAAGACAGAAGCAAAAAACTCATTTAGAGATTCCCCTACCTCCTCAGACTCCAGACACAAGTCCCTATGCTATCCCTAATCAGCCCTACTCTTTCTTTGACCATTTTCCTATTGCTCATGTAAGTGTAAAATGCCTTTGTGTTCTCCCTAATCCATTCTGCCAAGCCATTCTCGTGCCCCCTCCTGGATCTCCTCAGACCATTTTTGAGCTCCTTCCTCACCTGCCTGTAATCCTCTAGAGCTGAGCTTGACCCTAGCTTCCTCCACCTTATGTAAGCTACCTTCTTCCTTTTGACGAGAAGCTCCACCGCTCTCGTCATCCAAAGTTCCTTTATCTTACCCCTTCTTGTCTGTCTCAGAGGGACATATTTATTCATCACTTGCAACAACTGTTCCTTAAACAGTCTCCACATGTCTGTAGTGCCTTTACCATGGAACAATTGCTCCCAATCCATGCTTCCGAATTCATGTCTAATCGCATCATAGTTTCCTCTTCCCCAATTAAATATCCTCCCATTTTGCCTAATCGTCTCCTTCTCCATAGCTATGTAGAATGTGAGGTAATTGTGGTCACTATCACCAAAATGCTCTCCCACCACAAGATCTGATACCTGCCCCGGCTCGTTTACGAGCACTCAGTCTAGAATGGCCTCTCCCCTCGTCGGCCTGTCAACGTACTGAGTTAGGAAACCCTCCTGAACACACCTTACAAAACCAGCTCCATTCAAATCTTCTGCTCGAAGGAGGTTCCAATCAATATCGGGAAAGTTAAAGTCACCCATTACAACAATCCTACTACCACCACACTTTTGCAAAATCTGCCGACCTATGCTTTCTTCCATCTCCCTGCTGCTATTGGGGGGCCTGTAGTAAACCCCTAACGAGGTGACTACTCCCTTGCTGTTCCGAATTTCCACCCATAACCACCTTGCTGATATATATGGTCACTGCTTTCCTTCCCGGCTGCCTCTCTGGTCCCCGTCACTTCCCCCGCTGCTCCCGCTCCTTCTATGAAAGGGAAAACACTGCTGTCCGCTACCGGTAAGTAATTTTTTTAAAAACTGCTTTACCTTAGCTGCAGTCTAGTTGTTTTAAACCTATGTTCTACCCAACCTGCTCAGCAATGTGAAGACACACCTCTAAAGCAGGAGGGAGTTGAACCAGGGCCTCGTGGTTCAGAGACAGGGGAGAAGTCCCTCTTCATCTCTGTTTTAAATAGGAAACACCTTGCAGAGATTACACCTACTGACCCTATAACTGCCTGGAATGAGAAATAATATTTCCACATCTGCCTTGTAATGTGTCCTAAGACTCTGAGAGGTTTCTATAGGGTAGTCTCTCATTCTTCTCAACTCCAGTGTGTATAGGTCCACACCTACCCAACCTTTCCTCATCAGATAGTCTCTTCATAACTGGGTTCAACCCAGTGTTCCTTCCCTGGACTGTCTCCAATGCCAATATGTATTTCCTTACAGAAGGGGCACATAGCATTTCACAATATGCCAATTGTCATCTAATTAGTACCTGATATAATTATCGTGAGATCGACCTATTTTTATACTCCATTTCTTTTCAAAAATTGGCCAGTGCTTCTTTGCTTCTGTTAGTGCTTGCTGAACATTGATGTTACCTTGTTTTCTTCATTTAAGTAATATTCAGCTTGTCCATTTTTCCTGTCAAAGTGCATGACATCACATCTTCCCATATTACATTTTATCGGGAATGCTTTTGCCCACTTAGTTAACTTATCTGTTCCCCTGTGCACTTGCCATCCAATCTATATTTGTTCCATCTGTAACATAATCTTTTTCCTATTTTAAATGAAGGTGTTACATTGGAAACCTGCCAATCATAGAGAATAGAACAGTACATCACAGGAACAGGCCTTCAACTGTGCCAAGCATGATGCCATGGCAACCAACTCCATCTCTCTGCTCATGGTGTTACCCTTCTTAAACGTTGCTACTGTATCCACTTCTCCAACCTCTCCAGGCAGCGTGTTCTAGACACCCTCTGTTTAAAGAACTTGTCTCTCACATCTTATTTAAAGTTTCCACCTCTCACTTAAAACGATACCTCTTAGTGTTTGACATTGCCTCCCAGGGGAAAGGACTCCGATTACCCACAATTTTATGTACTTCTATCAGGTCACCCATCAGCCTCTGTACTCCTTTGAAAAAAAAGGAAGTTGTGAAACCTGTTCTAGCTGATACACTCCAATCCAGCTCACGGAGTGATAGTTCCCAGGACTTTTCTTTTTCTTTTTGCAGCCCCTTCTTGAAATTTTCAGCTCTCCTTTGAAATTCTCTCACGGACTGGTCGCTATGTTATTTCAAGTTGTTGCATCTGTTCCAACTACTCCAGACCATCCCAAAACAGGCTGAGGCAGGCAAAGGGAAGGCTCCCTGTGGTCTCTCTATTACTGACTGAGACTGCCCTCATACAAATGTAGGTCAGTATTTCATTCAATTCAAGGTCCAGAGGAGATCCATTGTTAGGTGGGGCTTCTTCAGAGTGAATATGAATGTAGCTATAGAGATGTGGGGAAGTGTGAGGCAATGTATTTTGCAGGAATGTAGAGTTGCATCTAAACTCAAATCAGCCACGATCTTACAGAATGGTGAGCAGGTTCGAAGGGCCGAATGGCCTCCTCTTGTTTCTTGTGTGCATGTTTGGTAGACAGGCCTCTGGTTAGTTACCTACTAACAGCTCAAAATTCAATTGTACGGACTCTCAGCTGGGTCAGGAAACTACAAACCAATGGAATATCAGAGGGTCCAATGTAACCAGGACACTGTTGGAACTTTACTGAGAAATAATATCCAGTGCCCAGTAAAAGATGTAAACCCAGACAAATACATGCTCCAATTTACTTTTGACAATGGACAGGAGGTATATGGAGAATTAACACATAAAGGATTGTTGGCAGCTTGAAAATGTAGAAGTGGAGAATATCATTTCTTGTTTGTTTGGCTTCACTGTTGTGAAGTTGAAGGTGTGTACTGTACCTTTAAGAGAGAGCGAAAGGTGTTTTGGCAGTGAAAGAATGCAGGCAACTGTCATGTGACTGACTAGCAGTCTCAAAATGGACTGGAAAATTGAAAATACGCAACAGTTGCCTGTAAACTAGATACCTCAGTTGTTTTGACCAGCAGTTGACTTTAAACCATCAGTCTAAATTATGGCCCAGGAGACGAAAACCCAATCTAATTTGAATTTTACTGTTTTGTCAATATCCGAGGTTTGGGATATAAATAAGGAGGCATTTGAGAATTAGCCAGAGAGAATGACAACCTGACATCTGGAGTGACAACCTGCCATTCAAAACACTCCTTATCAAAGGTATCTTTTTCATATGAAACATCTTTGTTGCAAAAGATGGATGATGAGCCAGGGAGATCCACAGCCAGAGGAAGACAGACACCAGAGACAACAACCGCTGTCTGGTTTTGAAAATTAAGTTGCTGTAGTTTTAACAAGGGCTTTTATTGGACCAGTACGTTGTTATCGTGTGAGTGGTAGATAACAAGTATTTAAGGGAAAGGAGCTTTAGCGTTGTAAATACACCTTGTGGTTGTTGTTTTATGCTCACTTTTAGAGTTAAAGAATAAATTAATATGCTTTAATGCTTAAATTGATATGCACAGTGGTTAGCACTGCTGCCTCACAGCGCCAGAGACCTGGATTCAATTCCTGCCTCAGGCAACTGTGTGTGTGGAGTTTGCACATTCTCCTCGTTTCTGCGTGGGTTTCCTCTGTGTGCTCTGGTTTCCTCCCACAGTCCAAAAAATGTGCAGGTTAGGTGAATTGGCCACGCTGAATTGCCCGTATTGTTAGGTGAAGGGGTAAATGTAGGGTATTGGGTCTGGGTGGGTTGCTCTTTGGAGGGTCGGTGTAGACTCGTTGGGCCGAAGGGCCTGTTTCCACACTGTAAGTAATCTAATCCAATCTAAGTAATCTAATCTAATAGTGGAATTTGAGGAGTTCTCTGTCACTCATACGTTAACAGATTATGAGGTAAACTTTTCTGCGTGTTTGGTTGAAATAACAGAGGGGTTCACCACCATGTTGTAACAGGTTTAACATCACACAACACTAGGTTAAAGTCCAACAGGTTTATTTGAAAGCACTAGCTTTCAAAGCGCTGCTCCTTCATCGGGTAGTTGTTGTAACAGCACATTGTAACAAACTTTAAAAATATGGGCTTACTTTGTCCGAACGACGAGGTTTTTCTGAACCTGAACACAGTGCATCAAACCTGAAGGGTTAGGGATGCTAGAGGAAAAAGTCTTCACAATATCACAGTATTACAACTGGATGAACAAATCGAGATTGTTTCTTCCTTTCTCGCTCAAAGGCAATTTTGAAAGAATCTATGTTTGCCATCTCCATGTAACTATGATTCACCTTAAACTCTTACAATGCAGAACAGCATTTTTCCGATTCTAACTTTCAGAGATGCCGTTCAGTGAGCTCCTCCAGAATTCTCAAAATGTCATTGGTTCCCCTCTGCCTTCATTCCCCTCAGACTTCACCTCAGACAAGAACATGAGAACATACACCAACTCAGAGCAGGAGTAGGCTGTCTGGCCATTCAATAAGGTCATGGCTGATCTTTTTGTGTCTTCAACTTCACTTGAAGTTCATCCTCCCACCATAATCCTTAATTCCTTTACTGTTCAAAAAATTAGTTATCTTTGCTTTAAAAACATTTACTAAGGAAGCCTCAACTACCTTACTGGACAGGGAATTCTACAGATTCACAACACTCTGGGTGAAGACATTCCTTCTCTATTCGGTACTAAATCTGCTTCCTATAATTTTGAGGCTATGCCCTCCTGGCTGAGTTTTACCCGCCAGTCGAAACATCCTTTCTACTTCTAGCTGATCGATTCCCTTCATCATTTCATATGTTTCTATGAGATCTCCCCCACCAGATTCTTTTAAGTTCCAATGAATATAATCCCAGTCTACTCAGTCTCTCCTCATAAGCGATCCCCCTCAACTCCAGAATCAACCCAGTGAACCTCCTCTGTTCCAATCTTCAGCCACGTCCTGAATCAAACCCGGTACTACAGCCACGTCTCTTTCCTCAGCACCTGCCCTCCTCCTACCACACTTTCACCTCCTCCCTTCACCCCCGTAGTGTCCGTATAGTCTTTACTGAGGTTTGAGAAGATTTGTAGCTCAGGTTGAGGTTCTGGATGCAGGTTTTCTCACTACGCTGGAAGGTTCATGTTCAGACGTTTCGTCACCATACTTGGTAACAACATCAGTGTGCCTCTGGACGAAGCATTGCTGATCTTCCTGCTTTCTATTCATGTATTTTGGTTTCTTTGGGTTGGTGATATCATTTCCCATGGTGATGTCATGTCATATGGTAATGTCATTTCCTGTCATCCTTTCTCAAAATGCCCACAGTACTCCGGGTGTGCCCTCACCAGCACCCTATCCAGCTGCAACATAAGCTCCCTGCTTTTAAACTCAATTCCTTTAGCAATAAAGGACAAAATCCCATTTGCCTTCTTAATTACCTGTTGCACCTGCATTCTTTTGCTCGGATAGAAAGTTTATTTCATTTCTGTTCCTGAGTACAGCCTTCATTCACTGATACAGATTCAATGCTTCCAGGCTAACCTATGAGACACAACCTGTTTCTAGTGAGTGTCTTCAATCAGGGAGGAGGACCTCAGTATGCAGCATTCAACCCATGGTAGCAGTGCAGTGGGGAAAGCTCCTCTTGTGAATTGGAGTAGTCCATTCAGCACACTGTTCCAGGCCAGTCACAGAGATCCAGGAAATCTGTAGTCGACCCTGGAAAATCCATGGATTGAAGAAGGAAGAACAAGAGAACAAGGTCAAGCTGATGATGTCTGTCACTAACTCCATGTCACATTTTATTTTCTGCATCATAACATGACAAACCACACCATAACCCCACATATATGTTATATTTACATTTGTTTTCACCATTTTAAAAAGATTACGCTCATTGCTAGATTAATATAAAGTTTACAATCAATTGCACTCAGTTGACAAGATTCATCTGCTCCGAACAGAAGGGATCCATCAGGCACAGTTTTAGAGGAGCTGTTCCTTTAAGGAAATAAGGCCAATTCCAACTTTATCCCCCGCGGAGATCTTGTCAAATCTTCCTTAAATGTGGGAATCTCCCGTCTTAAACTGTACGTTTCAAACTAATAACAGACACAAACAAAAATAGGATTTGCCCAAAAGTTTGGATTCTCTTGTCCAGTTCTTCTTTCTCCCTGTAAAACCTTTCCTTATTCAGACAAACTGCCTCTCTTCGAAGATTGAGGGTGGTGGTGGACTAGGCATTGTGCTCTGTTCACTGGAACTCCAAGGTAATCATCCAAGTGTCAACACGGCAGATGGTGAAATGTAAATTGAAAATAAAAACACTGCAATAAAAAAAACTAACCACACAACAACTCTGAATTGACTGGAATGTCCATCTGGGTCATGAATGTTCCTCAGGGAAGGCAAACTGCCTTTTTCACTTGGTCTTGGCTCCATGTGACTCCAGACCCACAGCAATGTGTGGCTGACTCTGACCTGCCCTTTAGGTGATTAGTGGTTGACAGTAATGCACATGGGAGTGCATTCCACCACATGGGAGTAGGAGTGACATATTCTTGGCAGTGTGGATGTGCAGAGGGATCTTGGAGTCCATATACATAGATCCCTGAAGGTTGCCACCCAGGTGGATAGTGCAGAAGGCATACGGTGTGTTAGGTTTCATTGGTAGAGGGATTGAGTTCTGGAGCTGCAATATCATGCTGCAACTATACAAAATGCGGCCACACTTGGAATATTGTGTACAGTTCTGTTCGCCCCATTACAGGAAGGATGTGGAAGCATTGGAAAAGGTGCAGACGGGATTTACCAGGATGTTGCCTGGTCTGGAGGGAAGGTCTTATGAAGAAAGGCTGAGAGACTTGGGTCTGTTCTCACTGGAGAGAAGAGGCTAAGAGGGGATTTGATAGAAACATACAAGATGATCAGAGGATGAGACAAAGTAGACAAAGTAGAAAGTCTTTTTCCTTGGATGATGACGTCAGATTGTACGAGGGCATAGCTATAAATTAATCAGTGTTAGATTTTAGACCGATGTCAGATGCAGATTCTTCACTCAGAGAGTGATAAGGCCTGCCAATGTAGTTAACTCAGCCACATTAGGGAGATTTAAACAATCCTTAGATAAGCACACGGATAACTTTGGGATAGTTTAGGGGGTATGAGCTGAGAATAGTTCACAGGTCAGCGCAACATCGAGGGTTGAAGGGCCTGTTCTGTGCTGTATTGTTCTATGTTCTATGTTCTCAAACAGCCCCAGGCCGATTCAGCCTCTCCCTATAGCTTAAATCCTCCAATCCTGGTAACAAAAAGATTTCCAAAAGGCTGGAAATATTTGACTGAACCATGTTACATTCTTTTGTATCACAGGGAAGCCATAATTGAACGCATTATTCCAAAAGTGGTTTAACCAATGTACTGTACAGATCAAACATGGCCTCCCACCTCTGATACTCAAGTTCTGACCAATAAAAGCAAACATACCACTAACCTTTCTCATTATCCTGTTCACCTGCAACTCCACTTGATGTGGATGTTGCTAAGCAATTTAACTGTTCCAATTCATAAATAGGTGGACTTTGCAGGGTGTGCGCTCTACTAGATACAGGTCTACGAGGCCTATGAGACCTCTTACTCAATTTAGGCGTAGTAGGGCTCCTTTGCTTTCTCAAGTCCACATACCAACAACAACTACAATGACTTGCCAGCCAAGGTCCTGAAGAAAATATTAATCATTTGGCTAAGGCTTGACTTTGTTTTGGCGTTTTGCAGTGGGCTGACCTTGAGTCCCTCTGTTCAGAACACGCCCCGAGTGTGGCTCGACAATTACCTTCACACAAATGGTGTTCTGCAAGTTCAGTCAAATTAGTGAGGGTATCCACTTCCACCAGAATACCCTGCAACTCATTTCCTCCACTTGTCACATTTCCCAATCATTAATGTCAGTTGTAGTGCCCTGTTTGAAGATCCAGTTGGCCTTCAGCTGGAAGGTGCTTTTTCATATTTACATCATTAATCCCACATGCCAACCAGTCTCGCAGCATCTCATCTGGGATTAAGCTGAAGTTATCTTAACCGAGTCAAAGATCCTAATACAGTTTAAATTTAGTTGTGTTCTTTCTTAATTGTGTTTGATGGTGATGGAACATGACATACTGTGCAGAATCAAAAAGTATGGTGCTGGAGAAGCACAGCCAGTCAGGCAACATCTGAGGAGCAAGAGAGTTGATGTTTTGAACATGAGCCCTTCAACAATTTCTCCTTCCAATCCTCCCACTTCCTCCAGACCAAAGGGGTAGCCATGGGCACCCACATTGGGCCCCAGCTATGCCTACCTCTTTGTTGGTTATGTGTAACAGTCCATCTGTAACTACACTGGCACCATTCCTTACCTTTTCCTAACGTTACATCGATGACTGTATCAGCGTCACCTCATGTTCCCATAAGGGGATTGAACAGTTCATTAACTTCACGAACATCCTCCACCTTGACCTCACATTCACCTCGACCATCTCAGACACCTCCCTTTGCTTTCTGGACTTCTCCATCTCCATTTCTATGGGGAGATGATGGCCTTGTCTTGGGAGGTGAAGGCCTCCTGGTATTATCGCAGGAATATTAATCCACAGACCCAGGCCATGTTCAGGGTAGCCCGGTGTGAATCCTGCCAAGACAGATGGTGGAATTTGAATTCAATAAAAATCTGGAATTAAGAGTTTAATAATGACCATGAATCCATTGTCGATTGTTAGAAAACCCCACCTGGTTCTCTAATGCCCGTCAAGGAAGGAAGCTGCCAGGTGGCCTCCAGGTGACTGTAGACCCACAGCAATGTGGCTGGCTTTGAACTGCCCGCTGGGCAATGAGGGATGGGCAATAAATGCTGGCCGAGCCAACGATATCCTCATTCCATATACGAATATAAAAAATATTCTGGCGACTAACTCAACACAGACATCTACTTCAAACCCACCGACTCTCACAGCTACCTGGACTACGCCTCCTCCCATCCTGCCTCCTTTCAAAATGTTATCCCTTATTCCCAAATCCTCCGCCTCCACCGCATCTGTTCTCAGGAAGACCAATTCCACTATAGAACATTCCAGGTAGTCTCCTTCTTCAAAGACTGCAATTTCCCTTCCAAGTGGTCAGCAATGCCCTCCAGTGCATCTCCTCCAATTCCCAGACCTTTGCCCTTGAACCCCACCCCTCCCGTCACAACATGGATGGAACGCCCCGGTCCTCAGTCCACCCCACCAACCGTCGGATACAACGCATCATCCTCAGGCATTTCTGCCACCTACAAACAGACCCCACTACCAGGGAGATGTTTCTCTCCCCACACCCATTTGCCTTCTGCAGAGACCTTTCCCTCACTACTCCCTCGTTAGTTTCACGCCCCGCTACCATCACTCTTTCCATTCATTGCACCTTCCCTTGCCACCACAAGAGGTGCAAAACCTGTGTCACACCTCTCCCTCACCTCTTCCCAAAGCCCCAAATAATCCTTCCACATCCAATAGAGATTTACCTGTACTTCCACTCACCTCATCTACTGTGTCCATTGCTCTCGACGTGGTCTCCTCTCACAGGGGAGACAGGGCGCCAACTTGTGGAACATCTCTGGGACACGCACACTAAATAAGCCCATCACCCATTGGCCAAACACTTTAACTCCCCCTCCCACTCAGACAAGGACATGCAAGTCCTGGGTCTCTTCCACCGCCAACCTCCAGCCACTTGACGCCTGGATGACAAACACCTTATATTCCATACTGGGACCGTCCAATCAATAGACAATAGACAATAGACAATAGATGCAGGAGTAGGCCATTCAGCCCTTCGAGCCTGCACCGCCATTCAATATGATATTGGCTGATCATTCCCAATCAGTATCCTGTTCCAGCCTTATCTCCGTAACCCTTGGATCACACGGGATCAATGTGGATCTCACCAGTTTCCTCATTTCCCCTCCCCTCACTTTATCACAGATCCAGCCGTCCAACTCGGCACTGCTCTCATGAACTGTCCTACCTGTCCAACTGCCTTCCCACCTATACGCTCCATCCTCCACTCCAACCTATCGCCATCACACCCCACCTTTACCTACCTATTGCATTCCCAGTTACCTTCCCCCCAGCCCCACCCCCTCCCATTTATCTCTCAACCCCCTCGGGCCAACCCCTCATTCCTGAAGAAGAGGTAATGCTCGAAACGTCGATTCTCCTCCTCCTCGGATTCTGACTGACTGGCTGTGCTTTTCCAGCACCACACTTTTCGACTCTGATCTCCAGCATTTGCAGTCCTCACATTCTCAATAGTGTCCAGAATTTCTAGGAACAGTCAAGTTTAAAGGAGCAAAACTATCAATATGAATTTTAGCTTTCAATGACTGGCGACAGGATGGAGAGGGATCAATGGTTCAGTTCTGGAAGGTACTGTTCCTATTGAGTAGCAAACACAGAAAAGATCAGCCATTGAGACTTGTAATCAAGAGAGGTTGAGTCATTAACTTTGTGAGTGAGATAGAGAAACTGACTGAAGACAATATTATTTTTTTCAAACATTATTTAATAATATCTGAAATGAGGGACCACAGTCATCAGTTTAAATTCAAAATCTTTCTTCAAATGCAGAAGATGACAGACAGATACCTTAAAATGATGCTTTCCTTAAAATAAAATAATTCATTGGAAATGGGTGCTGCCTCTTAGACCAACATTTCTTGCCCATCAGTAATTGATCAAAGGCCAGTCCTTTCGGTCTGGAGTCACATGTGGGTCAAAACAAGTTTTTGTTTATTTTTCCTCAAACTGCAATGGTGAACCAAATGGGATTTTACTAAAATCGATAGTCATTTCACGATACCCAATAATGTCACAGAGTCATAGGGTCATTGGGATATACAGCATGGAAACAGACCAGATATCCCAACCCAATCTAATCCCACCTGCCAGCGCCCGGCCCATATCTCTTCAAACCCTTCCTATTCATATACCCATCCAAATGCCTCTTAAATGTTGAAATTGTACCAGCCTCCACCACATCCTCTGGCAGCTCATTCCATACACATACAACCCTCTGCGTGAATAAAGTACCCATTAGATCTCTTCTATACCTTTCCCCTCTCACCCTAAACCTATCTCCCCTCGGTCTGGACTTCCCGACCCCAGGGAAAAGACTTTGTCTATTTATCCTATCCATGCCCCTCATAATTTTGTAAACCTCTACAAGGTCACCCCTCAGCCTCCGACGCTCCAGGGAAAACAGCCCCAGCCAGTTCAGCCTCTCCCTATAGCTCAAATCCTCCAACCTGGATACATCCTTGTAAATCTTTTCTGAACCCTTTCAAGTTTCACAACATCCTTCCAATAGGAAGGAGACCAGAATTGCAGGCAATATTCCAACAGTGGCCTAACCAATGATGTGTACAGCCACAACATGACCTCCCAACTCCTGTGCTCAATACTCTGACCAATAAAGGAAAGCATACCAAACGCCTTCTTCACTATCCTATCTACCTGCAACTCCACTTTCAAGGAACTATGAACCTGCACTCCAAGATCTCTTTGTTCAGCAAAACTCCCTAGGACCTTACCATTAAGTGTATAAGTCCTGGTAAGATTTGCTTTCCCAAAATGTAGCACCTTGCATTTATCTGAATTAAACTCCATCTGCCACTTCTCAGCCCATTGGTCCATCTGGTCAAGATCCTGTTGTCATGTGGGGTAACCCTCTTCACCATCCACTACACCTCCAATTTTGGTGCTATCTGCAAACTTACTAACTGTACCTCTTATGCTCGCATCCAAATAATGTCACTTTCCATTCTGTATTTTTGGGCAGACTGACATGGAGAGAGCTTAATGGACATTCATAACGTGACATGTGTAAAACAATTTACTCAGCAAATACCAGCCACTAAACCCAACAGAAAATCAGGAAATCATTTATCAAAATATACAGAACGTGGAAGTTTCGAAAATAAAACATGAGCGCAGCAAAATAAAAACTTATGCACATGACATGAGGGGTGCCATTTATGTTACTAGAATATAATGTGCAAGGTTTGTGAGGGTTTGTAGCTCAGTTTGAGGTTTAGGGTGTAAGTTTGCTCGTTGAGCTGTAGGTTTGATATCTAGACTTTCATTACCTGGCTAGGTAACATCATTAGTTGCGACCTCCAAGTTAAGCAAAGCTGTTGTCTCCTGCTTTCTATTTATATCTTTCTCCTGGATGGGGTTCCTGGGTTTGGTGGTGATGTCATTTCCTGTTCGTTTTCTGAGGAGTTGATAGATGACATCTAGGTCTATGTGTTTGTTTATGGCGTGGTGGTTGGAGTGCCAGGCCGCTAGGAATTCTCTGGCATGTCTTTGCTTAGCCTGTCCCAGGATAGATGTGTTGTCCCAGTCGAAATGGCGTTTTTTTTTTCATCCATGTGTAGGGCTATGAGGGAGAGAGGGTCATGTCTGTTTGTGGCTAGCTGGTGTTCGTGTATCCTGGTGGCTAACTTTCTTCCTGTTTGTCCTATGTGGTGTTTGTGGTAGTCCTTGCATGGAATTTTGTAGATGACATTGGTTTCATCCATGGGTTGTACTGGGTATTTTAAGTTTGTTTGTTTTTGTTTGAGAGTGTTGGTGGGTTTGTGTGCTACTCGGATTCCGAGGGGTCTTAGTAGTCTGGCTGTCATTTCTGAGACTTCTTTGATGTATTGTAAGGTGGTTAGAGTTTCTGGCTGTGTTTGGTCTGCTTGTCGTGGTTTGTTCTTGAGGAATCTGCGGACTGTATTTTTTTGAGTATCCGTTCTTTTTGAATATGTTGTATAGGTGGTTCTCCTCTGTTTTCCGAAGTTCGTCTGTGCTGCAGTGTGTGGTGGCTCATTGGAATAGTGTTCTGATACAGCTTTGTTTGTGTGTGTTGGGATGGTTGCTGGTGTAGTTAAGTAGCGGACCCAGATTTTTGGTTTGATGGTTGGTAGGGCTGTTTGTTCTAGTCTTTGCATTACCGCTTCTGCTATGAATCCTGATAGATGACACCTTTGTCATCACAAAACGAAACAAGATAGAAGAGACATTTAACATCATCAACAACTCCCTCATCGGCATAAAGTTCACCAAGGAGGAAGAGACTGACAACAAACTCGCATTCCTGGACGTCACAGTCGAAAGAACGGACAACGGAGAAGTACAAACCTGCGTATACAGAAAACCAACAAACACTGACCAAATACTTAACTCAACCAACAACCATCCCAAGATGATGTTACCTAGCCAGGTAATGAAACGTCTGGATATCAAACCTACAGTTCAGCGAGCAAACCTACACCCTAGATTATAATGTACTTGTGGCTTCAGTTTTGGAACGAGTGAGATATGAGTTTAAGTCCATCTGCATGAAGGGTGACAAGTGATATGTTTGTCTTTCTGCAGCCATCATTTCATACCATTGTGTCAGAAATTACCTCACTGGGGCGACACTGGTGGGATATTGAAAGATATTGATTTTCGCTTCCCTGGTCCCCAGCGCCTTATCTTCACCATGGACATACAGTCCCTGTACACCTCCATCCCCCATCATGAAGGACTCAAAGCCCTCCGCTTCTTCCTTTCCCGCTGCACCAACCAGTACCCTTCCACTGACACCCTCCTTTGACTGACTGAACTGGTCCTCACCCTGAACCACCACATCTCTTCCACTTCCTGCTCCTCTGCCTTTGAGCCCCGCCCCTCCAACCGCCACCAGGACAGAACCCCACTGGTCCTCACCTCCCACCCCACCAACCTCCATGTCCAGCGTATCATCCGCCGTCATTTCCGCCACCTCCAAACGGACCACACCACCAAGGATATATTTCCCTCCCCTCCCCTATCAACGTTCCGAAAAGACCACTCCCTCTGTGACTCTCTCGACAGGTCCACACCCCCCACCAACCCAACCTCCACTCCCAGCACCTTCCCCTGCAACCGCAAGAAATGCAAAACTTGCACCCACACCTCCCCCCTTACTTCCCTCCAAGACCCCAAGGGATCCTTCCATATCCGCCACAAATTCACCTGCACCTCCACACACATCATCTATTGCATCTGCTGCACCCGATGTGGCCTCCTCTATATTGGGGAGACAGGCCGCCTACTTGTGGAACATTTCAGAGAACACCTCTGGGACACCCG
Source organism: Chiloscyllium punctatum (assembly GCF_047496795.1). Lineage (NCBI taxonomy): Eukaryota > Metazoa > Chordata > Chondrichthyes > Orectolobiformes > Hemiscylliidae > Chiloscyllium > Chiloscyllium punctatum. Next base: position 54,953,603 of record NC_092772.1, on the reverse strand, counting down.
GACCAACCAACCAACCCAACCACCCCGTAGCTCAAAACTTCAACTCCCCCTCCCACTCCACCATGGACATGCAGGTCCTTAGACTCCTCCATCGCCAGACCATAGCAACACGACGGTTGGAGGAAGAGCGCCTCATCTTCCGCCTGGGAGCCCTCCAACCACAAGGGATGAACTCAGATTTCTCCAGTTTCCTCATTTCCCCTCCCCCACCTTGTCTCAGTCAAATCCCTCGAACTCAGCACCGCCTGTAAAAAAAAGGACACACGAAATAGATTCCTTGCAGGAAGTGAAGGAGGTGAGGAAGCTGAGTCAGAGCTACAGCAGAACCAGTCAGCTCCTGGGAGATATTGGTCAGTAGCTTACCATGTAATCTGAAATGGGAAAGCTGGGAATAGGTGAGCACGAATCAAGGTGGGAACGCGAGGGGGGGATTTCAAGGCAAATTTGAGATTACTTTCATTCAGGACCAAAGAACGAATTGACAACATTGACAAAGTAGGAGGAAAAATGTCATGTTTTAGCTTTTCCTCAATGGGTTCAACCTGTACTGGCTCACACAATCACACCTCAGCTTAAAGTGACAAGATTATTTAAATAGTATGTTATTTACAATCATTTCATTGGTAGCAGGGATGAAGCAGGACACTGCTCATGTGAAAATGTACACAGCTGGTCAGGAAGTTGCTCTTTCCAACAGGAATGGGGATTTCAGGGAACTGAGGTAAGAAATTACAAGTGGGATCTACCAGTCTGAGCTTCTGGAGAGATACTGACCACGTGATGAACTTTGTGTTGACAGCAACTAAGGATCAATTCATGAAAAAAAACTCAGACATTGAAATTACAAACAAGGAAGTAAATGGTAACATAACCAAATATGTAATGAATTACAAAGACACAGTTTTTGTTGAAAGTAAATGTACATATCAATGTATGAAGCAAACACAGATAATGCTGGAGAACCTCAGCAGGTCTGACAATATCTGTGGAGAGAGAAACATTGGTAAAATTTCGACTTCTGAACTGTGTATGTGTTTTGTGTGTTTCTGTCCATGTTTGTTTAACATTTCCAGCATCCACCATATTCTGCTTCTGAACACATGGAGCAAAATGCAAACCTAATGCTGCCGTCAATTTGGACAGTAAACTAATAAAAACAGTGACATTTGGCATAAAATTGAAACTGCAACTTATTTGTCAGTCACTCAGCACACTGTGTACAGTTCTGAAACCATAATGCAGTATCATGCACTCTGACACTTGAGAAGCTGCAAGTCATTATAGAGGAATAAATACTCACTGACAGATTATAACGATCTGGACAGACTGAAGAGATTGGATGTTGTCTTACTAAAGGAGAAGGATGTGAGGTACTGGAGAAAGGTTCACCAGGTTGATTCGCAGGATGAAAGGGCTGACTTAATGGGAGCATTTGAATAATTTGGGTTTGTACTCGCTGGAATTTATAAGAATGAGGGGGAGTCTGATCGAGGTGTATGATAAACTAACTGGGGAGCAAGTAAGGACTGTAGATGCTGGAGATCAGAGTCGAGAGTATGGTGCTGGAAAAGCACAGCAGGTCAGGCAGCATCTGAGGAGCGGGAGAACTGACGATTCAGGCATAATACCTTCAGTGGGAGCTGAATGGTCTGCTCCCATTCCTGATTCCTATGTAAATTGCTCATTTACAAATACCAATCAAAGCACTTTAAAGCCATTCAAAGAATGATTATATAAATATAGCTTAGTTAAGTTTCCTTACAAAGGGATGCGATCATGAAATGGAAAACGGTAGATTAGATACGGCAATCGCGAGGAATTACTTTCATCAGAAAGATTTGAGGACATTGTCCTTGCTTACACTTGGAGTTATTAAGACAAGTTGTTTCGAGAAATGTGAGGGAAGGTTTGATATTTGAAGCAACAAAGCACTGAAACAAAAAAATGCAGATCGTATTCGAGCAGGATTTGGAAGCTCTCAGATGGAAGTAAACAACAACAGAAGGAAGGTTGATGGGAATTAGTTTCATTGTTGTAATTTGCTCCTGCACTGTCAATTAATTGCAAAGATACTTGTTAAATTAGAATTGTGCACCTTAAAGTACATCATGTGCTAAAAATATGCAATATTGATTTCATAATTACAAGTCTGATCCCTGCTAAGATGAGATAAATCTACAATAGTGTATTATTCTGTTCTGTATGTGTCTTCTGATACAGTGAGCAAAGACAGCATGCCGTGAAGGTTTCTCGTGTGGGGAGAGTGTGAGTAACGGAGAGGAATTGGCCAGTCAGATTTTATTTAGTTGCAGAGGTAGAGTGATCAATAACCATATCCCATATCATTTGGTATAATAGACAAATCCTTAAAGACAGCATTTACAAACTATTGATTATGAAGATGTTCTTGAGAAATGGGATTAATCAACTTCAAACCAATCTATGCTACATTTCGTGTTTTCCGGGTCCTTCAGGGGGAGGGGGAGCAGCCTGAAGTCGTGGTCCATGTTGGCACCAATGACATAGGTAGGAGGAGGGCTGAGGATGTTAGACAGGCTTTTAGTGAGCTAGGTTGGAAGATCAGAGTTAGAACGAACAGAGTTGTTGTCTCTGGTTTGTTACCCGTGCCACGTGATAGAGAGTCGAGGAATAGGGAGAGAGAAGAGTTAAATACGTGGCTACAGGGATGGTGCAGGAGGGAGGGATTTCGGTACTTGGATAACTGGGGTTCTTTCTGGGGAAGGTGGGACCTCTATAAACAGGATGGTCTGCACCTGAACCTGAGGGGCACCAGTATCCTTGGGGGGAGGTTTGCTAGTGCTCTTGGGGGGGGGTTTAAACTAACTCTGCAGGGGCATGGGAACCTAGACTGTAGCTTTAGGGTGCAGGACCTGGAGTGTAGGGAGGTTAGGAATATGGCATCAATCTTAAAGGAGGGTGCCTGTAAACAGAAGAGTGGTTTGAAGTGTGTATACTTTAATGCCAGAAGTATACGAAATAAGGTAGGTGAACTCGCAGCGTGGGTTGGTACCTGGGACTTCGATGTTGTGGCTATTACGGAGACATGGCTAGATCAGGGACAGGATTGGCTGTTGCAGGTTCCAGGGTTTAAATGTTTTAGTAGGGTCAGAGGTGGGGGTAAAAGAGGGGGGGGTGTGGCTTTGCTTGTCAAAGATAGTATTACAGCGGTGGAAAGGAAGATGGACGAAGATTTGCCATCTGAGGTAGTTTGGGTTGAGGTTAGGAATAGGAGAGGTGAGGTCACCCTGTTAGGAGTCTTTTACAGGCCTCCTAATAGTCCTAGAATCGTTGAAGAAAGGATTGCGAAGATGATTCAGGAGAAGAGTGACAGTAATAGGGTGATTGTTATGGGAGACTTTAACTTTCCTGATATTGATTGGGAAAGCTATAGCTCCAGTTCGTTAGATGGGTCAGTGTTTGTGCAATGTGTGCAGGAGAGTTTCCTGACACAATATGTAGATAAGCCAACAAGAGGTGAGGCCATACTGGATTTGGTTCTGGGTAACGAACCAGGCCAGGTATTAGAACTAGAGGTAGGTGAGCACTTTGGGGACAGTGACCACAATTCGGTGATTTTTACTCTAGTGATAGAGAGGGATAAGTGTGTACTACAGGGCAAGAGTTATAGCTGGGGGCAGGGAAATTATGATGCGTTGAGGCATGACTTAGGATGTGTGGATTGGAAAAGTAGATTCCAAGGCAAGAGCGTAATTGATATGTGGAACTTGTTCAAGGAGCAACTATTGAGTGTCCTTGATAAGTACGTACCTATCAGACAGGGAGGAAAGGGTCGTGTGAGGGAGCCGTGGTTTAATAAGGAATTGGAATCCCTTGTTAAATGGAAGAGGGCGGCCTTTGTCAAGATGAGGCGTGAAGGTTCAATAGGGGCGATTCAGAGTTATAAGGTAACCCGGAAGGACCTGAAGAGAGAGCTAAGAGCAGCAAGGAGGGGACATGAGAGGTCCTTAGTTGGTAGGATTAGGGAAAACCCTAAGGCTTTCTATAGGTATGTTAGGAATAAAAGAATGACTAGGGAAGGAATAGGTCCAATCAAGGATAGTAATGGGAAGCTGCGTGTGGAGGCTGAAGAGATTGGGGAGGCACTGAATGAATACTTTTCGTCAGTATTCACTCAGGAACAGGACATTGTTGTCGATATGAATACTGAGGCACGAATAAGTAGAATGGATGGCTTTGAGATATGTAGAGAAGAGGTGTTGGAAATTCTGGCAAGGGTGAAAATAGATAAGTCCCCTGGGCCTGATGGCATTTATCCTAGGATTCTCTGGGAAGCAAGGGAGGAGATTGCAGAGCCATTGGCCTTGATTTTTGTGTCCTCTTTGTCTACAGGAGTAGTGCCAGAGGACTGGAGGCTAGCAAACGTGGTTCCCTTGTTCAAGAAGGGGAGTAGGGATAATCCTAGTAACTATAGGCCAGTGAGTCTCACTTCTGTTGTGGGCAAAGTCTTAGAGAGAATTGTAAGGGATAGGATTTATGCACATCTGGATAAGAATAATGTGATCAAGGATAGTCAGCATGGTTTTGTGAAGGGCAGGTCGTGCCTCACAAACCTTATTGAATTCTTTGAGAAGGTGACTAAGGAGGTAGATGAGGGGAAAGCGGTAGATGTGGTATATATGGATTTTAGTAAGGCGTTTGATAAGGTCCCCCATGGTAGGCTACTGCAGAAAATACAGAGATATGGCATTGAGGGTGAGTTGGAGGTTTGGATTAGGAATTGGCTCTCTGGAAGAAGACAGAGGGTAGTAGTTGATGGCAAAGGTTCATCTTGGAGTGCCGTCACTAGCGGTGTTCCGCAAGGATCTGTTTTGGGACCATTGCTGTTTGTCATTTTTATAAATGACCTGGAGGAAGGGTTAGAAGGTTGGGTGAGCAAGTTTGCAGATGATACGAAAGTCGGAGGAGTTGTAGACAGTGAGGAAGGATGTGGCAGGTTACAGCGGGATATAGAGAAGCTGCAGAGCTGGGCAGAAAGGTGGCAAATGGAGTTCAATGTAGCTAAGTGTGAGGTGATTCACTTTGGTAAGAGTAACAAAAAGATAGGGTACTGGGCTAATGGTCGGATACTTGGTAGTGGGGAAGAGCAGAGGGATCTTGGTGTCCATGTACACAGTTCTCTGAAAGTTCCCACCCAGGTAAATAGTGTAGTGAAGAAGGCATATGGCGTACTGGCTTTTATTGGTAGAGGAATTGAGTTCCGGAGTCCTGAGGTCATGCTGCAGTTGTATAAGACTCTAGTGCAGCCGCATCTGGAATATTGTGTGCAGTTTTGGTCGCCATACTATAGGAAGGATGTGGAGGCACTGGAACGGGTGCAGAGGAAGTTTACCAGGATGTTGCCTGGTATGGTAGGAAGATCCTATGAGGAAAGGCTGAGGCACTTGGGGTTGTTTTCATTGGAGAAAAGAAGGTTTAGGGGTGATTTGATAGAGGTGTACAAGATGATTAGGGGGTTAGATAGGGTTGACAGTGAGAACCTTTTTCCACGTATGGAGTCAGCTATTACAAGGGGGCATAGCTTTACATTAAGGGGGGGTAGATATAGGACTGATGTTAGGGGTAGGTTCTTCACTCAGCGAGTTGTAAGTTCATGGAATGCCCTGCCAGTAGCAGTAGTGGACTCTCCCTCTTTATGGGTATTTAAGCGGGCATTGGATAGGTATATGCAGGATAGTGGCTTAGTGGAGGTTAGGTGTGCTTTGATCGGCGCAACATCGAGGGCCGAAGGGCCTGTACTGCGCTGTAATGTTCTATGTTCTATGTTCTATTTCAAATCACTAATTATGTTTAAGACTCAGTCCTGGTGATGTGTAACTCACTGGGATGAGGAAATGTTGGTGCTCATTCCTTGAAACTATTCATTGAAAGACAACCATATTTGTTCAAAACTCAAATCCACTTTGCAGGGGATTACATTTGTTAAACAAGAAAAAGACGTCCTTGCATGTGATCAACTCACTGTGATCCACCCACAACAGATCAAATCAAAACTAACAAAAGTCCTGATCATCCCCAATGAAGGCAGTGCTGACTGACCCACAGTTAACCCAGTTCGACAGTAACAAATACTTCCAGCCAGATATAACCTCCTGAGGTATGGTATTCCACAGCACAGATTCATGCAACGCCCAAAGTTACACTTAAGGGAAGCAATGGACAAGCAGTATTACCACAGGTAAAAATAAGGACTGCAGATGCTGGAAACCAGAGTCTAAATTAGCGTGATGCTGGAAAAGCACAGCAGGTCAGGCAGCATCTGAGGAGCAGGAAAATCGACATTTCAGGCAAAAGCCCCTGATCAGGTATTACCACAGGACGAGTAATCCAGAGAGCCCGGTAATGGGGAGCTGGCATTGAATCCTGTCGAGCTTATGGTTGAATTTGAATTCAATGAAAAAAACTCTGGAATTAAACGTTTCATGATGACCATGAATTAATTTTTGGAAAAACCCATTGGCTTCAATGATGCCCTTGAAACAAAGCAACTCCCATCCTTACCTGGTCTGGCTGACAGGTGACTCCAGACCCACAGCAATGTGGTTGACTCTGAAACTGCTCTCTGGGCAAATAGGGATGGGAAATAAATGCTGGCTCTCATTCCATGAACAAATTTTAAAAATGCCTTACCAGGGACACCGATAGCAGCAATTGTGATATAATATACTTTATCAACAATGGTGAACAACTCCAGCATTTTGCATATGAAGGATCTATTCCTGGGTGTTGAAGCCAAAACCTCTGAATTAAACACAGTATTGCTGTATTCAGGGACATGGTGTTATACTGTATATTCCCACAGAGATATTAAGTCGCAAATTAGAATGTTTCAGTTCTGAGACCTCAGAGGAAAACACCAAAGAGAAGCCTTGCAGCTTGAGTGACCCAATAATAGGACAATCCCTGTGAGTGATGGATTGGAGAAATCATTGAGTCAACAGTCATAAAGCATGGAAACAGACCCTTCGGTCCAACCCCTCCATGCTAACTAGACGTCCCATTCCGACCTCGTCCCACTTGCCAGCAGTTGGCTCACATCCCTCTCAACCCCTCCTATTCATGGACCCATCCAAATGAGTTTTAAATGAGCCTCTTCCTCTGTATTGGTTTACCAGGATTATAGAATCCTTACAGTGTGGAAACAGGTTATATGACCCAACAGGTCCACACCTACCCCTGAAGAGTATTCCACCCAGACCCATTCCACTCCCTATTCTGTGTCTTTACCTCTGATTAATGCACCTAGCCTACACATCACGAGGCACTATGGGCAATTTAGCATGGCCAATTCACCCAATCTGCACATCTTTGGACTACTTCCTCTGCCAGCTCATTTCAAACATACACCACCCCTCCATGTGAAACAGTTGCCGCTCTTTCAAATTTAAACCTTCAAATCTTTTCCTCTCACTTTCAAACTATGCTTTCTCACTTAGGTGTCCCCTACACCCGGGAGCAATGACTTCACCTCTTCAACCTATCCATGCCCCTCATGATTTTATAAACCTCTATAAAGTCCCCCATCAGCCTCTGATACTCCAAGGAAGAACTAGTGGGAGTCTGTCTATCCAGTCCCTCCTTATAGCTCAAACCCTCCAGTCTCGGTAACATCCTTGTGAGTGCCAACGGCCTAGGGGCAGCAGTGTGGCTCAGTGGTTAGCACTACTGCCTCACAGCGCCAGGGACCTGGGTTCAATTCAAGCCTGAGGTGACTGTCTGTGCAGAGTTTGCTCATTCTTCCCATGTCTGCATGGGTTTCCTACCACAGTCCAAAGATGTGCAGGTTGGGTGAATTGGCCATGCTCAATTGCCCATAATGTCCAGTCATGTGTAGGCTAGATGCATTAGTCAGGGGTAATGTCAAGTCGTAGGGTAGGGGAATGGATCTGAGTGGGATACTCTTCTGAGAGTCTGTGTGGACTTGTTGGGCCGTATCGCCTGTTTCCACACTGGAGAGATTCCATAATCCTGCAAAACAAATATAGAAGTTACTGGAAAATCTCAATAGCTCTGGCAGCATCTGTGGACAGAAAGCTGAGTTAACGTTTTGAGTCCAGTGACCATTCTTCAGCATATCCTGTAAAACCTTCCATGCACCCTCTCCTGTTCATATCATTCCTATAATATGGATTCCAGAACCGTACACAATACTCTAGCTGTGGCCCCACCAAGGCTCTCTATGATTCTGACATAACCTCCCTGCTCTGAAGCTCTATGCCTTGACTAATCAAGGCTATGGGGAGGAGATGGCCTAGTGGTCTTATCATTCGACTATTAATCCAGAAACCCAGAATAATGTTCTGGGGACCTGTGTATGAATCCTGCCATAGATGGGGGAGTTTGAATTCAATTTTAAAAAATCTGGAATTAAGGGTCAACCGATGACCATGAAACCATTGTCAATTGTCGAAAAAACCCAACTGGTTCACTAATGCCCTTTAGGGAAGGAAATCTGCCATCCTTACCTGGTCTGGCGTACATGTGACTCCAGAGCCACAGCAATGTGGTTAACTCTCAGCTGCCCTCTGAAATGCCCCAGCAAGGCACTCAGTTGCATCAATCGTGAGAAAAAAACAACAAAGAAACGAAACTGGACGGACCACCTGGCATCGACCGTGGAACCAGAAAAGACAACAGCAAAAACACAAACAGCCCTGTCAACAATGGGGGCTAGTGCTGAAATTGGGAGAGCTGTCTCACAGACCAATCAAGAAACAGCCTGACACAGTCATTCTTACGGAATTAGACCTTACACATAACACCCCAGACACCACCATTACCACCCCTTCACTGGTAGGACTGACCCAGCACATGGGCAAGGAAATCTCTTACTGGTTATCATGTACTGTTCTCCTTCGGCTGATGAATCAGTACTCCTCCATGTTGAACAACACTTGGATGAAGCCCTGAAGATGGCAAGGGTGTAAAACGTACTCTGGCTGGGGGATTTCAATATCCACCATCAAGCGTGGCTCGGCAGCAACATTACTGATTGAGCTGGTCTGGTCCTAAAGGATTTCACTGATGGACTGGGTCTGTGATAGGTAATGAAGGAACCAAAAAGGTGGTGGGGGTGGGGGAAAGAGCATACTTGATCGCATCCTTATTAATCTGCCGTCTGCCGAGGCATCTGTCCATGACTGTACAGGTAAAAGTGACCACTGCATTGTCCTTGTGGAGATGGAGTCTCGCCTTCACGTTGAGAATAACCTTCATCGTATTGTGTGGCACTGTCACCGTGCTAAATGCAACAGATTTTGAACCAATCTAGTAGCTCAAGCCCAGGCATCCATGAGGCACTGTGGGCCATCAACAGCAGCAGGCCTGTACTCCAGCACAATCTGTAACCTCATGGCCTGGTATATCCCCCACTCAACCATTACCACCAAGCCTGGTTCAATGGAGAGTGCAGGAGGGCATGCCAGGAGCAGCATCTGGCATTACTAAAAATGAGGTGACAAACTTGTGAAGCTACCAAACAGGATTACTGGCATGCCAATTGGCACAGACAGAGCTAAGTGATCCTACAACCAAGGGATCAGATCTAAGCTCTGCAGTCCTTCCACATCCAGTCGTAATGGTGATGGACAATTAAACAATTCACAGGAGGTGAAGGCTCCACAAATATCTTCACCCTCCATGATGGAGGAGCCCAGCTCATCAGCACAAAGGATAAGACTGACGCATTCGCAGCAATCTTCAGTCAGAAGTGTCGAGTGATTGATCCATCTTGGGCTACTCCAGTGTTCCCCAGCATCACTGATACCAGTCTCCAGCCAATTCGATTCACTCCACGTGATATCAAGAAACTTCTGGAGGCACTGGATACTGCAAAGGCAATGGGCCCTGATAACATTCCAGTAATAGTATTGAAGACTTATGTGACAGAACTTGCCACGCCCCTCACCAAGCTCTTCTAGTACAGTTCCAAAACTGGCATCTATCCGACAACGTGAAAAATGGCCCAGGTACGTCCCGTAAACAAAACGCAGGACACATCCAACCCAGCCACTTTCTGTCCAATCAGTCTAATCTCCATCATCAGTAAAGTGATGGAAGGGGTCATCAACCATGCTATCAAACAGCAACTGCTCAGTGACCCCCAGTTTGGGTTTTGCCAGAATCACCCAGCTCCTGATCTCAGTACAGCCTCGGGTCAAACCTGGATTCAAGAGCTGAATTCCAGAGGGGAAGTGAGAGTGACAGCCTTTGACATCAAGGCCATATTTGACCAAGTATGGCACTAAGAAACCCTGGGGATCGGAGGGGAAACATTCCACTGGTTCAAGTCATACCTGGCACAAAGGAAGATGGTTGTGGTTGTGGAGGGTCAGTCATCTCAGCTATTTGTCTATTTATCCTACCCATGCCCCTCATAATTTTGTAAACCTCTATAAGGTCACCCTTCAGCCTCCAATCCTCGAGGGAAAACAGCCCCAGCCAGTTCAGCCTCTCCCTGTAGCTCAAATCCTCCAACCTGGCAACATCCTTGTAAATCTTTTCTGAACCCTTTCAGGTTTCACAACATCTTTCCGATAGGATGGAGACAATATTCCAACAGTGGCCTAGCAAATGTCCTGTACAGCCGCAACATGACCTTCCAACTCCTGTGCTCAATACTCTGACCAATAAAGTAAAGCATACCAAACACCACCTTCACTATCCTATCTACCTGCGACTCCACTTTCAAGGAGCTATGAACCTGCACTCTAAGGTCTCTTTGTTCAGCAACACTCCCTTGGACCTTACCATTAAGTGTATAAGTCCTGCTAAGATTTGCTTTCCCAAAATGTAGCACCTCACATTTATCTGAATTAAACTCCATCTGCCACTACTCAGTCCAATGGCCCATCTGGTCAAGATCCTGTTGTAATCTGAGGTAACCCTCTTTGTTGTCCACTACACCTCCAATTTTGGTGTCATCTGCAAACTAACTGTACTTCTTATGCTCGCATCCAAATAATTTTAGATTAGATTAGATTAGATTACTTACAGTGTGGAAACAGGCCCTTCGGCCCAACAAGTCCACACCGCCCCGCCGAAGCGTAACCCACCCATACCCCTACATCTACATCTACCCCTTACCTAACACTACGGGCAATTTAGCATGGCCAATTCACCTGACCTGCACATCTTTGGACTGTGGGAGGAAACCGGAGCACCCGGAGGAAACCCACGCAGACACGGGGAGAACGTGCAAACTCCACACAGTCAGTCACCTGAGGCGGGAATTGAAGCCGGGTCTCTGGCGCTGTGAGGCAGCATTGCTAACCACTGTGCCACCGTGCCGCCCACAATGTCACTTTCCATTCTGTATTTTCTGGGCAGACAGACGTGGAGAGAGCTTAATGGACACCAAAACGTGACATCTGCAAAACAATTTACTCAGCAAATACCAGCCACTAAACCCAACAGAAAATCAGGAAATCATTTATCAAAATAAACAGAACGTGGAAGTTTCGAAAATAAAACATGAGCGCAGCAAAATAAAAACTTATGCACATGACATGAGGGGTGCCATTTATGTTACTAGAATATAATGTGCAAGGTTTATGAAGGTTTGTAGCTCAGTTTGAAGTTTAGGGCGTAGGTTTGCTCGCTGAGCTGTAGGTTTGATATCCAGACTTTTCATTACCTGGTTAGTAATCATCAGTTCTGACCTCCAATTCATTAACGTTGTGGTTAGAGTGCCAACAACCATCCCAACACACACAAACAAAGCTGTATCAGAACACTATTCCAACCAGCCACCACACACTGCAGCATAGACGAACTTTGGAAAACAGAGGAGAAACAACGTATTCAAGAAGAATGGATACTCAAAAAGAAATACAGTGCACAGATTCCTAAGAACAAACCATGACAAGCAGACCATTCACAGCCAGAAACTCTAACCACCTTCCCATACATCAAACAATTTTCAGAAATGACAGCCAGACTACTAAGACCCCTCGGAATCCTAGCAGCACACAAACCCACCAACACTCTCAAACAAAAACTAACAAACTTAAAAGACCCAGTACATCCCATGGACAAAACCAACGTCATCTACAAAATTCCATGCAAGGACTGCCACAAACACTACATTGGACAACAGGAAGCCACCAGGAACATGAACACCACTAGCCACAAAAAGACATGACCCTCTCTCCCTCATAGCCCTATTCACGGATGAAAAAAAAACACCATTTCGACTGGGACAACACATCTATCCTGGGACAGGCGAAGCAAAGACATGCCAGAGAATTCCTCGAGGCCTGGCACTCCAACCACCACACCATAAACAAACACATAGATCTAGATGTCATCTATCAACCCCTCAGAAAATGAACAGGAAATGACATAACCACAAACCCCAGGAACCCCATCCAGGAGAAAGATATAAATAGAAAGCAGGAGACAACAGCTTCACTTCACTTGGAGGTCGCCAAAGATGATGTTACCTAGCCAGGTAATGAAACGTCTGGATATCAAACCTACAGTTCAGCGAGCAAACCTACCCCTAGAATATAATGTACTTGTGGGTTCTGTTTTGGAACGAGTGAGATATGAGTTTAAGTCCATCTGCATGAAGGGTAACAAGTGATATGTTAGTCTTTCTGCAGCCATCATTTCATATCATTGTGTGTCAGAAATTACCTCATTGGGGCGACACTGGTGGGATATTGAAAGATAGTTTGTTTTGTGAGCATTTTATGATCAATGAAGGTAATCCTTGACGTGCATTTGGTGGCTTTTAATTTTGAAGAAGAAAGATTTTCCTCTGCAATGTAAACATAGATGGTGAAGTATTTGCAACAATTCATGGGCAGACAGGAAGACTGGATGCAGAGTAACAGATTCTTCTCCAGAAAGGAGTTAATTTACAACAATTTAAAACAGAGTTATCCTACTGTAAGTATTTTAATATGAAAATTCCAGATGAGACGTCTTCGGTTATAAATCAGAGAGGGTCATTTGATGCTCAGAATATTCAGGCTCAATTGTGTCAAGGGAAAGAAGAACAATCTCTCAAGACGACAAAGTGAATGAGACACTGAGGTCGACAGTTAGCTGCGTGTGTGATACAGAATGAAACTTTCTCCAAGGTACCTGAATACTGGAATGTGATGACTTTGTGACAGTGGGGAGTATATTTTTGCCATGTGCTTTGAAAACTTTCAAATGATGTTATATGTGAAGAGCAGAGGTCCTTCATCATTCTTGTTGTTTCCTTGAGTAAGACTCTCCTGTTTCATTGCTAACACCAAGGATGCAGAATTGGACACTTATCTTTCAATGAAAGGCTACCATGTTAAATGAGAAGATAAAATAAACCTGATCCAGATTGCTGCTTTGAATCTGAGTTGTCCAGAAGAAACATCATTCACGTTCCTAGTAGATCATTTCTGAGGTGAATGAAATAAGGATGTGAGAGGAAAGGTTAATGTGAAATAAAACTGAAATGAGGCAGACAAAATGTGAGTGGACTCGTTTACAATACAACACAGATTAATGGAATCCAATCTCCCTCATTCCAAACGACCCGTTGATGTTTTCGGAATCTTGCTTTATTTCTGTGGATGTTGCAATGTTATACCTTTTTGAACAAATTAATATTAAACTTCCATCAGTTGAAGATTAAAAATCTTATCTCAATATTATGGCAATCCAAAAGAAAACAATGCCCAATGGAAAATAAACCAATATTGCTCTTCATATTTTCACACAAACAAACATTGTTCACACAAACCATTTGATGGAAGCTTTCTCCTCAATACTGCCCCATGAAAGCAGGTGGATATGGTACTGTCTTCGAGATTGTCATCAATTCATTTTCAAAGTAAAGATTCTGCTGATTGAAATCAGTGGGTATTTTACTGCGTAAATGAACTGTCCCCTGAACTTTGACTGAGTTACTCCATAAATAAATGCATTTGTGCAGCAACTCAAACTCAGCAGCATAAATCCAATTCTTTCAAATACGTGCCAACTGTTGTTGTAAGATCTGGTATCAATTGCTGCAATTCGATAATATAAGAAATTGATTACATAGGGTGACCACAGAAGTATGAAGCTACTAGATATGGTGAACAGTAAAATCATTGACTTTCTTCTGCTGTCCATCTCAGGGTCTTCCTTGTTCTGACCCCTCAATCCTTTACGGATCCGATTAGCCACTAAAATGTATCGGACTGTCAGAGCATTGAAGAGCAACACTAAAACAAATGGGAGTAATGGTGTTAACACCTTATCAAGCCAGTCATAAACCATCCACCCGGGTTCAGTAAAATAGCTGGGCTTCATTTGACAAGACCACTGAACATTGTCAACCACAATCTTAGGCTCCCGTGTAATGAAAATAGGAACATTTTTTACAAAGAACAGAGTGGAGGTTGTTGATAGAATCACAGCAGCTGTTTTCACAGTGCAATATCTCAGCTTCAGGTTCTGGCAACAAATGGCCACAAACCGATCAGCAGAAAAAGCGACGGTGAACCAGACAGAAGAGTCAGAGCTCAGGAAAAGCAGGAAATTGATCATAATGCAGGCAAATGTGCGCTGCAGGAAGGATCCCTGGTAAAAGTAATTATTCAGCTGATACAATATAACATCAGTGATGATGACCATCAGATCTGCTGTTGCCATGGCCACGAGGTAATGAGTCGTGCACCTGGAAAGCCCACATTTTCCCAGGGACAGGATCATAATCGCCAGTGCATTAACTGTAAGAGGAAGTACGGAAATTAGTTTAGAAATTGCAGGTTAAACAGTATTCAATATGAATTGAGATGGCAATGATTAGGTTTTAGCATAGAATGGTCAAGAATAATAACAGAATGTAAAAATAATCTCAATTTTGGAACAGTGGCCTCCTCTAAAAAGTGATTATATCCAAGCACCTACCAATGAGGGGACCTCAAACTGGGGATTGGAAAGTGGGACAGTGGTGTGTGATCACATGGATGGTAAGGGATATCCATTGAGAAACTGAAATGTGGTACAAAATAAATGGGATCATTAATGAACATGAAGATAACCAAAAGAAGCAGTAGATTGTTCAGCAGTTTAACAATGTGTACCTTTAAAAAGAAAAGACATAAAGAATAATTCTTTCACATGATAAAGAGATTGAAAGGGATCTCAGATGTTTGTCCAATAGACTCTGGTTCTGTTCAGATGTAAAAAAAAAGGACAAACGAAATAGATTCCTTGCAGGAAGTGAGGGAGGTGAGGAAGCTGAGTCAGAGCTACAGCAGAACCAGTCAGCTCATGGGAGATATTGGTCAGTAGCTTACCATGGAAACTGAAATGGGAAAGCTGGGAATAGGTGAGCACGAATCAAGGTGGGAACGCGAGGGGGGATTTCAAGGCAAATTTGAGATTACTTTCATTCAGGACCAAAGAACGAATTGACAACATTGACAAAGTAGGAGGAAAAACGTCATGTTTCAGCTCTTCCTCAATGGGTTCAACCTGTACTGGCTCACACAATCACACCTCAGCTTAAAGTGACAAGATTATTTAAATAGTATGTTATTTACAATCATTTCATTGGTAGCAGGGATGAAGCAGGACACTGCTCATGTGAAAATGTACACAGCTGGTCAGGACGTTGCCCTTTCCAACAGGAATGGGGGTTTCAGGGACTGAGGTAAGAAATTACAAGTGGGATCTACCAGTCTGAGCTTCTGGAGAGATACTGACCACGTGATGAACTTTGTGTTGACAGCAACTAAGGATCAATTCATGAAAAAAAACTCAGACATTGAAATTACAAACAAGGAAGTAAATGGTAACATAACCAAATATGTAATGAATTACAAAGACACAGTTTTTGTTGAAAGTAAATGTACATATCAATGTATGTAGCAAACACAGATAATGCTGGAGAACCTCAGCAGGTCTGACAATATCTGTGGAGAGAGAAACATTGGTAAAATTTCGACCACTTCTGAACTGTGTATGTGTTTTGTGTGTTTCTGTCCATGTTTGTTTCACATTTCCAGCATCCACCATATTCTGCTTCTGAACACATGGAGCAAAATGCAAACCTAATGCTGCTGTCAATTTGGACAGTAAACTAATAAAAACAGTGACATTTGGCATAAAATTGAAACTGCAACTTATTTGTCAGTCACTCAGCACACTGTGTACAGTTCTGAAACCATAATGCAGTATCATGCACTCTGACACTTGAGAAGCTGCAAGTCATTATAGAGGAATAAATACTCACTGACAGATTATAATGATCTGGACAGACTGAAGAGATTGGATGTTGTCTTACTAAAGGAGGAAGGATGTGAGGTACTGGAGAGAGGTCAGAGGAGGTTCATCAGGTTGATTCCCAGAATGAAAGGGCTGACTTAATTGGAGCATTTGAATAATTTGGGTTTGTACTCGCTGGAATTCATAAGAATGAGGGGGAGTCTGATCGAGGTGTATGATAAACTAACTGGGGAGCAAGTAAGGACTGTAGATGCTGGAGATCAGAGTCGAGAGTATGGTGCTGGAAAAGCACAGCAGGTCAGGCAGCATCTGAGGAGCAGGAGAACTGACGATTCAGGCATAATACCTTCAGTGGGAGCTGAATGGTCTGCTCCCATTCCTGATTCCTATGTAAATTGCTCATTGACAAATACCAATCAAAGCACTTTAAAGCCATTCAAAGAATGATTATATAAATATAGCTTAGTTAAGTTTCCTTACAAAAGGATGCGATCATGAAATGGAAAACGGTAGATTAGATACGGCAATCGTGAGAAATTACTTTCATCAGAAAGTTTTGAGAACATTGTCCTTGCTTACACTTGGAGTTATTAAGACAAATTGTTTCGAGAAATGTGATGGAAGGTTTGATATTTGAAGCAACAAAGCACTGAAACAAAAAAATGCAGATCGCATTCGAGCAGGATTTGGAAGCTCTCAGATGGATGTAATTTGCTCCTGCACTGTCAATTAATTGCAAAGATAGTTGTTAAATTAGAATTGTGCACCTTAAAGTACATCATGTGCTAAAAATATGCAATATTGATTTCATAATTACAAGTCTGATCTCTGCTAAGATGAGATAAATCTACAATAGTGTATTATTCTGTTCTGTATGTGTCTTCTGATACAGTGAGCAAAGACAACATGCCATGAAGGTTTCTCGTGTGGGGAGAGTGTGAGTAACGGAGAGGAATTGGCCAGTCAGATTTTATTTAGTTGCAGAGGTAGAGTGATCAATAACTATGTCCCGTATTCATTTGGTATAATAGACAAATCCTTAAAGACAGCATTTACAAACTATTGATTATGAAGATGTTCTTGAGAAATGGGATTAATCAACTTCAAACCAATCTATGCTACATTTCAAATCACTAATTATGTTGAAGACTCAGTCCTGGTGATGTTTAACTCACTGGGATGAGGAAATGTTGGTGCTCCTTCCTTGAAACTATTCATTGAAAGACAACCACATTTGTTCAAAACTCAAATCCACTTTGCAGGGGATTACATTTGTTAAATAAGAAAAAGACGTCCTTGCATGTGATCAACTCACTGTGATCCACCCACAACTGATCAAATCAAAACTAACAAAAATCCTGATAATCCCCAATGAAGGCAGTGCTGACTGACCCACAGTTAACCCAGTTTGACAGTGGCAAATACTTCCAGCCAGATATAACCTCTGAGGTATGGAATTCCACAGCACAGATTCATGCAACGCCCAAAGTTACACTGAAGGGATGCAATGGACAAGCAGTATTACCACAGGTAAAAATAAGGACTGCAGATGCTGGAAACCAGGGTCTAAATTACAGTGGTGCTAGAAAAGCACAGCAGGTCAGGCAGTATCCGAGGAGCAGGAAAATCGACGTCTCAGGCAAAAGCCCCTGATCAGGTATTACCACAGGACGAGTAATCCAGAGAGCCCGGTAATGGGGAGCTGGCATTGAATCCTGTCGAGTTTATGGTTGAATTTGAATTCAATGAAAAAACTCTGGAATTAAACGTTTCATGATGACCATGAATTAATTTTTGGAAAAACCCATCGGCTTCAATGATGCCCTTGAAACAAAGCAACTCCCATCCTTACCTGGTCTGGCTGACAGGTGACTCCAGACCCACAGCAATGTGGTTGACTCTGAAACTGCTCTCTGGGCAAATAGGGATGGGAAATAAATGCTGGCTCTCATTCCATGAACAAATTTTAAAAATGCCTTACCAGGGACACCGATAGCAGCAATTGTGATGTAATATACTTTATCAACAATGGTGAACAACTCCAGCATTTTGCATATGAAGGATCTATTCCTGGGTGTTGAAGCCAAAACCTCTGAATTAAACACAGTATTGCTGTATTCAGGGACATGGTGTTATACTGTTTCAGATTCCCAGGGGAATTTTCAAGTTGGATCATTGCTATTTCAGTTTTGGTTGGGAACATATATTCCCACAGAGATATTAAGTCGCAAATTAGAATGTTTCAGTTCTGAGACCTCAGAGGAAAACACCAAAGAGAAGCCTTGCAGCTTGAGTGACCCAATAATAGGACAATCCCTGTGAGTGATGGATTGGAGAAATCATTGAGTCAACAGTCATAAAGCATGGAAACAGACCCTTCGGTCCAACCCCTCCATGCTAACTAGACGTCCCATTCCGACCTCGTCCCACTTGCCAGCAGTTGGCTCACATCCCTCTCAACCCCTCCTATTCATGGACCCATCCAAATGAGTTTTAAATGAGCCTCTTCCTCTGTATTGGTTTACCAGGATTATAGAATCCTTACAGTGTGGAAACAGGTTATATGACCCAACAGGTCCACACCTACCCCTGAAGAGTATTCCACCCAGACCCATTCCACTCCCTATTCTGTGTCTTTACCTCTGATTAATGCACCTAGCCTACACATCACGAGGCACTATGGGCAATTTAGCATGGCCAATTCACCCAATCTGCACATCTTTGGACTACTTCCTCTGCCAGCTCATTTCAAACATACACCACCCCTCCATGTGAAACAGTTGCCGCTCTTTCAAATTTAAACCTTCAAATCTTTTCCTCTCACTTTCAAACTATGCTTTCTCACTTAGGAGTCCCCTACCCCTGGGAGCAATGACTTCACCTCTTCAACCTATCCATGCCCCTCATGATTTTATAAACCTCTATAAAGTCCCCCATCAGCCTCTGATACTCCAAGGAAGAACTAGTGGGAGTCTGTCTATCCAGTCCCTCCTTATAGCTCAAACCCTCCAGTCTCGGTAACATCCTTGTGAGTGCCAACGGCCTAGGGGCAGCAGTGTGGCTCAGTGGTTAGCACTACTGCCTCACAGCTGCAAGGACCTGGGTTCAATTCAAGCCTGAGGTGACGGTCTGTGTGGAGTTTGCTCATTCTTCCCGTATCTGCATGGGTTTCCTCCCACAGTCCAAAGATGTGCAGGTTGGGTGAATTGGCCATGCTCAATTGCCCATAATGTCCAGTCATGTGTAGGCTGGATGCATTAGTCAGGGGAAATGTCAAGTCGTAGGGTAGGGAAATGGGTCTGAGTGGGATACTCTTCAGAGAGTCGGTGTGGACTTGTTGGGCCGTATCGCCTGTTTCCACACTGGAGAGATTCCATAATCCTGCAAAACAAATATAGAAGTTGCTGAAAATCTCAATAGCTCTGGCAGCATCTGTGGACAGAAAGCTGAGTTAACATTTTGAGTCCAGTGACCATTCTTCGCGCATCCTGTAAAACCTTCCATGCACCCTCTCCTGTGCTTTCATATCATTCCTATAATATGGATTCCAGAACCGTACACAATACTCTAGCTGTGGCCCCACCAAGGCTCTCTATGATTCTGACATAACCTCCCTGCTCTGAAGCTCTATGCCTTGACTAATCAAGGCTATGGGGAGGTGATAACCTAGTGGTATTATCACTCGATTATTAATCCAGAAACCCAGAATAATGTTCTGGGGACCTGTGTATGAATCCTGCCACAGATAGGGGAATTTGAATTCAATAAAAATGAATCTGGAATTAAGGGTCAACCGATGACCATGAAACCATTGTCAATTGTCGAAAAAACCCAACTGGTTCACTAATGCCCTTTAGGGAAGGAAATCTGCCATCCTTACCTGGTCTGGCGTACATGTGACTCCAGAGCCACAGCAATGTGGTTAACTCTCAGCTGCCCTCTGAAATGCCCCAGCAAGGCACTCAGTTGCATCAATTGTGAGAAAAAAACAACAAAGAAACGAAACTAGACGGACCACCTGGCATCGACCGTGGAACCAGAAAAGACAACAGCAAAAACACAAACAGCCCTGTCGACCATGGGGTCTAGTGCTGAAATTGGGAGAGCTGTCTCACAGACCAGTCAAGAAACAGCCTGACACAGTCATTCTTACGGAATTAGACCTTACACATAACACCCCAGACACCACCATTACCACCCCTTCACTGGTAGGACAGACCCAGCACATGGGCAAGGAAATCTCTTACTGGTTATCATGTACTGTTCTCCTTCGGCTGATGAATCAGTACTCCTCCATGTTGAACAACACTTGGATGAAGCCCTGAAGATGGCAAGGGTGTAAAACGTAATCTGGCTGAGGGATTTCAATATCCACCATCAAGCGTGGCTCGGCAGCAACATTACTGATTGAGCTGGTCTGGTCCTAAAGGATTTCACTGATGGACTGGGTCTGTGATAGGTAATGAAGGAAGCAAAAAGGTGGTGGGGGTGGGGGAAAGAGCATACTTGATCTCATCCTTATTAATCTGCCATCTGCCGAGGCATCTGTCCATGACTGTACAGGTAAAAGTGACCACTGCATTGTCCTTGTGGAGATGGAGTCTCACCTTCACATTGAGAATAACCTTCATCGTATTGTGTGGCACTGTCACCGTGCTAAATGCAACAGATTTTGAACCAATCTAGTAGCTCAAGCCCAGGCATCCATGAGGCACTGTGGGCCATCAACAGCAGCAGGCCTGTACTCCAGCACAATCTGTAACCTCATGGCCTGGTATATCCCCCACTCAACCATTACCACCAAGCCTGGTTCAATGGAGAGTGCAGGAGGGCATGCCAGGAGCAGCATCTGGCATTACTAAAAATGAGGTGACAAACTTGTGAAGCTACCAAACAGGATTACTGGCATGCCAATTGGCACAGACAGAGCTAAGTGATCCTACAACCAAGGGATCAGATCTAAGCTCTGCAGTCCTTCCACATCCAGTTGTAATGGTGATGGACAATTAAACAATTCACAGGAGGTGAAGGCTCCACAAATATCTTCACCCTCCATGATGGAGGAGCCCAGCTCATCAGCACAAAGGATAAGACTGACGCATTCGCAGCAATCTTCAGTCAGAAGTGTCGAGTGATTGATCCATCTTGGGCTACTCCAGTGTTCCCCAGCATCACTGATACCAGTCTCCAGCCAATTCGATTCACTCCACGTGATATCAAGAAACTTCTGGAGGCACTGGATACTGCAAAGGCAATGGGCCCTGATAACATTCCAGTAATAGTATTGAAGACTTATGTGACAGAACTTGCCACGCCCCTCACCAAGCTCTTCTAGTACAGTTCCAAAACTGGCATCTATCCGACAACGTGAAAAATGGCCCAGGTACGTCCCGTAAACAAAACGCAGGACACATCCAACCCAGCCACTTTCTGTCCAATCAGTCTAATCTCCATCATCAGTAAAGTGATGGAAGGGGTCATCAACCATGCTATCAAACAGCACCTGCTCAGTGACCCCCAGTTTGGGTTTTGCCAGGATCACCCAGCTCCTGATCTCAGTACAGCCTCGGGTCAAACCTGGATTCAAGAGCTGAATTCCAGAGGGGAGGTGAGAGTGACAGCCTTTGACATCAAGGCCATATTTGACCAAGTATGGCACTAAGAAACCCTGGGGATCAGGGGGAAACATTCCACTGGTTCGAGTCATACCTGGCACAAAGGAAGATGGTTGTGGTTGTGGAGGGTCAGTCATCTCAGCTCCAGGACATTTCTGCTGGAGTCACTCAGCGTAGTGTCCTAGGCATAAACATTTTCAACTGTTTTATTAATGACCTTCCCTCTGTCATAAGTTTCGAAGTGGGGATCTTCACCAATAATTGCACAGTGTTCAACACCATTTGCGACTCCTCAGATACTGGAGCAGTCTGTGCTCCTATGCAACAAGATCTGGACAACATCCAGGCTTGGGCCTACAAGTGGCAAGCAACATCCGGGCCACATAAATGCCAGATAATGACCATCACCAGTAAGAGACACTCTCACCACCGGCCCTTGACATTCAACAGTATTACTATCACTGAATCCCGCACTGTCAACATCCTTGGGTTTAACACTGATCAGAAACCCAACTAGACTAAACACCGGTTCCAAGAACAGGTCAGAGGCGAGGGATACTACAGTGAGGAACTCACCTCTTGAAACCCCAAAATCTATCCACCATCTATGAGGCACACGTCAGGAGTGGGATGGAATACTCCCACTTGGCTGGATGGGTGCAGCTCCGACAGCACTCAAGAGGCTTGGCATCATCCAGGAGAAAGCAACTCGCTTGATTGGCATCACATCTGCAAACATTTAATTTCTCCACCACAGAACATAGAACATAGAACATAGAACAATACAGCACAGAACAGGCCCTTCGGCCCACGATGTTGTGCCGAACTTCTATCCTAGATTAAGCACCCATCCATGTACCTATTCAAATGCGGCTTAAAGGTCGCCAATGATTCTGACTCTACCACTCCCACGGGCAGCGCATTCCATGCCCCCACCACTCTCTGGGTAAAGAACCCACCCCTGACACCTCCCCTATACCTTCCACCCTTCACCTTAAATTTATGTCCCCTTGTAACACTCTGTTGTACCCGGGGAAAAAGTTTCTGACTGTCTACTCTATCTATTCCTCAGATCATCTTATAAACCTCTATCAAGTCACCCCTCATCCTTCGCCGTTCCAACGAGAAAAGGCCGACAACTCTCAACCTATCCTCGTACAACCTACTCTCCATTCCAGGCAACATCCTGGTAAATCTTCTCTGCACCCTCTCCAAAGCTTCCACATCTTTCCTAAAGTGAGGCGACCAGAACTGCACACAGAACTCCAAATGTGGCCTTACCAAAGTCCTGTACAGCTGCAACATCACTTCACGACTCTTGAATTCAATCCCACTGCTAATGAACGATAATACTCCATAGGCCTTCTTACAAACTCTATCCACCTGAGTGGCAACCTTCAAAGATCTATGTACATAGACCCCAAGATCCCTCTGTTCCTCCACCTGACCAAGAACCCTACCATTAACCCTGTATTCCGCATTCTTATTTGTCCTTCCAAAATGGACAACCTCACACTTGGCAGGGTTGAACTCCATCTGCCACTCCTCAGCCCAGCTCTGCATCATATCTAAGTCCCTCTGCAGCCAACAACAGCCCTCCTCACTGTCCACAACTCCACCTATCTTTGTATCATCTGCAAATTTACTGACCCACCCTTCGACTCCCTCCTCTAAGTCATTAATAAAAATTACAAACAGCAGAGGACCCAGAACTGATCCCTGCGGAACTCCACTTGTAACTGGACTCCATGCTGAATATTTACCATCTACCACCACTCTCTGACTTCGACCGGTTAGCCAGTTTTCTATCCAATTGGCCAAATTTCCCTCTATCCCATGCCTCCTGACTTTCCACATAAGCCTACCATGGGGAACCTTATCAAATGCCTTACTAAAATCCATGTACACTACATCCACTGCTCTACCCTCATCCACATGCTTGGTCACCTCCTCGAAGAATTCAATAAGACTTGTAAGGCAAGACCTACCCTTCACAAATCCGTGCTGGCTGTCCCTAATCAAGCAGTGTCTTTCCAGATACTCGTAAATCCTATCCCTCAGTACCCTTTCCATTACTTTGCCTACCACAGAAGTAAGACTAACTGGCCTGTAATTCCCAGGGTTATCCCTATTCCCTTTTTTGAACAGGGGCACAACATTCGCTACTCTCCAGTCCCCTGGTACCACCCCAGTTGCCAGTGAAGACGAGAAGATCATTGCCAACGGTACTGCAATTTCCTCTCTTGCTTCCCACATAATCCTAGGATATATCCCGTCAGGCCCGGGGGACTTGTCTATCCTCATGTTGTTCAAAATGTCCAACACATCTTCCTTCCTAACAGGTATCTCTTCTAGCTTTTCAGTCCGTTTCACACTCTCCTCTTCAACAATACGGTCCCTCTCGTTCGTAAATACTGAAGAGAAGTACTTGTTCAAGACCTCTCCTATCTCTTCCGACTCAATACACAGTCTCCCACCACTGTCCTTGATCGGACCTACCCTCGTTCTCGTCATTCTCATGTTTCTCACATACGCATAGAATGCCTTGGGGTTATCCTTGATCCTATCCGCCAAGGATTTTTCATGCCCTCTCTTAGCTCTCCTAATCCCTTTCTTCAGGTCCCTTCTGGCTATCCTGTATCCCTCCACTGCTCTATCTGAACCTTGTCTCCTCAACCTTATGTAAGCCTCCTTCTTCCTCTTTACTAAACATTCAACCTCCCTCGTCAACCAAGGCTCCCTCACACGACCATTTCTTTCCTGCCTGATCGGTACATACATATCAAGGACACGTCGTATCTGCTCCTTGAAAAAGTCCCACATTTCCACCACATCCTTCCCTGACAGCCTATGCTCCCAACGTATGCTCCTCAAATCCTGTCTTACAGCATCATAATTTCCCTTCCCCCAATTGTAAAAACTTCCTTGTTGTGCGCACCTATCTCTCTCCATAACCAAGGTGAAAGTCACCACTGCTGTTCTGTAGCAGCAGTGTGTACTATCTACAAGGTGCACTGCAGAAATTCACCAAAGCTCCTTAGGGAGCTGCTTTCAAGCCCATTAACACTTCCACCTTGAAGGACAAGGGCAACAGGAACTTGGGAACACCACCAGCTGCAAGTTCTCCTCCAAGTTATTCACAACCCTGCCTTAGAAATATACCATCGTTCCTTCACCGTCGTTGTGTCACAATCCTGGAATTCCCACCCTACCGGCATTGTGGATCATCCCACAGCATGTGGTCTGCAGCGATTCAAGAAGGCAGCTCACCACCACCTTCTCAAGGGCAAATAGGGATGGGGCAGCCAGCGATGCCCTACTCCCACAAATGAATATTAAAAAAATTAAGGTGATTGGAGGAAAATGTACTGGAAATGTCAGTGGTAGGTTCCTTACACAGAGAGGGGTGGGCCTGTGGAATGCACTGCCAGCAGTGGTAGAAGAGTTAGATACATTAGGGACATGTAAGTAAATCTTGGATAGTCACATGGATGCTGATACAATGCAGGTTGTGTGAGTTCATTTGAAATTAGGTAGTTTAAGTGGTCAGCATGACATCGAGGGCCGAAGGGCCTAGATTGTGCTGTACTGTTCTTGTTCGATGTTCTGTTGATGTACAGCACGGAAACAGACCCTTCGGTCCAACTCGCCCATGCCGACCAGCTTTCTTAAACTAACCTAGTTCCATTTGCCAGCACTTTGCCTATATCCCTCCAACCCCTTCCTTGTTCATATATCCATCCAAATGTGTTTTAAATTTTGTAATTGTACCAGCGTCCGCCACTTCCTCTGGCAGTTCATTCCATAGATGCACCACCCTCTGCATTAAAAAGTTGCACCTTCGGTCCCTTTTAAAGATTTTCCCCTCTCACCCTAAACCTATTCCCTCTACTTCTGGACTCCCCCAGCCCAGGGGAAAGACCTTGCCAATTTACTCTAAACATGCATCTCATGGTTTTGTAAACTTCCATAAGGTCACCTGTCCGACTCCGATGTTCCAGGGAAAACAGCCCCAGCCTATTCAACCTCTCCCTTTAGATCAAGTCCTCCAACCCTGGTAGCTTTCTGGAGTTCTGGGTTGATCCCATGTATTGAGATCAAAACTTTGAAAAACTTCACCTAACTTGGAGTGACTGGGTATTAACTTTGTATGGTAAAGGTACCATGGGGCACAACTGTGTACAGTTCTGGTTGGCACATTACCAAAACGATATGGATGTGAGCAGCACGGTGGCTCAGTGGTTAGCACTGCTGCATCACAGAGACCCGGAACCCGGTTTCAATTCCTGCCTTGGGCAACTGTCTGAGTGAAGTTTACACATTCTCCCCGTGTCTACGTGAGTTTCCTTCGGGTGCTCCGGTTTCCTCCCACAGTCCAAAGATGTGCAGGTTAGGGTAAATTGGCCATGTTAAATTGCCTGTAGTGTTAGGTGCATCAGTCAGGGGTGAATGTAGGGGAATGGGTCTGGGTAGGTTGCTCTTTGGCGGGTCGGTGTAGACTTGTTGGGCCAAAGGGCCTGTTTCCATACTGTAGGGAATAAAATCTCATCTAATATTGGACATTCTAAATTGACCGACAAACAGAGAAATCAAGCCAAACGGAAAATTGGTCAAATTAAATTAAACAGCAATCAGCAGGTATTGGTGACAGAGAACAGTGGAAATGAAGGTCAAAGAGGTCACATAGGTTTAGTGGAACCAGTTCTAACCAGCCTGAAGATTGTCTGACAACCTAATGTCCTTTTTGTGCCTGAGGGCACTTGGAACCTCCATCATGAAATCATTGGCCAAGGACCACGGAACATTGTGGAAGGTCCAAGATGAGGGGAATAAAAATACTCACCTGGAAGGCACACCCTCATTGAAGGCTGACATCAAGACTCCTGGGAGAAGACCATGAAATAATCCAATAAGGCCCAGGAGAAGATCTGCCCTGACAGGGAGACCCACTTTCATGGAAGGGAACCAGCCCTCGGTCGGAGAGGAAGGAGATTCCAACGGCCCAGCTCAAACATGTGGATCATTGCAGCTAATATCCTTTCACAGATGGATAGAGCTATGTAGAGAGTAAATATTGTGGGAATTTGGGAATTGTTCACATCGTAGTGTTAACGTTGTGAATAAAATCGAGTTGAACCACGAATCAAATTCTGTTTCCCTTTGTCTGCATCACTGACAATACACTTGGGTAAGGAGTTTTTAACACTCAAACTACTCAAAGTGTCTGAAGTACGGACAGTATTTGAGACTTGCCTGAGCCAGGATTGGTAGACGTACTGTTAACAGTGTCACATGTTCGCCTCATGCCCCTGTTGCCAGGAATAAGTTACCGAGTTAATGCAGTGGAAAATACTCTG
The DNA here is from genome assembly GCF_047496795.1 of Chiloscyllium punctatum. Classification (NCBI taxonomy): domain Eukaryota; kingdom Metazoa; phylum Chordata; class Chondrichthyes; order Orectolobiformes; family Hemiscylliidae; genus Chiloscyllium; species Chiloscyllium punctatum. Next base: position 54,926,383 of record NC_092772.1, on the reverse strand, counting down.
AGGGAATCAGACATTAGCTGATGGATAATATCTGATGCAACATTGCTATTTGTTTAGCTGTAACTTATATCCTCCCCTGACTGTCTCTTCTGCCTGACTGGAGTCACCTTCCACTCTGTCGATGTTCAGCAGCATGACTAACTTAGGGCTAACTTAAGCATGGAGTTAACCTAAATGTGGGGCAGCGGGGTAGATCAATGGTTACCATCCCGAATAGCTCCTTCACTTGGTTATCTCAAATCCGTGCTTTCTCCTGAACAAATCCCACAATCATTCTATAACTGACCAACTTTTAATACGACATTTCCCCAAATTCCTCTAACTCCAGTAAGTGAAGTCTACGCAGAGATTAACCTGCTTTTCTGTGAGCTCTTTGTAGTTGACTCTCTTAACGCTCCTCTGCCGTCACACAGTTCCTGTTTGAGGGCTCTGTGCATTATGTTTTTGTCCATGAGTTCCTGGCTGAGCTGTTGTGCCACAATCCAAAACAGCTCTGTATAACAGATAGGATTTGTACAATGTTGCACCATGACAGCTGTCTGTTCTTTGCCTTTCTCAATAATACAGACCCATTTCCTTAATACTTTGATCACCTGATATTTCTGGTGTAATTGTTTTAGAAATATTTCCGCATCCTCCACAATCTTCGTAATCTCATTAGCTTTCTGAGCACAATGGTCTGCTTTCTTCACCGATAGAAACATCGCTTTGTTAGAAACATCTCACCGGTGGGTTTGGTATTGTCAGCAGTGTTTACTTATATCTCTAAATTTCATCATTGGTTTACCTTTACTTAATAATGAAATGACAGTTACCCTAATAATCTACTACTTAGCTATCCTGTATCTCTCACACGATCATAAATGTATTTAGCAATTACAGCATACGGTTATATTAAATGTGCTTACCTGTGACTTATTTATGTGTATGTCCACGGACTCTTAACACGCACAATGATCTTTAGCAGTTCTCCAAACTTTGTCCATCACTGTGTTTCTTTATATTTGTCTCAAGTCTACCATATCAATAAACAGGCTTGCAGTCAGGTTTTTGCTAAAGAATTTTGCTTTAGTTCTGTTTGTGCCATACAGGAACATATTTGAAGACATGATGAGTGTTTCAGAGCCATACATTTGGCGTGAAATGCCAAATTCCCTACAAATTTGGGTCTGCTGAATTAGCTTACACTGAGTTATGTTTTTCACAGATATGCATAGATGTCAGTTGGGTCTATGCTGCATTACTTTCCACCCAGTGTATATTATACAGGGGAAGGTCACAAATGGAATGTAGTAATGAAATGAACTTAGATGGATCACCTATATAACTTAGCCTTTCATGAAATTTTGCCAATTCATAATGAAGTCAAAGGGGTATTTAACTTTTGCCAATTCATAATGAGGTCAAAGGAGTATTTAACTGCAGTCTTCAGCTGCTCTCAGAATTTATTCTGGGTCAGGACATATATACATGTGTTGGTGCAGGTACTGAGAAGCTGAAGCATATTGGTGATGGATTCCAGGTAATAAAGGGATCTGTGACAGAGTAAGAATATGCCTTTACAATTCGCTGATAAATGTAAAATACAAGCTGGGTCACCCATAACGTTATAAAGCTGCCAGATATACTGAAGAGTAATATGATGGATTTCCATCACATCTCCATTTCTGGATCCTTGCCATTCTCTCCATTGAGGTGACCACGGAGTGACCTGCGGACTTTACTTGCTGCTAAAATATGTCTGACAGTCAGAAGATTGAGGAGTAACATGATTAAGAATGGCACAAAAACAATGAAAATGAAATAAAAGATGACAAAACCCGCCCATGCAGTCGAAGTGATGAAGCTGGCTTTTGTAATGCAGTACCAGGGAATATTATCAATCGTGTACAGGGGTTCATATCTGAAATACCAGGCGACAGATACTAAACAACCCAAAACGGTCACTGTCCCTATTACAACAGCTGCCATTTTCCTTGTACAATACTTTGCTTTCAATTTTTCACAACATATGGCCATAAACCGATCGAAGGTGAAAGCAACTGTGAGCCAAACGGAAATCTCTGTTGATGTGAAAACGAGTGCATAAATAAAGCTACACACTAGAGTAATGAACAGGAATGAACCATAGAAATAGATCTGACCAATCCTGTAGAATATTGGTTCAGCAATAACGACTAGGAGATCGGCTGCTGCCATCGCAACCAAGTAGCAAGAAATACATTTGGAGAGGCCACAATTTCTTTGAGACAGAATAATAATCACCAACATATTAGCTTGAAGAGAGAAAAAGGAAAACGAACATAAAAAAAATGTTTCCAGGCAATACCTCATCCAATAGTTTCAGAGGATGTAGAATGGCACATCTAATCCTCTGGGTACAGTAAGCATTCAAAACTGATTGTTTGAATAAAAGCACACTCTTAGGTGATTATATTAAAGATAATTATCATCAACGTTGGTATCAAACTATACAGTGAGTAAACTTAGTACAATTTTCACATGATTCACGAAAATATCGGAGTCAGAGAATACTGGAATTTTGTTATATTTAATATTTCCATAAATCATTGCATTAATAGAAATAATTGAAAGAATTGGGCAGAATTCCTCTCCAGGAAGTATTACACAATGACAGGAAGCTCTTTTGAAATCCATTTACAATGTTAAAAAACAGAACTCTACAATTAGTGATCATCAGGTTAATCCTATGATGTCTGACATACTGAGAAACAAAACAGTGCATCATTCCAATTGACACACTTGAAAGTGAGGTAACCAAAGACTTAAAAATGTTTAATTTCACAGCCAGTTGGCAAGCGTTATCCTCAGTTCGATAGAGGGGTATATCTGGAGAGGATAGCACAGAATTCCATTCATTGGTCAATCTGTGAAGTAATTTGAGGTAATGGATATAACATTTCAGAACAGTCATAGCTTATAAATACATTGATGTGCAGGTTTATTTGGGGCATGCTATCTCAATCCAACACAAAGACGATGAACTATCTCAATATTTGGCATTGAAGCTATAATTTGTGAATCAAACTTTGAAATAGCTTAGCTTCTCGAGATGAAGCCATTTCTGAACATCATTATTTTATGCATTTTCTAAGCTAATATCTCACCTCAATACAGCAAATGGAGGGAATATTCCAGGAAGTTCACAAAAGTTGGATACAAAAGACTTTTAATTCATTAATGTCATTACCACAACACAATAACAGAGTTTTTGCACTTTATTATACCACAAGATAGACCAGAAGACATGGCCATGCAAAACTCATATGGAATAACAGAAGTACGATTGTACAGTCGCACAATAAACTCCGACTCACAACAGTAATATGAGATAGTGGCTGACCAGTGACTCCAAACACTGCAAGAATTGGATAGTAAACACTTTCTACCTGAATTATTACAGAATGGGCAAATCCCATTTCTGTGTTCAGAAGTGATTTCTGTTTGTCTGGAGATGATAGCTTCTGAAAATACTCTGTTGTGAGATCTCTGAATGAGCCCTCATTTGTATGGTGTGTAAGTCTCCACTGGGACAGTTCCCCTCCTGATTATTGCTGTCAGATGGAGAGAAAAACAACAAATTATGTCAGTATTATTGAATTCTTTCTCAAAGGTATTTTGGACGACTAAGAAATACTTCAAAATGCAAGACATTGCCTTAAACAGATAATAGCATAATGAGTAGCATCATTTTCTGAAAGTTGTTTTCAACTTGCTCACACATGCTGACATTTTCACTGATGTTTATAACTTTGGGTGAAAAAAAATCCCATACTCCACAAACTGACAAGTTTTATTCTATTCATGGAACTTTGCTGTTCGAATCTACATTTTTAAGTAGTGTAGCTGAAGCTCACTTTTGGCTGAGTGGCAGAAACTATTTGGCTGTTTTTACAGGACAGAATGTCACATAATCATAAGGGACATCAGTAACCTATTTGCACTCTGTCATTTCATATGATCATGGTTTATCTTCAACCTGAACTCAATCTTTCAGCAATGCAGCTCTCATCCCTGAGGACACATTCACTACACTTGCACTTAGAACCAAATCAAATCAGCCTCCCTCTGTCTGTATTCATAACACAGTAAAGTGAGAATGTCCATGTACATTAACAATTAACCTCAAGGCTTCCTAGTCAGACGAACTGAATGTTCGACACCAGATAACCGGCTGAAATGGAAAATTTAAACCCAATAACATTTGTTCTCCGATCACATTCTCACACAGAAGATATACAGACAAGCACAATTAAAGAATCCTTTTTTAATGTGGAAAATGTCATCTCTTAAACAAGAACAGATATTGCTCGAGAAACTCAGTGGGTCTGTCAGTGTCAATGGGGAGGATGAAACATCAATGTCTTGAAGTAAAAGACTAGGCCCACTCAAGGTTAAAGAAGACAAGTTGAGCCACAGGAAGTGGGAGATGTCCTCAATGAATACATTTGTGTTGGTGATCACTGAGAAGGACATGACTGATGTTGAGATCAGGGATGATTACGAGAGTACTCGAGAAAATGTCAATGTATTGAAGGAGAAGGTTTTAGGTATCCGAAATTGCATTAAGGGAGGTAAACCCTGAGGGCCTGATGGAATCTATCTAAGGTTATTATGAAAGGCATGGGAAGAAATAGTTGGGCATTAGCGGATATTTTCACATCCTCCTTGACCACAGGTGAGTTTCCAGAGAATTGGAGATTAGCCGATCTAATTCCCTTGGAAGTAGGGATAATCCAGGCTGGTGAGCCTGACATCTGTGGTGGGGAAGCTCTTGGAGAAGATACTGAGGGGAAAGATATACCCACATTTGGAAGAAAATGGGCTAGTTAGTACAGGCCGCATGGTTTTTCATGGGGAAGATCATGTGCCACCAATCTGAATTTTTTGAAGAATTGACCAATGTAATTAATGAGGGAAGCTTCATGGTTACAGTTTATATGGACTTTAGTAGAGTATTTGATATAGTCCCACGTGGCAGACTGGTACAAAATCTAAAATTGTTTGTGATTTGGGGTGGGCTGGACAGATAGAGACAAAACTGATTTGATCATAGAAGACTGAGGGTAACAATGGATAGGTGATTTTTCAGAATGTAGACAGGTAACTAATAGTGTTCAACTGGGATCAGTTTTAGGTACTCTGTTGTTTGTGGTATATATATATACATGATCTGCAGGAAAATGTGGGTGCTCTGATTAATAAGCTTACAGATGCCATGAAAATTGGTGGAGGTGCTGATACTGCCAATTGTGAAAGGATACAACAGGATGAGTGACTTCTGCACAGAAATGGCAGATGGAGTTTAACCCAAACAAATGTGTGGTGATGCATTTTTGAGGATTAAATTGAAGTGTGAATTATACAGTAAATGGCAGAATCCTTCAGAACATTAACATACAGACGGATCTGAGTGGGCAGGTCCATATTTCCCTAAACGTGGCAATACAGATGGCCAAGGTAATTAAGAAGGCAAATGGCGTGCTTGCCTTCCTTGGCAGTACATTGGAGTGAAAAGGTTGGCAAACAATGTTGCAGATCTATAACACCTTTCTGAGGCTGCATTTGGAATATTGTGTGCAGTTTTGGTTGCCGCACTACCAGAAGGACATGGAAGCTTTGGAGAGAGTGCAGAGAAGGTTCACCAGAATGTTGCTTGGTGTCAAGGGCATTGGGTATGAGGAAAGGTTAAAAAGAGTGGAATTGTTTTCACTGGAAAGATGGCAGCTGAAATGAGACATGATAGAAGTCCATAAAATTATGAGAAGCAGAGATGGGGTAGATAGTCAGAGGCTTTTCCCAGCTTTGATGTTTCAACTACAACAGGGGGGCACAGGTTCAAGGTTAGAAGGGGAAAGGTTTAAGGAAGATGTGTGAGGGAAGTTTTTCACACCGAGTTTGGTAGGATCCTGGAACACACTGCTGGAAGAGGTGGTAGAAGCAGGTTTGTAGGTGACATATCTGAGGTATCTAGATGGTTGCATGAATAGGGAAGAGAGGGATACAGACTGAATAAGAGCAGAAAATTTATCTTTTAATTTAGATAGAGCATGATGGTTGGCACAGGCTTGAGGGATGAAAAGCCTGTTCCTGTGATGTACTTCTCTTTGTTCTTTGCCATCTTTTCCAGCTCTTTCAAATGAAAAGGTAATAATGCAAACATCTTTGTGTCTTTTCTCTGAATTTCCAGTTGGATGTTTGGCTGGGAGCTCTCATGCCTTTATACTGTAGAAACACAGCCCAATCCTTCTCTCAGAAATCCCCAGACCAAAACAGTTTTTAAAAAGTACCACTCCTGCCTTTGTCTGATCAATCTGTTTTCTTCCCAGCTTGGTGACATCATTTCCTTATTAGTGTCCAAACACCTGCTCTCTGATTCAACACACTCCCACTTCAAAGTAAAAGAATCTACAAGAAACAACCTGCAACTAGCTTTCAGGCCTGGCCTCAAAGACAAAATCGATCTTGCTTGTTTTTTCCTTAACACAAGCTGCTACTCACACTCCAAAGGTCACCTTCCATCTCTCAGCACACAGCTCACAAGTCTGAATCAAAATTTAAACAAAATAAAATGGTGAGAAATCTGTGCAGTTCTAACAGTAAACTTTATCACTCTGTCCTTTTCAATATTCTGTTGCTCGCTTGCCCTTACATGTATCAAATTTCAGATTAACACAACTCTTTAATTTAAATTAGATTCATGTCAATTCTACCAACCAATCCCTTATTCTGAAACTGTTATGACTTACTTCTGAATGTCACCCATCACCCTGTATCCCCCGGACAGTCATAACGTCCTAGTGGAACTAATTCTAATTAGATATTTAATATGATAAGAACCATTTATAAGGCAATGTATCATTTCAAATCACAGGCTAGATAATCACCTCATTGATATCCATTTGGGGTTCCACAAGGACAATTCAATCCTGACACCATTACAAGCTTAAGCATTGAATACTACAGAACAGGGAGAGGCCATTCAGCCCACAAAGTATCTGCCAATCATGATGCTACTTTGAATTATTCCCATGTCTGTACATATACTCTGTATCCTCACTTCCCTGCCTGATTATGTCTGTGTCTAAATGCCTCATAAACCTTGCTATCATACCTTTCCTACTATGGAAGTTATTATGGCAGTAACGTAATTACCTTAGTAATGCAATGTATGCCTGGGATCATGTTACAGGGCTCCAGTAACAGAGAATGGTAGTGCATTGTAATAGGTTAGTTAATGTTGAAGATGATGGTGCTGTAATGTGATAGGTTAAATGTGATGGAAGGAAACAGTATGGCAGACGATGATTAGTTTAGAAAGATAAAGCAGGCCACCATGATTAATATGCTAATGTTATCCAATAAGCGCAGGATCAACAAATTGTATTATCTGGAGGAGAACAAAGAAATTGTGGGGAGTCAGGAAAGCCATTTTGCTCGGTCTCCCAGTTTTGATGTTGCAAGATTAAATTTTAATTTCGTGAAGGATTTTCTGCGTCTCCTGTTTAACTTTTTACAGAATATGGAGTAATTCTTCCACAACAAATTTGGCACCGCATATGCGACCGGAAAGTGACCTTTCTCTCTGAAAAGAGGCAGCAGCTGAATACTTCCCAGTTGAACGAAGAGCACCCCTGAGATAAACAGAATAAAAGGGTTGACCACTCATAAACAGAGAAAGAGTAAGCATTTTGCTGTGAATTTGGACTAGATTCTGTCAAATAAGGGCGGTTCCTGGGACACGGAAGTGCAAAGAAAGCTGCTGGTGGGTCTCCCTGATCCATAGGATCAGAAGGTGGATGGTCAATCAAAGTTTGAGGAGATGCAAAGGATTGTTCAGGAAAACTGCGTGGGGCAGAGGGGTGGGAAACGTGGTGAGTCGTATAGATTAAAATGATTGAGACAAAATTCCACATGGTGTATTTAATTTTCTGTGGATACCGCTCAGTCTTTAAAGATATAGATATTAATTTTTAATTTTATGTTTTATTGATTGGAGCCTAAACGGACTGAAAATGGAAAGGATTGCTTCATTGTTGGTGGTAGTAACAATTCCACGTGGTGCTAGTAACAATTCCACGTGGTGGTAGTAACAATTCCACGTGGTGGTAGTAACAATTCCACGTGGTGTTAGTAACAATTCCACGTGATAGTAGTAACAATTCCACGTGGTGTTAGTAACAATTCCACGTGGTGGTAGTAACAATTCCACGTGGTGGTAGTAACAATTCCACGTGGTGTTAGTAACAATTCCACGTGGTGGTAGTAACAATTCCACGTGGTGTTAGTAACAATTCCACGTGGTGTTAGTAACAATTCCACGTGGTGGTAGTAACAATTCCACATGGTGGTAGTAACAATTCCACGTGGTGGTAGTAACAATTCCACGTGGTGGTAGTAACAATTCCACATGATAGTAGTAACAATTCCACGTGGTGGTAGTAACAATTCCACGTGGTGGTAGTAACAATTCCACGTGATAGTAGTAACAATTCCACGTGGTGGTAGTAACAATTCCACGTGATAGTAGTAACAATTCCACATGGTGGTAGTAACAATTCCACGTGATAGTAGTAACAATTCCACGTGGTGTTAGTAACAATTCCACGTGGTGGTAGTAACAATTCCACGTGATAGTAGTAACAATTCCACGTGATAGTAGTAACAATTCCACGTGGTGTTAGTAACAATTCCACGTGATAGTAGTAACAATTCCACGTGATAGTAGTAACAATTCCACGTGGTGTTAGTAACAATTCCACGTGGTGGTAGTAACAATTCCACGTGATAGTAGTAACAATTCCACGTGATAGTAGTAACAATTCCACGTGGTGGTAGTAACAATTCCACGTGATAGTAGTAACAATTCCACGTGATAGTAGTAACAATTCCACGTGGTGGTAGTAACAATTCCACGTGATGGTAGTAACAATTCCACGTGATAGTAGTAACAATTCCACGTGGTTGTAGTAACAATTCCACGTGGTGGTAGTAACAATTCCACGTGATAGTAGTAACAATTCCACGTGGTGGTAGTAACAATTCCACGTGGTGGTAGTAACAATTCCATGTGATAGTAGTAACAATTCCACGTGATAGTAGTAACAATTCCATGTGATAGTAGTAACAATTCCATGTGATAGTAGTAACAATTCCACGTGGTGTTAGTAACAATTCCATGTGATTGTAGTAACAATTCCATGTGATAGTAGTAACAATTCCACGTGGTGGCAGTAACAATTCCACGTGATAGTAGTAACAATTCCACGTGATAGTAGTAACAATTCCACGTGGTGTTAGTAACAATTCCACGTGATAGTAGTAACAATTCCACGTGATAGTAGTAACAATTCCACGTGGTGTTAGTAACAATTCCACGTGATAGTAGTAACAATTCCATGTGATAGTATTAACAATTCCACGTGGTGTTAGTAACAATTCCACGTGATAGTAGTAACAAATCCATGTGATAGTAGTAACAATTCCACGTGGTGTTAGTAACAATTCCACGTGATAGTAGTAACAATTCCATGTGATAGTAGTAACAATTCCATGTGATAGTAGTAACAATTCCACGTGGTGTTAGTAAGTCCCTGTGGTTACTGCGTCACAAGTCGCACGCGGCTTTTGCCGATTGCGTAGCACTTTTTCTGTGGATATGAAATTGAAAGCCGGCAGATTGGTAGTTGATGATTAAAAGTAAAATAGTGGAGAATAGTCTTCATATAGAACATAGAACATAGCAGAATACAGCGCAATACAGGCCCTTTGGCCCTCGATGTTGCGCCGATCCAAGCCCATCTAACCTACACTAGCCCACTATCCTCCATATGTCTATCCAATGCCCGCTTAAATGCCCATAAAGTGGGAGAGTCCACCACTGCTATTGGCAGGGCATTCCATGAAGTCACGACTCGCTGAGTGAAGAACCTACCCCGAACATCTGTCCTAAACCTACCACCCCTTAATTTAAAGCTATGCCCCCTTGTAATAGCTGACTCCATACGTGGAAAAAGGTTCTCATGGTCAACCCTATCTAAACCCCTAATCATCTTGTACACCTCTATCAAGTCACCCCTAAACCTTCTTTTCTCCAATGAAAACAGCCCCAAGTGCCTCAGCCTTTCCTCATACGATCTTCCTACCATACCAGGCAACATCCTGGTAAACCTCCTCTGCACCCGTTCCTACATCCTTCCTATAGTATGGCGACCAAAACTGCACACAATACTCCAGATGCGGCCGCACCAGAGTCTTATACAACTGCAGCATGACCTCAGGACTCCGGAACTCAATTCCTCTACCAATAAAAGCCAGTACGCCATATGCCTTCTTCACTGCACTATTTACCTGGGTGGCAACTTTCAGAGATCTGTGTACATGGACACCAAGATCCCTCTGCTCTTCCACACTACCAAGTATCCGACCATTAGCCCAGAACCACATTTTTTGAAGTGTTACTAGACTGTTGAATGTTTTAGACAAGGCCTGTATGATAATTAGATTGTAATTTTAGAAATGTTTAGGCAAGGCTCTGAGAGAGAGAGTGAGAGAGAGAGAGAGAGATGTTGGCTCATTGCTGAGCTCCAAGCTGATTGCAGATAAGTTTTGTGTGTGTGTTTCTAAGAGAGAGTCAAAGAGAGAGAAACTTTGCCTCAGTGCTGAGCTCCTGGCTGATTGCAGGAATGTTATGTTTCTGTGAGAGAGAAAGAGAGACTTTATAGTTGAACAATTGTGATCTGATTTGTATGCATAATTGTTTGTTGGTGGTTGGTGGTTTGTTTCCCTGGAGCTCGAGATCTGCGGGTGTTTAGATTTTATTTTGCACTGTAGGAATTTAAGAGTTTTTAAAAGAGTTTTTGTTTCAAATGACTGTCAATGATTAGTGCATCCTGCAGATGCAGTCCTAGGATAGTTTAGGCAGACTGAACAAGGAGAGATACTAATTAGTTGAGACTGAGGAAGTTTATGGACTGTTTGACTGATAAGGGATGATTGCAAGTTGTAGAGTTATGGAATATTTATAATAGGCGCTAACAGACTTGTAAGGTATAAGGGAGTGATTTGTGAGATAATACATTAGCTGGACTGAAATATATGTCAAGATGGATAGTGGCTGCATTTGAAATGCTGGATAAGAAATTTCTAGTTGCAAAGAACAATTTTGTAAAAATTTCTGGGAAATGGGAAAGAAGAACTGAGGATTTATTAACTAAATGGCCGAAAGATGATATAAACATGTGTGATGAAATTGAAGGTTTAATTAAGAATTACAGACCTGAGGAGAAATCATAAAAGAAAATATTGAAGAGAGAACAGGAGATAGAAATTTTACAGCTGTTTGGAATTGTAGGGGAGGATTGAGAAACACTTTGCAGACACCTGGTTACTGACCAAGGGGCACCAGAGAGCAGAACGGGCAGCTTTTGGAAGCAAAGGCTTTGGAAGAGGAAATCTCCAAGTGGTCGGTGCAGAACAAAGAGCCCTCCAGTATGGGGGCATGGCAGGGGTCTACATCTATATATCCCAGGTTGGAAGACTTGGGGCAACTCTCTCCATGTTACCCACCCCCCACCACAATTAAGGTGAAGAGAATGTAACACATACTAAGGGGGAATTAGATTTGGATGAAACTGACCAGAACAGAATGTGTTCAAAATGAAATGAGAGGCAGGACAGGCACGGTGGCAAACAGAATTTGGAGCTTTTCGACTGGAAAAAAGAGAGATTGTGAGGTGAAATTCAGACATTATGTATGTAAAGAGAACAAAGAGACTTGGAGGCACATCTAAGTTGTATCAGGAAAGTTGTGCAGGGATAGGCAGAGTGAGATGGGAGGAGGGGAGTAGAGGAGGCAGTAACAGGCAGGGAGGAAATACAAGTTAGGTTAGATATGGAATCTGATGAGGAATCACAATGTAGCAGTTTTAATAAGGAAAAGAAGCTCCCACAGGGAAAGATGCTGCCATTATTTATATAAGGTGGGGGAGGGGGCGCGGTGGTGGGGAGACAGTTGCTATCCATTCCTTGGGAAACCCAGGATCTGGAAAGGCTGAGAAATGTGTTGCCCAGTTTACATGATGGAGCAGGAAAGAGGATTGAAGCCTTTGAATACAAAACAACAGGACGGTTGTTGGAAATGAGGGATCTGAAGGCACTACTAAAGCAGTTGGTGGGACTCCCGACATGAAGAGAGATAATGGGTCGAACTCGCTTGAAGAATGTGGTGAATAATCTGATGATTGACGGTGCTGAGTTTGATCAAGTAAGACAAAGAGTCTTAGACTGTTACCCACCTAAGATTGATCCTGAAACCTTGAGAGGGAGTCCTCTGGGAGATACTGAAAGCCCAGCAGCTTATGTGGAAAGCCAATTGGAAAGGTGGAGGCTTGCAACAAAACAAGTTGTGGAAGGCAGTCAACTGTTAACACAAGGTTCCAGACTGGTCCTGTCGAGGTGATGCCCCTGAAGTCAAATCTAAGATAGAGAAGGTAGTGAGTCTAACATCCATGTCCTGCCAGGAATTCAGAGGTCATATAGTCCATGCAATTGAAAGATACTGGATAGACAAAAATAGGCTGGCAGAACAGCAGGAGGAGGTGCAAAGAAAATTAACATTGCTGCAGCTTGACGATCTTGAAAAGCGAGGTGATGTTGTCTGTAACATCTGGGTTGATCGACGCCAATACACTGAACACCATGCCAGTCCAGGGAGAACCCTCTACCACCACCTGGCAAGGGCCAGACAACCCCATGCCAATGATAACTATTTTTGGAGGGACTTTTCCACAAGTACTATACCAGGGGCAAAATAAAATTCACCAACAGCCTATTTAGCACTGGTGTCTCCAAGGACAGGGACAAGGAGGTGGGGGGGTGGGGCAAAGGATATGATGGGGGGTCTGATTCAGAGAGGATCAGGTGTAGTGTGTTGGGAGTGTTATTAACCAGGCCATTTGAGGAGACATTGCACATATTGGCCCTGGCCCTCCTCGCCCCAGGGAGGACCTATGAGTCAGGAACATCCAAGTCCCTACAGGCCCAACTTGCATTCAACCACAATATGCCTCCCACCTTCCCATGTCTGGTAAATTTATTAAGACTGTAGCATTCTCGGGTAAACCGCAGTTGACAAGGTTTATAGCTCCACTAAGCCTACACATGGATAGTAAAACAGTAGTGTTGCTTTTATTAATCTCTGAGGAGATGCCAATTAATTTGCTGGCTAAGGATGCTTTATTGAAGTTAGAATTAGTATTAGAATGTACTCAGTTGGGATTTAGTGCAGATGGAGTGAGTTCTCAGCTGGTGTTGCAGGGAGCAGGGATATTTAATGTATATTGGATAAGAGAGATAGGTGGTTATGGTTGGGTAACTTGGGAGAAATGGAGGCCAGATGCTTTAGCGGTACTGCCTTTGGCTGCACTCCCCAAGTCTGAGCTGCATTGTACAGTGGTTTTTGACGAGAATCAGAGTAAGGTATTGGAGGAGCGGTGACAGTGTGAGATTGTCACCCCACCACATTTACAGAGTGAAGCTATAGCGATAGGGAAGCAGGGAGCAGCATTGCAGATAAGGCAAGGTGACTTTTTTAAAGAAATGGTTCAGTGTGCCAGGGACTTTGCCCCATGTGAGTGTCAGTAAACTAGGGCCATCAGTCCAAGGATCTAGGACCCATGACAAAGCATGTAGAAATGATTAATAAGTGGTAAATGATGACACCAGGGGTCTGGACATCTGGCGATGATAACTGTGTTTGAATAGCGGCTTGTATTGATATGTTGGGGAACCCCAAGGAGGTTGAGGTGGTTTCCTGACGGAGTTTGCCAGCGCTAGCAGGAGGACGTGACCATCAATTTGATTATTGGCTGGATGCGTTGCCAGTTACCTTATTGTCACCTCATGATGCAGATATGGAAGGGGCGGGGGTGAAGTCAACAAATTCAGTGTGGTATTATGTTTCCAGCAGGGGGCACATTTACTGAGGCGATCACAATATCCTGTGAAGCTGGGGCAGAGGAGAGAATAACAGCAATGATAAAGGGACGGCAGGCAGCCCCGGTGCTTAGGGGAGACATGCAGCCCCTGTAGTACCCCATTGCTGTCTGTTTTAGAAATCAGATAAGTCTAAATGGAGACTGGTCCATGATTTGAGGGCGGTTAATGAGGTGGTGGAGGATTGGCCAGCAGTGATTCTAAATCCACATACACTGCTAACTAATATACCGCCGGAAGCAGATTGGTTTTCAGTGACTGACATGTGTTCAGCATCTTTAGTGTTCTGTTGGCGGAAGGCTGTCAACATTTATTTGCTTTTACATACAGGGGAAGGCAGTACACTTATAATCAAATGCCGCAGGGGTTTCAGCATTCGCCGCTTGTATTTCATCAGGTGTTGAAGTTGGATTTGGAGGGTGTGCCATTGAAGAGTACACTAATCCAGTATGTTGATGATTTGTTAGTTTGCTCTGAGTGTCAATGACAATGTGAGCGTGGCACTATGGGAACGTTAGCATGTGGTGGTCATAAGGTGCCGAAGCAACAGCTGCACTGCTGTAAGCAGCAGGTTGAGTGTTTGGGTTGGCTGATGTCGAAGGGCTGGGAGTTGATAGCACCTGATCAGATTAAGGCTTTAACTCGAGCTCCAAGGTTTGCGACAGTTGGACAGATGATGACATTTTTGGGGATGGTTGGTTTGAGTTCTGATTGGGTTGATGAGTGTACCGAAGTTACGGCTCCTTTGAGGAAGATAATGAGGGCTGGCTTTTGGTCACCTTACGTTCAGGCTTCAGTGGATTATATGTTGTCGCAATGTGATGTCTGTGCCCAGAATCATGTCAAGAAGCGGAGAGCGATCCCTATAGGACGTATACCTGTACCTTAGAGGCCATTTAAGCATTTGGTGATTGACAATGTGGACATGATAAAGACAGTGAGTAGGAAGCGATATATGTTGGTGATCAGAGACAGGTTTAGCAGATGGATAGGAGTGGCCCTGTCGAATGATTCAGGCTCAGGCGCAGGCGCTATGGTGAGGTTTTTAACGACTGAAGTTATTCCCAGGTTTGGCATACTGTCTGGGATCAGTTCGGGTGATGGGTCTGCCTTTACCCGGAAGGTGGTTAAGTTGGTGCTGTAGACCTTACGGATTAAGCAGAGGTTTAGCTGTGTGTATCATCCCCAGTCGTAGATCATGGTGGAGTGGATTAATGGTACTTTGAAAGATAAGTTGAATAGGATTCGTGCAAGCACCAATCTTAACTGGGTCAATGCGCTGCTGCTGGTGCAATGAGCTACCGTATGCAGACTAACTGCATGATTAACTTGGCGCCACATGTTAGGCTTACTGGTGGATTCCTGCCAGTGCCCGGGTGGAGGGGTCCATTTTACAGGTCTAGTTTGGAACGATTGGAACTTGAACTTAAGTTGTACCTACAAAAGCTAATGATGATACATGAGTCTATCCACGCACAGGAGATACTGCAGGAGCCAGTGTCTGGTAACTGCAAGGGGCTTATTGGATCCTGAGATCAGGTGGATGTACAAGTTTTTCCAGAGAGAGTGGAGTGAGCTGAGTCCTTGATGGTAACCAGGGCGTTACCTACTGCCGTTCCAATGGTGGGTCGATCTGCATGATGTCATCTTCGTCACTGTACCAGGGTGCACCCACAGGCAAAGACAGACTCCGGGGTTGAGGTTTGTGAAGGGCTGAGACCGGGCTGCGATGGTTGAAAGGGCGCGTTGGGGCCCATTACTCCTTTGCGAGGCCTTGATTAGTCAGTGAGTGAGACTTGTGGGGGTGCTGGTGTCTCTGAGGCTGTCAGTGGTGCGTTTGTGGAAGGAGACCTTTCTCCTGCTTGTGCAGCTGAGGATGGGTTGGGGGAGGTCATTGAGGACCCCTCCCTGGTCCTGCACCTTTCTGCTCCTGTGCTGACATGGGGTCCATCAATTTGGCGGGCCTGGTGAGTCTCGCTTGGTAGTGCCAATATCCTATCACAACTGGCTCTAGACCCTCCCAAAACGTGGGTATGTCCCTGATCCGGCAGTACACGTTGTTGGTAAACGTTAGCCAAGGGGATTCCCCAATGTGTTCAAGGCCAGAACGTGATTGCTGCAGGCTGGGAGTTCCTTATCCCTGCCATTGGGATTCACAAGACTGCTGAGTGGATTAGTTACAATCAGCGGAGATTTATTACGATGCCCTCTTTGCGTTGGGTGTGTAATTGGATGTGATGAGTCAGATGGGGTGGCAGGATAGGTGGGCTTTGGACTGGATGTTGGCTGAGAAAGGTGGGGTCTGTGCACTGTTTGGGGACTATTGCCGTACTTTTGTTCCCAATAATACTGCCGGGAGGGATCTTTTACTCAGGCGATGGGTAAGCTGTGGAATGTATGGGAGGTGCTTGAGAAGAATGTGGGGACCAGCCAAAGGGTTTTTGACTGGTTGGATAGTGTTTTGGGTAGATCGGGGGCTTGGTTCCCTGAGATCGGGATTGGTGCAGGTTTTGTGTTGCTTGTTGTTACCTTTATCTTTTGCTGTGCTCTTCGTCTTGTTAAGTCTTTTTTGGTGCGTCGTGCTGCGTGACAATGGACTCTGGCCCAGTGCCCTTTTCCGTTGTGGATTCACTGCTCTGCTTCACTGATCTGATGTCTGCTGCAGTGCTGAAACCTTGTTAGGATGGAGATGTCTGACTTGTTTGTGTTGCGTGTGTGTTTAGATTGTCTTTGGGTCTTTTTGCCTGTTCTGGTTATTTTGGGATGGGTTTTTGGCCGATTTCTCCCAGGTACGGAGGGAGGTTTGGACCCTGGAAATTGCCATTGCCTGGTTTTGGGGCTCTGTTGATTGATTTGGCTTTTGAGTGTCCAGCCTCCTTGTACACTTTCTCTGTGCGAGACCTGTTAGGCTCAAAGGGGAGAATTTATGAAAGTTAGTAGGTTAATTATTATGGCAGTAACGTAGTTAACTTGGTGTTGTAATGCATGCCTGGGATCATGTTCCAGGGCTCCAGTAACAGATAATGGTGGTGTATTGTGACAGGTTAGTTACTCACTGGGAGATGAGCTAATGTTGAAGATGATAGTGTTGTAATGTGATAGGTTAAGTGTGATGGAAGGAACCAGTGTGGCAGACGATGATTAGTTTCGAAAGATAAAGCGAGCCATCATGATTGGCTCTGTTCATGTTATCCGATAAGCATGGGACCAACAGATTGTGCAAAATGGAGGAGAACAAAGAAATTGTGGGGAGTCGGGGAAGACATTTTGCTGGCTCCCACAGCTTTGGTTTTGCAAGATTAAAGTTTAATTTCATGAAGGATTTTCTGCGTCTCCTGGTACTTTTTTCTTGAACATTGAGTGATTCTTGCACAAAAATACCAAACCTGTAACATCCGAGACCCAAAAGGGAGAAGAACAAAGATAGAGAAGATACAAAAGAGTTATATTATGCCATTGTCCATGTGCCTCTTTTCCTCCTCCCTCCTCGGCCAAAGTCTATCATTTCACCGAGTTCAAAAATTCTTTTAATTATTCCGCCGAGTTGAAGTTGTAGACATTTCCCTCACACTTGAAATGTAGCATTGCCGGGTAGCTCAGAGAGTATTGTATGTTTAATTTTTTTATTTTTTCTTTACATTATCAAATGTCTTCCTTTCCTTAACTATGGCCCCAGAAAAGTCATGAAAAAAAGCATTTATTTTTGAACCTTTGTCAGCCAAAGCCTGTGGGTCTCTTCCCAGTCCTCTGGCTGTTTCTATTATTAAATGCTTTTCCCTGTAATGCTGGAGTTACACTCGGACCAAGCGGGAGGGTTGGACTGGCCTGGACCTGGACATTGTGATCCGGTCGGCCCGCTCCACACTCACCCGACCCGACTCGATCTCCAGGCCCAGCAACTCCGGAAAGCCACCTCTCGACTAAATCAGAGAGGTTTTCACCTTCTTCATCCTCCGGTAGATCCAAGATCCACAGATTTTGTTCGCTGACCTCGATTTTAGCGGTCATATCCTTGTTACTGCAGGCCCGAACCTGACCTTCCAATGTTCGGACCTGCCCCTTGGAACTTTCCAGGTAAGATCTGCCGTCCTTACCTGGTCGAGCCAACATAAAACCAGCCTCCAAGGGAACGGTCCTCTGCTGCACCACCTCCACGCGCTGATCCAAAGCCTGGATCTCCTGCTCATGGTCTGTCATCATGGCAGCAACTGGTTCCAGCGCTCCCTCAATTTTTGACGGAGTTTTGCAATCTCCGTTAGCAAATTCTGTTGCTTCACTGAACCCAAGGGCGCGGCCAAGGGAGATGAGATAACGGCTCATAATGTGGTATACCTGCTGTACTCCCCTCGCTCCCTTTCCCTTAGATAGCTTCATATCACCTCCAAATCTTCCAAACCCTAATTTAAAGGGGCTTTAGCTGCTCTACCTACTTTATGCTGCAAAAGTTCTTCGGGGTGACTAACTTGGGGAGCGCGGATTAGGAGCCCACCTTGCCTGGGCTACTTGCCTGGGGTATGGTACAGAACCCAACACAGCAGACTGTTCACACTGCTGCCATCTTGAATCTCCTTGAGATCAACATTTTCTGATAATTACTTGTCCTGATGGATTGAACGGTCTGATTCACCAATGTCCTTCAGGGAAGGAAATCTGCCATCCTTACTTGGTCAGGCCAAAATAAGACCATAAAATATAGGAGCAGAATGAGGCCATTTTGCCCATAGAGTCTGCTCCATCATTCAAACATGGCTGCTCTGTTTCTCAACCACATTCTCCTGCCTTCTCCTATAACCTTTGATCCCCTTACCAATCAAGAACCGATCTGACTCTGTCTTAAAGACACTCAGTGACTTGCACTCCACAGCCCTCCGTGGCAATGAGTTCCACAGATTCACCATCGTCTGGCTGAAGAAATTCCTGCACATCGCAGTTGTAGAAAAGTCTGTCTTTTAACACAGCAAGTGCTTGTTGAACTGAGCAGGTCTGGCAGTCTCTGTGGAGAAAGAAAGAGGGTGAAACAAAGTTAATGTTACAGTTTATAGACATCGAAAATGCTGGAGAAACTTAGCAGGTCTGACAGCATCTGTGGAGAGAGATGGTTAGCACCTGGCAGTTGTATTATTTAAATGTTACGAGTTACTTGTCAGCCCAAGACCTGGCATTCCTGAGGAAGGGTTTCTGCTTGAAACGTCGATTCTCCTACACCTGGGTTGCTGCCTGACCTGTTGTGATTTTCCAGCATCACACTTTTGACAGTAGTTGTAGTCGATATGGAATTCAGTAAGGCCTTTGATAAGGTTCCACATGGTCGGCTGCTGTGAAATGTTAGATTGCATGGAATCCAGTGCGAGCTGGCAAATTGGATACATAATTAGCTTGATGGTAGGAAACAGAGGGTCATAGTGGAAGGATGATTGTCAGATGGAGGCCTGTGATGAGCAGAATGCCTCAGGTGTCGGTGCTGGGCCTATTGCTGTTTGTTGTTTATATCAATTGTTTGAATGAGAATGTACAAGGGCATGATTAGTACGTTTGCTGATGACACCAAAATAGGCAGTAAGTGGGCAGTGAGGAAGGTTAACAGAAATTGCTGCAAGACCATGATCAGCTCGGGAAGTGGGCCGAGAAATGGCAAATGGAGTTTAATATAGATCAGTCTATAATATAGGTCTTGCCTTTTGGAAAGTCACATCAAGGTAGGAGTTTCATGGTTAATGGTAGAGCCATAAGAAGTGTAGTGGAACAGAGGGACCATGGAGTTCAGGCTCACAGTTCTCTGAAAGTGGAGTCACAGGTCGACAGGACAGTGAGGAAGGCTTTGGCACAATGGCCTTCATCTGTCAGGGCTTTGGGTATCGAAGTTGGGAAGTTATGTTGCAGTTGTACAGGACATTGATGAGGCCGTACTTAGGAGTATTGTGTTCAGTTTTGGTCACCTTGCTTCAGGAAGGATGTTATTAAACTGGAACAAGTGCTGAAGAAATTTACAAGAATGTCACCAGGATTCAGTGCTCTGATTTATAGGGAGAGGTTGGACAAGCAAGGACACTTTCTTTAGGATGTAGGAGACTGAGGGGAGATCTTATGGAAGTGTATAAGATCAGGAGAGGCACGGATAGGGTGAGTGTAGTCTCTTTTTCCCAGGGTTGGGGAATTGTGGACTAGAGGGGATCAGTTTAAGGTTAGAGGGGAAACAATAATAGGATATTTGAGGGGCAACCTTTTTACCCCGAGCTTAGTGCACATATGGAATGAGCTGGCAGCAGAAGGGGTTGAACAGGGTGCATTAACAACATTTAAAGGGCATTTGGTCATATGCAGGGATAGGAATTGTTTAGAAGGATCTGGGCTAATTGCAGGGAAATGAGGTTAATGTGGACGGACATTTTGGTCGGCATGGACCAGTCTGGGCCAAAGGGCCTGTCTCCGTGCTGTGAGACTCTCTGTCTCTGTGACTCAGAAGCAAAGTTAATGTTTCGGGTGCAGTGAGCCTTCCTTAGAACTGTGGGTGATCAGGCTGAAGGACCTTACGGCTCTCACACCCACACACTGCTTCTGTGTGGACTGCTCAGCAATATTGTCTTTTATTCTGAGATTAACAGTCACCTGACTCACCCGAACATGGACATTTGAAATAGCGTTGGGAAACTACAAGAGAACTTGTGTTCCCTTCTCAGTTCCTGTTTCATCTTGCTCAATACAGACTGTTATCTTCCAACCAGTCAGAAAGGGACAAGTGAAGGTCAGCATGGAGGGATTTGAATACCTTGTGGGTGAGTCAGTGAATGTGTGAGGGCATGGTATTTGTGAGGGAATAGCTGGGAGGGGATTAGAGCACAGGGTTCCAATTACAATGTGCATTCTTGGAATAACATCTCTGAACTGTCTCATCATCAATCTCCAAGAGAATTCTCCAATTCTGAAAGATTGACAGTAGGAAGGGCGAGGTTGTTTCACCAATACCAACAAACACATAGAAAATATGCCCAGGAATAGTCCACACAGCCCTTTGAGACTGCACCACCATTCAATATAATCACGGCTGATCATGAAATCTCAGTATCCCAGTCCCACGTAATCTCCATACCCCTTGATCCCAATGGAAGCAAGCGTCACACCCAATTCCCTCTTGAATCTATCTAACAAATTGGCCCCAACAGCTGCCTGTGGGAGAGAATTGCACAGGTTCACCACTCTCTGAGTGAAGAAATCCTTCCTCATCTCAGTGCTGAATGACTTACACCTTCATTAACTGTAACCCCTAGTTCTGTCTTCCCCAACATTGGGAACATTCTTCCTGCATCTAGCCTGTCCAAACCCATCAGGATTTTATATATTTCCATGAGATCCCCCTCATTCTTCTCAATCCCAGTGAGTACAATCCCAGTTGATCCAATGTTTCTTCATATGTCAGTCCTGCCATCCCAGGAATCAGTCTGGTGAACCTTCACTGAACTCCCTCAATGGTAACAATGTCCTTCCTCAGGCCAGGAGACCAAAACCACACACAGCCCTCAAGGTGTGGCCTCCCCAAGGCCCTGTGTAACTGCAGGAAGACATCCTTACTCCGAAGCTCAAATCCTCTCACTATGAAGCCCAGCTTGCCACTCGAACTCCTCAGTCTGCTGCACCTGCATGTTATTATCTTATTTCAAGTACTCATCCAAATATCTTTGAAAGTTTGTTAGGTTTCCGGTCTCCAATGCCTTCCAGGCAGTACATTCCAGATTCCCACCCTCTCTGAGTGAAAAAGTATTTTTTTTCTCAAAGCCCCTCTGAATCTCCTGCCCCTTACCTTAAATACATGTCCCCATCTGATTGACCCCTCAACCAAGGGGAGCAGTTACTCTTCATTCACCTGGTCCATACCCCTCATAATCTTAAAAACCTCAATCATGTCTTTCCTCGGTCTTTCCTTCTCAAAAGAAAACAATCCAGACCTATCTAATTTTTTTAATAGTTCAAGATTTCCATCCCAGGCAACACGCTGGGAAAAGTGAGGGCTACTCCCCCTCCCACTCTACCAAGGACATGCAGGTCCTGGGCCTCCTCCATCACCAAACCCTCATCACCCGACGCCTGGAGGAAGAACATCTCATCTTCCGCCTTGGGGTCCTCCAACCACATGGGATGAAGGTGGGTTTCACCAGTTTCCTCATTCCCCTCTCCCCACCTTATCCCAGCCCCAATCTCCAACTTGGCACCACCCTCTTCACCTGTCCATCATCTTACCCATCTATCCGCTCCACCCTCCTCTCCTACCTGTCATCTACTCCCCCCGCCCACTTTCATCTACCTAGTGCATTCCCAGCTACCTTCTCCCACTGTCCCAATTCCTCTACCATCTTTCTCTCCGTCCTCCAGCCCACAAAACTCATTCCTGATGTAGGGCTTATATCTGAAATATCGATTCCCCTGCTCCTCGGATGCTGCCTGACCTGCTGTGTTTTTCCAGCACCACACTCTCAGCATTCTCATGGGGCTGGACAGACCCGATGTGGAGATGATGTTCCCCCTTGTTGGGGAGCTTGGAACCAAGGAGTCACAGTCTTAGGATACAGAGTTGGACATTTCCGAGTGAGATGATGAAACATTTCCTCTCACACACAGGGTGTTTAAAGCTGTGGAATTCATTACCACAGAAGGCTGTAGATGTCAGTTCACTGAGTACGTTCCTGAAAGAGATTGACGTGTTTAAATTATTAAAAGGATCAAGGGATGTGGAGGGAATATGGTTAAATGTTATTAAGATTTGAGGACCAGAGTTATTTATTTTGTATGGTGGAACAGGCTGGAAGGGCAGAATGGCCTTCTCCTGCTCTTGGTTATTTATGTTTCTATGGGAACTGATAAGAACTTATGTTAACTGAGGAACCAGATCGGGCGCTGTTAAACCACATTAAGTTTCTATTCTTGGAATCAATTTCTTCATTTTGAGGTTAAGGGAACAACTTGCAGATTACCAGCCTATTAAAGTTCCTGCAACCCACACTGAATGGGGACTGAAAGTTCGAACATATCTTTTATCGGAATGAAAGGCAAAATGAAAGACTGTTTGCCTTTTGAGTGAGAGGCCTTGAGTTTGATGACGAGTGGGTAAGGTTGTACAATCAGTTCCTGCCTTATTGTCTGGAGTTGATAAGGTAGATTTAGTTGATAATATTCACAATGGCAGGAGAATTCATCCCCATGGAATGCTCCCCTTACAATCTGTGGGAAGACAGGGCCGCTTCCAGTGTCTATAGTGAGTAGGTATGCAGGCAGTCTGATCAGCTGCAACTCCTGATCTGCAGCATGGAGCTCCTGAAGCTACGGATGGACTCATTATGGAGCATCCATGAGACTGAGGAAGTCATGGATACCACGGTTACCAAGCTGGTCACATCACCAGGAAGTGCTACACAGACACAGAGGAATATCAGGATATTCTGAAGGTGGAGGGTGAGCAGCCAGAGTAAGCGTTAGCAGGCAGTGCAGGAGACCCTGTGGCCATCCCCCTCATAAAAAGGTACACTGATTTGGACATGTTTTGGGAGGGGTGGGAGCTGGGAATGGCCTCTCAGTGGAAAGCAGCAGCAGCAGCAGCCAATGTAATGACACCATGACCGGCTCTGTTGTACAACAGGGAGGGTCGATGTGTAGGTGAGCTGTATTGGTTAACAGACTGTATAATCAGGCCCAGACAGGCATTTCTGAGCTGTAAGCAGGGCTCCTGACTGATGTGCTGCCTTCCTGTAGCCAAAGGTCAAGGATGTCTCTGAGCAGGAACAGGATAATCTGAAGGTGGAGGGTGAGAGGACAGAGGTTGCAGTCTATGTTGGTACTGACACCATCGGCAGAAAGAGAGATCTGGTTCTGTAAAGGGTGTTCAGGAAGGGAGGTAGGAAGTTGAAAAGCAGGATCTCTGCTGTTGTAATTTGGGATTACTTCCTGTGCCATATGCCATTGAGGTGAGGAATAGTACAGTTAAATTAGTGCCTAAGGAGGTGGTAATAGAGGGAGAGCTTCAGGTACCTGGATCTTTGGAATGTCTCCCTGGGCTGGTGGGCCCTATACAAGAAGGAAAGGTTACACCTAAACTGGAGGGGCACCAATATACTGACAGGGAGCATTTCCAGTGTCACTCAGCAGTGTTTAAACTGATGTGGTGGGGGTAAGGAATGAGAGCAGTAGGTCAGTGAATGAAATGACTCCGGATGAGTCAGAGATTAAGGCCAATAAGGCTCAGTGAAAGGACAGACATGGAGAGCAACTGAATATATCAGGATTGCTGGTCGGAGCTGTATTTGTTTGAATGTGAAGAGGATGGCAGGTAAAGCAAATGGGTTTAGAGTTTGGACTAACATATGAAACTATGATGCTGTAGCTCCGACAGAGACTTGGTTGCAAGAGGGACAACACTGGCATCTTAACATTCCAAGATTTAGATGGTTTCAAGCGAGATCGGGATGTTAACAATTGAGGGAATTGTGTTCCTGATAATGGAGAATATCAGAACTGTACTGAGGCAAGGCCCTTGGAAGGCTCACCCACAAAGCCATATGGTTCGAGCTCAGGGAGGGAAGGATACAATCGTGTTGGCTTGATTATACTCCAGGCCTGTCAACAGCCAGGAGGTGACAGAGGAAATGAACATTAAGCAGGAACTGGAGAACGTAGACTGGGGGCACTGGTTCAGTGTAACTTTACACCTGGCATACAGGAATCTCTTTAATCCAGTGAATTTGTGTTCATGACCAGTATGATCCTGTGAAAATGAAGGTGAAGGGCGACAAGGATGACAAGAGAAATGGAGAGTTTATCCAAAAGATAAAGATTAGGAGACAGAAGACCAACAGAATCCTTAAAGAATAGAAAGGCCCAGGGAAAAACTCAAACAAGAAAACAGGAGGGCTTAAAGAGGCCACGAAATGTCTTTGCCAGACAATATTAAGGAAATTCCTATGGAATTGTATATATTTATAATGAGTAAAAGAGTAACTAGGGAAAAGGTCGGTCCACTCAAGGACAAAGGGTTGTTTATGTGTGGAGCCAGAGGAAGTGGGTAAGGTCCTTAATGAACATGTTGCATTCGTATTCACAAAGGAGAAGGATATGATGGGTGGTGAGTCAGGGAGGGCCCTCTGATATTCAAGGCCATGGTAGGTGAGGATGGGAGGGTGGAAGGGCTGTTGTTATTGTGGGAGGGAAGAGAGGGACTGAGAGCCGAAGTGTCAGAGTTAGGTCAGACACAGCTGAGGGACCTGTCACCCAGAGAGGGATGGAGCCAATAGAGGGATACACACCATATCGAGGTCAAATATTTCTGGTTGAGAAAGGTATCATGTGACGGCACAGGCTTGCTGGGCTGAAAGGCCTGTTCCGGCTCTTTGTTCTTTTGTGTTTTGTAAATTGCACACAAAAAGAATTTTTAAAATGGTGTTTGGTCTCGAAACTGTCCCAGTGAGCCTGGGACATTCAGCTTCTTGTTTTCATGTTTCTTTAATTCTCTCTTTATAACAAAATGAAATCTCAATCCATTCCCACTTGTTGAGATCAGTGTGGGGTGGCTGGTGTATCTGGCCCTCCACAATACACCATCGGGGCTTCTGTGAACCTACCGAGATGGTGTTCGATAGAGCCTGCCTGAGAAGGCTCATTACATCATGACAAGAGCGAGATTGCCTACTGTCCACTGAACTGGATGAGTGAAGATACAACATTCAAGAAGCTTAACCCCATCCAGGACAAAAGCAATGAGCAACCTATTCTCCACAAACATTCACCCCTCACCACCAACGATGATGGGCAGCTACATACACATGATCTACAACAAATATTTGCTCCTTTTGAGCACAACAAGTTTTTGGACAAGTGCAGCTGCTACAGTCAGGAGAAAGTGAGGATTGCAGATACTGCAGATTAGAGTCGAGAGTATGGTGCTGGAAAAACACAGCAGGTCAGGCAGCATCCAAGGAGCAGGAGAATTGATGTTTCAGGCAAATGTCCTTTATCACGTGTAGTGTCTCCCACCCTCCCTCCTCCTCTAACCTAAAAAAAAGGACTCAGTCGGTTAAACAGGTAAGATACTTAGTGTTCTTGTTTTGGAGACTAAGTGTAAAGTTATGGCAGCGCAGGCAGTGGAATGTTCCTCCTGCAGGATGTTTGAGTTAGGGATGACCACCGATGCTCCTGCTGACTTCATCTGCAGGAAGTGCAGCCAGCTCCAGCTCCTCACAGACATCATTAGGGAACTGGAGCCGGAGTTGGATGAACTGAGAATTATTCGAGAGGCTGAGAGCGTGATAGACTGAAGCTACAGGGACTTAGTTACGCCAGAGAACAGAGGTAGCTGGGTAACAGTTAGAGGTGGGAAGGGGAGGAAGCAGGCAGTGCAGGGATCCCCTGTGGTCGTTTCCCCTCAACAATAAGTATACCGCTTTGGATACTGTTGGCGGGGGACGGCCTAGCAGGGGTAAGCTGCAGTGACCGGGTCTCTGGCCCGACGTCTGGCTCTGAGGTTCAGAAGGGAAAAGGGGCGAGGAGGAGAGCGCTAGTTATAGGAGACGCTATAGTTAGAGGGACAGACAGGCGGTTCTGTGGACATGGGCGAGACTCTCGGGTTTGTTTGTTGCCTCCCGGGTGCCAGGGTCCGAAACGTCTCAGACTGTGTCTTCAGAATCCTTAAGGGGGAGGGTGTGCTGCCAGAAGTCGTGGTGCACATTGGCACCAATGACATAGGTAAGAAGAGGGGTGGGGAGGTCATTCAGGAGCTCAGGGAGTTAGGCTGGAAGCTAAAAGCTAGGACAGACAGAGTCGTCATCTCTGGGTTGTTGCCGGAGTCCCGTGACAGTGAGGCAAAGAATAGGGAGAGAGTGCAGTTGAACACGTGGCTGCAAGGATGGTGTAGGAGGGAGGGCTTCAGATATTTGGACAATTGGACTGCATTCTAGGGAAGGTGGGACCTGTACAAGCAGGATGGGTTGCACCTGAACCAGAAGGGCACCAATATCCTGGGAGGTAGATTTGCTAGCACTCTTCAGGGGGGATTAAACTAATTTGGCAGGGGGATGGGATCCGGACTTGTAGTCCAGAAAGTAGGTTAGCTGTTTTTCAGGATGTCCAAGAATGTAGGGAGGCTGTGGAGAAGGTAGCACTGACAGGGAATACTTGCGGACACAGAGATGGGTTCAAGTGTGTATACTTCAACGCAAGGAGTGTCAGAAATAAGGTGGGTGAACTTAAGGCATGGATTGGTACGTGGGACTATGATGTTGTGGCCATCACGGAAACGTGGATAGAAGAGGGACAGGAATGGTTGTTGGAGGTTCCTGGTTTCAGATGTTTCAATGGTTAGCACTGCTGTCTCACAGCGCTGGAGATCCGGATTCAATTCCCGTCTCAGGCGACTGACTGTATGGAGTTTGCACGTTCTCCCCGTTCTGCGTGGGTTTCCTCCGGGTGCTCCGGTTTCCTCCCACAGTCCAAAGATGTACAGGTCAGGTGAATTGGCCATGCTAAATTGCCCGTAGTGTTAGGTAAGGGGTAAATGTAGGGGTATGGGTGGGTTGCATTTCGGCGGGTCGGTGTGGACTTGTTGGGCCAAAGGACCTGTTTCCACACTGTAATGTAATCTAAAAAAAAGTAAGATTAGGGACGGTGGTAAAAAAGGAGGGGGGTGTGGCATTGCTAATTAGAAATGGTAGTTTGAAAGGCAGTTCGAGGGGGATCTGCCTTTGGAGGTAGTATGAGCTGAAGTCAGAAAGAGGAAAGGAGCAGTCACCTTTACGACAGGCCCCCCAATAGCAGCAGAGATGTGGAGAAACTGATTGGGAAACAGATTTTGGAAAGGTGCGGAAGCCACAGGGTCGTAGTCATGGGCAACTTCAACTTCCCAAATAGAGATTGGAAGCTCTTTAGATCAAGTAGATTGGACGGGGCAGTGTTTATGCAGTGTGTCCGGGAAGCCTTTCTAACTCAGTATGTAGATTGTCCGACCAGAGGGGAGGCCATATTGGATTTGGTACTCGGTAACGAACCAGGACAAGTGATGGGCTTGTTAGTGGGTGAGCATTTTGGTGATGGTGACCACAATTCTGTGACTTTCACCTTGGTTATGGAGAGAGATAGGTGCATGCAACAGGGTAGGTTTTACAATTGGGGGAAGGGTAAATACGATGCTGCAAGACAGGATCTGAGGAGCATAAGTTGGGAGCATAGGCTGTCAGGGAAGGATGCCATTGAAATGTGGAACTTTTTCAAGGAACAGATACAACGTGTCCTTGATATGTATGTCCCTGTCAGGCAGGAAAGAGATGCTCGTGTGAGGGAACCTTGGTTGACGAGGGAGGTTGAATGGCTAGTGAAGGAGAAGAAGGAGACTTACATAAGGTTGAGGAAACAAGGTTCAGACAGAGCAGTGGAGGGATACAGGATAGCCAGGAGGGAGCTGCAGAAAGTGATTAGGAGAGCTAAGAGAGGTCATGAAAAATCTTTGGCGTGTAGGATCAAGGATAACCCCAAGGCCTTTGATGCGTATGTGAGAAACCTGAGAATGATGAGAACGAGGGTAGGTCCGATCAAGGACAGTAGTGGGAGACTGTGTATTGAGTCGGAAGAGATAGGAGAGGTATTGAATGGGTACTTTTCTTCAGTATTTACAAATGAGAGGGACCGTATTGTTGAAGAGGAGAGTATGAAACGGACTGGTAAGCTAGAAGAGATACTTGTTAGGAAGGAAGATGTGTTGGGCATTTTGAAAAACTTGAGGATAGATAAGTTCCTCGGGCCTGACGGGATATATCCTAGAATTATGCGGGAAGCAAGAGAGGAAATTGCAGAACCGTTGGCAATGATCTTTTCGTCTTCACTGTCAATGGGGGATAACCCGGGAATTACAGGCCAGTTAGTCTTACTTCGGTGGTAGGCAAAGTAATGGAAAGGGTACTGGAGGGATAGGATTTATGAGTCTCTGGAAAGACACTGCTTGATTAGGGACAGCCAGCATGGATGTGTGAGGGATAGGTCTTGCCTTACAAGTCTTATTGAATTCTTTGTGGAGGTGACCAAGCATGTGGATGAGGGTAGAGCAGTGGATGTAGTGTACATGGATTTTAGTAAGGCATTTGATAAGGTTCCCCATGGTAGGCTTATGCGGAAAGTCAGATGCATGGGATAATGGTAAATTTGGCCAGTTGGATAGAGAACTGGCTAACCGGTCGAAGGCAGAGAGTGGTTGTAGATGGTAAATATTCAACCTGGAGCCCAGTTACAAGTGGAGTTCCGCAGGGATCAGTTCTGGGTCCTCTGCTGTTTGTAATTTTTATTAATGACTTGGAAGAGGGAGACGAAGGGTGGGTCAGTAAATTTGCAGATGATACGAAGATTGGTGGAATTTTGGATAGTGAGGAGGGCTGTTGTCGGCTGCAAAGGGACTTAGATATGATGCAGAGCTGGGCTGAGGAGTGGCAGATGGAGTTCAACCCTGCCAAGTGTGAGGTTGTCCATTTTGGAAGGACAAATAAGAATGCAGAATACAGGGTTAATGGTAGGTTTCTTAGTAAGGTGGAGGAGCAGAGGGATGTTGGGGTCTATGTTCATAGATCCTTGAAAGTTGCCACTCAGGTGGATAGAGTTTGTAAGAAGGCCTATGGTGTATTATCGTTCATTAGCAGAGGGATTGAATTCAAGAGTTCTGAGGTGATGTTGCAGCTGTACAGGACCTTGGTAAGGCCACATTTGGAGTACTGTGTGCAGTTCTGGTCGCCTCACTTTAGGAAAGATGTGGAAGCTTTGGAGAGGGTGCAGAGGAGATTTACCAGGATGTTGCCTGGAATGGAGAATAGGTCGTATGAGAATAGGTTGAGAGTGCTAGGCCTTTTCTCATTGGAACGGCGAAGGATGAGGGGTGACTTCATAGAGGTTTATAAGATGATCAGGGGAATAGATAGAGTAGACAGTCAGAGACTTTTTCCCTGGGTACAACAGAGTGTTACAAGGGGACATAAATTTAAGTTGAAGGGTGGAAGGTATAAGGGGGATGTCAGGGGTAGGTTCTTTACCCAGAGAGTGGTGGGGGCATGGAATGCGCTGCCTGTGGGAGTGGCAGAGTCAGAATCATTGGTGACCTTCAAGCGGCAATTGGATAGGTACATGGATAGGTGCTTAAGCTACGACAAATTTTCGGCACAACATCGTGTTCTGTGCTGTCTTGTTCTAAGTTCAATGTTCTGTCAGGAACCATTCCGAAACATTGATTCTCCTGTTCCTCGGATGCTGCCTGATCTGCTGTGCTTTTCCAGCACCACATTCTCAGCTGCTCCATTCACTCCGAAAATCCCTACATTGAGGAACGAGGCCATTCAGCTCATTGAATCTGCACTGATCCTCTGCAGAGCATCCCACCCAGACACAGCTTCATGCCCTATCCCCATATCCCTGCATTTACAATTATTAATCCACCTAACCTACACATCCCCTGACCTAAAGGGTTATTTAGCTTGGCCAATCCACATAACCTGCACATCTTTGGACTGTGGGAAGAAACGCATGCAGACACGGGGAGAATGTGCAAATTGCTCACTCACTCAAGGGTGGAATTGGCACTGTGAGGAACAATGCTGACCACTGGGCTATTTCTAAATTTGCAAACATTTGCAAAACATGACTTGTACATTCTATCAGAAGTTATTTACCATCCCATAAGAGACAGTGCAACCACAGTCAATTGTCTGAGCATCACTGAATCCTCCACTATCAACATCCTGGGGATTATTATTGAGCAGATACTCAACTGGACTCACCTGGACAGTGGCTCCAAGTGCTGTCAGAGGTGAGGAATACTGCAGCAAGTGACTCACCTCCTGACTCCCCAAAGCCCATTACTTCGATGTCACTGCCTCGTCCTGGGAAATTGGGATGGGGATATTTTGAATGCTCCCGCTTCAGTATAAAAAGGGAAAAGTTAGCAAAAGCCAAAAAAAAGTTCGTTTACTTTTCTTCATAAATCAATCAGGGGACCAGGCAGCCTCCTGGTTGGGTGAGTGTTTATTGATCATGTCTATTTGTCTTCAGGCATTGACACTGACTGTCCTACATAAACCAGGGCAGTGCATGTGCTGTAGGTAGATCCGAGATTCCAGTAGGGAGGGAATTCTAAAGTTTCAACATCACAGAAGGGTGATATATTTCCATGGGAGGGTGGTCAGTGGATTGGAGGGGATCTGGGAGATGCTGGTGTTCCAAACTATCTTGTGCCTCTCAACTTAAGTGGAAATGGGAGGTGCTGTCTAAGGAGGATTGGCAAATTTATACAATGTATTGAGTAGATGGTGCACACTGCTGCCATATGAGGGAGCTCCCTGACCCTCTGAACAACATCCCATTCAGACACAAACTCATGCCCTAACCTTGTAATCCTGCATTTACAAATGTCAACCCACCCAGAGACAATGTGATATTTAGCTTGGCCAATCCACCGAACCTGCACATCTTTGGACTGTGGGAAGACATGCATCCAGACACGAGGAGAATGTGCAAACTCCACACAGACAGTCAACCGAGGCTGGAATGTTTGTGGATTTTCTAACCAAGCTTGCTTTGTCCTACATGTGTCAAGCTTCTGGAGTGCTGTTGGAGTCAGGAATGGGGCTGAATATTGTGCAACCATCTGAAAACATCCCAACCACTGACCTTGGGATGGAGGGTGGGACATTGAAGAAACAGTTGAAGATGTTTGGTCCTGGAACATTCCCCTGAGGAATTCCTGCAGAGCTATCCTCAGGCAGAGATGATACCCCTCCAACAACCACAGACATCTACATTTGTGTCAGAAATGACTCAATCGAGCCGTGAATTCTCCCCAATTCCTAGTGATTCCAGTTTTGCTCGGGCTACTTCATGTCACAGCTGGTGACATGTGGCCTTAATGTCAAGGACTGTCAATCACACCTCATTTCTGGAACACAGTTATTTTGTTTCTCGGAGATTTGTCCAATTTCAAATAAAGCTCATAGGCAGACCTTGTGAAATTGACATGCTTGTTTATTTCACCATACAGTGGGGAGATGTTAAAGACCGCTCATATACAGAATGGTTACTCTGCACAGATGAGTCATAGCCTCTTCACCCAGGTACAGGCATATGCAGTTTATAAAGGGTTACAAGAGATTGATCGTTGATTGCAGACAATACAGTTCTAATTACAGTTGATAGGTTAATACTGTTCAAAGTGGGCTCTCAGTACTTTGGGTCTGACAGTACAGAGCAGGTAAACAATGGTAACAGGAGGTTAGCCAGTCTCAGAATATTGGATAAATAATCAGTCACATCCTGTCCATAATGGCTCATAGGGCTAAGGTCATCCATATTGAGTAGTTTGGTGACATTTGTCTGTGGGGTATTGTGTCGGCTGCTGCTCCCATAGAGAGACGTTGGGACTTTCAGAGGTGCAGTGTCATTGTGAGTGAGAGAATCCCATCAGCGGGCTGTTAGATAATGTTTCTGATACACAGTGTGGAATGGGTTGCTCACAGTCAGTTCCTGAATACAGCTAAATTTGAGGTATCAGTGGCATTGTCGTTAGGCCCTCTTTAAGCTCGGGACAACATGGCTTCAGTAAGCAAAATGGTTTCCTCTTCTCCCACATTGTCCATGTTGGAGCCAAGAGGGTGGTAGGTGTCTGTAATGCATTGCCAGGTGAGATGGTAGCAATATTCAGGCGATATTTAGGCAGAGAATCAAGGATACGGAACATGTGCAGGCGGATGGGATCAGTTCAAAATGGCATCATGATTGGCGCACACATTGTGGGCTGAATGGCCTGTTCCTGTGCTGTACTGTTCTAGTTGAAGTTTGTAATGGGGTCAGAATTGAATCGCCCTTGTGGAAAACCACACGGGTATCAGTGAGTACGTAATATTACCTGTGATTTGAAATAATGCATTGACCGATAATTAATCATTTCAGATTAAATATATTATGTAAGTTGATACCACCAGGATGTTTTGTCTGTCTGGGGAGGCAGGGTAGGAGATGACATTACAGAAGTAAGTCATTACAGTCTCAGAATGAAGGATTGGTCGGTGGAATTGATGCGAATTTAAATTCCTTCAATTAAAGGTTTGTCTGAAATTTGACACATGAAAGGGCAGGGGAACAACATAATATTGAAAGGGACAGAGTGCTAAACTTTGCTGTTAGAATCCTACAGCTTTTCCATTATTTTATTTTTATTAATGTTTGGTTTGGAGTTGTGAACTGTGAGCTGAGAGATGGAAGGTGACCTTTGCACTGTGAGTAGCAGCTTGTGTTAAAAAGAAACAGACATGATCTATTTTGAGAAGCCAGGGCTGAAAAGTAATTGCAGGTTGATTCGTGTCGACTCTTGAATTTTGGAATGGTAGTGTGCTGAACCAGAGAGCAGGGGTTTGGACATTAATAAGGTCAGTCCCTGGGAATTGATACCAGCAAGTCTGGGAAGAAAACAGAATGTTCAAACAGAGGAATGAGAGGGATTTGTTTTCAATTGTTTTGGTCTGGGATTTCTAAGGGTAGGAAGGAGCTGTTTGTGCTGCTGTATGAAGATGTGAGAGATCCCTCCCGAACATCCAATAATTTGCTCTTGGAAGTTCAGAGAAAAGAAACAAATATTATTATATTTTCATCAGAGAGAGCTGGAAAAGGTGGCATTGATCGATGCCTTCAGAAAACCAGTCAGTTGACAATCCTATTCTGATGAAGAGACACCAGACTCGAAACATTAACTGTTTTTCTTCCCCACAGACTCTGCCAGACCTGCTGGGTTTCTCTAGCAATGTGTTACTCGAGTAAATTCACACATTCATCAGTGAATGGAACTTCTGCTGTCCTTCCAAAATCTTCAGCTCCATCTCACTGAGGATAACATTTGTTAACTGGCCTTGAAATTGAACATTTTAAAGTCTTTAGTTACCTCACTTTTAAGTGTGTCTTTTGGAATTATGCACCATTTCATTTATCGGTAAATCAAAATTCCCTTATGATCATTTATTGTACAGTCCTACCTTCTTACACTGGAAATGGAATTTAGAAAAAGAAGAGCTTCCTATCGCTGTGTGACCCTTCCTGGAGAGGAATGCTGCCTGAATCTTTCAATTCTTTCCACGAATGCAATGATTTATGGAAATATTAAATAGAACAAAAGGTCCAGTGTTCTCAGCAATTCCTGAGAGTAATTTTTCAGCCATGTTCTTCGTGCCTGCAACACATTATCAATGAGGATGAGCACCTCACCAAGACCTTCCCCACACCTCCACTACTTGCCTTTAAACAACCGCCAAACCTCAAACAGATCATCGTTCATAGCAAACTGCCCGGCTCTCAGGACAACTCCATACAACCCTGTCACAGTGGACGCTGCAAGACGTGTCAGATTGTGGACATAGATACCACTATTACGCGTGGGAACACCTCCCACCTTGTACATGGCAGGTACTCATGTGACTCAGACAACGTTGTCTATCTTATACGTTGCAGGCAAGGATGCCCGGAGTCATGGTACATTGGGGAAACCGAGCAAACGCTACGACAACGGATGAATGGGCACCGCACAACAATCAACAGACAGGAGGGCTCCCTCCCAGTTGGGGAACACTTCAGTGGTCCAGGACATTCAGCCTCAGACCTTCAGGTGACCATCCTCCAAGGTGGACTTTGGGACAGACAGCAGAGAGAAGTAGTCGAGCAGAGGCTGATAGCTAATTTCGGGACCCACAGGGAGGGCCTCAACCGGGACCTTGGGTTCATGTCACATTACAGGTGACCACCATTGCACTGTACACACACAGATATTCCTATACACACACACTCTCACATACACATGGACACAGGTACACACAGATGCGCACACACACACACACACACACACACACACACACACCCTTATAGACACACACACTCCCACACTCACACATGCACCCCCTCACAGACTTAAGACACTCTGCACTCATTACATACACACACACACACACACTTTCTCACACTCACAACCCCCACCCCAGACAGACACACACACAGACAAACAAAGACCCACACGCACACATATATTTTGTGGGGTGAATTTGTACTTGCAGAGTTACATTGCACTTTGCTCAAAAACCGCATACATTCATGTAGAACTCTGAGCTCAAAAACTGCATGAATTTATGTAAAACCCTGTTATCTCACTTTTTAGATTAGAATCAATCTAAATATCAGGCCATAGACAGAGAACACAGTGGGCTAACACCTTCAACATATTGTCTAGCTATCACCATTGTTAACAGCTAACCCAAGAATGCAACTTTAAATAAAAAGGGTTTTGTGATTTACACATGAAAGAAGTGAAACTCTCACTGTATTCTAACAGATGAAAGCCTTAACAGACAATCACATTTTCAATGTATAGTTTCAGTTACATCACACTGCAAATTTTTGCTATAAATTCTGTGTTACGATCGAGCCCTCCACAATCACCTGATGAAGGAGCGTCGCTCCAAAAGCTAGTGTGCTTCCAATTAAACCTGTTGGACTATAAGCTGCTGTTGTGTGATTTTTTAACTTTTTACCTGACAGTGTGTTCCATGTAGAAAAATCTGTTTTGAATGCTTACTGTACCTGAAAGAATAGAAATGGCATTCTAGATCTTCAGAAAGTATTCTTTCTTCTTTCCTGAAGAAGGGCTTATGCCTGAAACGTCGATTCTCCTGCTCCTTGGATGCTGCCTGACCTGCTGCGCTTTTCCAGCAACACATTTTTCAGCTCTGATCTGCAGTCCTCACTTTCTCCTCAGAAACTATTGGCTGAGGTGTTACCTGAAACAATTTTTGAATTTGCTTTATTGTTTTATCTCTCCAAGCTATCATGTTGGTGATTATTATTCTGTCCCGAGGAAATTGTGGCCTCTCCAAATATATTTCTTGCTCCTTGCTTGCAATGGCCGCAGGTCATTATTGTTGAGCCAATATTCTACAGGATTGGTCAGATGTATTTCCAAGGTTTATTCCTGTTCATTACTCCAGTATATATTTTTATTTATATCTTCGTTTTCACATCAACAGAGGTTTCTGTTTGACTCACAGTTACTTTCACCTTCATTGGGTTTGTGGACTAAGTTGCGATGAATTGAAAGTGAAGTATTGTACAAAGAAAATGGCAGCTGTTGTAATAAGGATAGTGACTGTTTTGGATTGTTTAATATCTGTCGCCTGGTACTTCAGGCATGAACCTTTGTACATTATTGATAATCTTCCCTGGTATTAGAGAAAGTGAGGAATGCAGATGTTAGAGATCCGAGTCGAGAGTGTGGTTCTGGAAAATCAACCTCCTGATGAAGTGTTTCTGACCGAAATATTTATTCAAAATGTTGATCCAAAATGTTGATTCTCCTGATCCTCGGCTGCTGCCTGAACTGCTGTGCTTTTACAGCAACACACTCTCGAATATTCCCTGGTATTACATTACAAAAGTGAACTTCATTACTTTGACTGACTGGGCTGGATTTGTCATATTTTATCTGATTTTAATTGCTTTTGCACCATTCTTCCTGCTGTTGCTCCTCAATCTTCTGACTGTCAGACATATTTTAGCAGCAAGTAAAGTCTGCAGGTCACTCCGGGGTCACCTCAATGGAGAGAATGGCAAGGATCCAGAAATGGAGATGTGATGGAAATCCATCATATTACTCTTCAGTATATCTGGCAGTTTTCTAACATTATGGGTGACCCAGCTTGTATTTTATATTTATCAGTGAATTACAAAGGCATATTTTTACTCTGTCACAGACCCTCTTTATTACCTGGAATCCATCGCCAATATGCTTCAGCTCCTCAGTACCTGCACCAACACATGGAGCTATGTCCTGACCCAGAATAAATTCAGAGAGCAGCTGAAGACTGCAGTAACATACCCTTGTGATCTCATTGTTAAATTATTGCCATTTCACAAAGAGCTGCATGGATTTGGGCAATCAGACAAAATTCATTTCGTTATTACTTTCCATTCATGTCCTTCCCCTGTGTAATATACACGGTGTGGAACAAAATGCAATATACAACCAACTGATATCTGTTTATGGTATTGCCCATGCAGGTTATGTATATCTGTGAAAAATATAGCTTGGGCATATGTCATTTTCAGCGAACCTGAATTTGCAGAAAATACCCACATTTCACGTCATAATTTCTTCAAATATTTTGCCATGTGGCACGAACAGAACTCAAACAAAATGTTTTCGCACAAACATGACTGCAGGCCTGTTTATTGGATGGTAATTACTTGAGAAAAATATAAAGAAAGACAGTGATGAACAGAGTTTGGAGAACTCCTATAGATCAGTTTGAGGGTACAGAGTCAGTGAGCATGTACATAAATAAGTTACAGGTAAGCACATTGAATACAACTGTACAGTTCACCAAAACATTGATGATCATGTGAGAGATAAAGGGTGGCTAAGTAATATTGTATCAGTAGGGAAACTGTCATTTCATAATTAAATAAAGTTAAAGCAATGATGACATTGAGAAATTTATGTGAACACCGTTCAGACAATACCAAACCCACAGGTGAGATGTTTCCACCAAAGAGATGTTTCTGTCGGTTCAGGAAGCAGAGCACTGGGTTCAGAAAGCTGACGGGGTTGTGAAGATCATGGAGAATGTGGAAATATTTCTAAAACAATTACACCAGAAAGATCAGGTGATCAATGCATTAAAGAAATGGATCTGTTTTATTGAGTTAGCCACAGAACAGACAGCTGCACTAATCCAATCTGTATACAGAGCTGTTTGTGTTGTGGTACAACAGTTCAACCAAGAACTCACGGAAAATTGAGTCAGAAGCTGTGTAACAGCAGAGGAGCATCAATTACAAACAGCTCACCGAGATGCAGATTAATCTCTGTCTCGACTTCAGTTCCTGGAGTTAGAGAAATTTGGGTGAATCATCGAATCCCTCTAGTGTGGAAACAGGCCATTTGACCCAACAAGTCCACACTGACCCTCCAAAGAGTATCCCATCCAGACCCAATCTCATACCCTATTGCTCTATATCCCCCTGACTAATGCACCTAACCTACACATCCCTAAACATTAGGGGCAATTTGGGGGAATGCAGTATTAATAGCAGTTCGGTTATAGAATGATGATGAGATCTGTTTGGGAGACAGCACGGATTTGAGTCAACCAAGCGAAGGAGCTATTTGGGATGGTACCGGGGCAGCTGTCCAGCTGACAGCTCTGCCCTTGAATAGCTGCAGGTAAACATTTCAGTTGGTCTTGTTATTGAACACACAAATGATGGCCTGCAGGACCATGTATTTAATAGGGAGTTGGATACTCCCTGTCTGTATTAACTGGAAATACGATAGTTCCAGTACTTTAGATGGATCCATTTTTGTCCAATGTGTGCAGGAGGTTTTCCTGACACAGTATGTAAACCAGCCAACAAGGGGCGAAACCACATTGGATTTGGTACTGGGTAATGAACCCGGCCAGGAGATAGATTGGGAGGTCGGTGAGCACTTTGGTGATAGCGACCACAATTCAGTTATGTTTACTTTCACGGTGATAAGGGATAGGAATATAACGCAAGGCAAGAGTTATTGCTGGGGGAAAGGCAATTATGATGCAATTTGGCAAGATTTAGGATGCACAGATTGGGGAAGGAAACTGATGGGATGGGCGCAATTGAAATGTGGAGCTTATTTAAGGAACAGCTATTGCGTGTCCTTGATGAGTATGTACCTGTCTGGCAGGGAGGAAGTGGTCGAGTGAGGGAGCTGTGGTTTACTAAAGAAGTTGAATCTCTTGTCAAGAGGAAGAAGAAGGCGTATATTAGGGTGAGACATGAAGCTCAGTTTGTGTGCTTGAGAGTTACACGTAAGAAAGGAAAGATCTAAAGGGAGAGTTAAGAAGAGCAAGGTGGGGACATGAGAAGTCATTGGCAGTTAGTATCGAGGAAAACCCGAAAGCTTTCTACAGCTATATCAGAAATAAAGGAATGACAAGAGAAAAATTAGGGCCAATCAAAGAGAGTGGTGGGAAGTTGTATGTGGAGTCCAAGGAGATGAGGAAGCACTAAGTGAATATATTTTGTCAGTATTCACACTAGAAAAAGACAATGTTATCGAGGAGAATACTGAGATACAGTCGACAGGACTAGATGTGATTTAGCTTCACAAGAAGGAGGTGTTAGCAATTCTGGAAAGTGTGAAGATAGATAAGTTCCCTGGGCTGGATGGGATTTACCCTAGGGTTCTCTGGGAAGCCAGGGAGGAGATTTCTGAGCCTTTGGCTTTGATCTTCATGTTATCAGTGTGGAGAGGATTAGTGCTAGAAGACTGGAGGATAGCAAATGTTGTCTCCTTGTTCAAGAAGGAGAGTAGAATAGAATAGAATAAACTTATTGAGTTCTTTGAGATGGTGACCAAACAGTTGGATGAGGGTAAGATGGTTGATATGTATATATGGGTACAGTAAAGCATTTGATAACGTTCACCATGACAGGCTATTGCACAAAATGCGGAGGCATGGGATTGAGTGT
Organism: Chiloscyllium punctatum; assembly: GCF_047496795.1. Taxonomy (NCBI): domain Eukaryota; kingdom Metazoa; phylum Chordata; class Chondrichthyes; order Orectolobiformes; family Hemiscylliidae; genus Chiloscyllium; species Chiloscyllium punctatum. The sequence continues at coordinate 54,886,831 of NC_092772.1, read as the reverse complement.
GATTTAGTGGTGTGGATCAGAAATTGGCTCGCTGAAAGAATACAGAGGGTGGTGGTTGATGGGAAATGTTCATCCTGGAGTTCACTTACTAGTGGTGTTCCGCAAGGATCTGTTTTGTGGACACTGCTGTTTGTCATTTTCATAAATGAAGTAGATGAGGGCATAGAAAGATGGGTTCGTAAATTTGTGGATGACACTAAGGTTGGCACAGTTCTGGAGAGTGATGAAGGATGTTGTAGGTTATAGTGAGACAAAGGTAAGCTGCAGAGTTGGGCTTACAGGTGGCAAATGGAGTTTAATGCAGAAAAGTGTGAGGTGGTTCACTTTGGAAGGAGCAATAGGAATAAAGAATACTGGTCTAATGGTAAGATTCTTGGTAGTGTAAATGAGCAGAGAGATCTTGGTGTCCATGTACATGAATTCCTGAAAGTTGCCACCCAGGTTGAGAGGGTTTTTAAGAAGGCATACAGTGTGCTAGCTTTTATTGGTAGAGAGGTTGGATTTCAGAGACATGAAGTCATGCTGCAGCTGTACAAAACTCTGGTGCGGCCTCACATTGCATACAGTTCTGATCACCATATTATAAGAAGGATGTGGAAGCTTTGGAAAGGGTTCAGAGGCGATTTACTAGGATGTTACCTGATCTGGAGGGAAGGTTTTACGAGGAAAGGCTGAGGGACTTGAGGCTGTTTTCATTCGAGAGAAGAAGGTTGCGAGGTGACTTAATGGAGAAATATAAGATAATCAGAGGGTTAGATAATGTGGACAATGACAGCCTTTTTCCTCAGATGGTGATGGCTAGCACAAGGGGACATACCTTTAAAATGAGGAGTGATCAACATAGGACAGATGTCAGAGGTAGTTTCTTTACTCAGAGTGTAATAGGGGCGTGGAACACCCTGCCTGCAACAGGAGTAGACTCACCAACTTTAAGGGCATTTAAATGCACATTGGATAAACACATCAATGAAAATGGAATAGTGTAGGATAGAGAGGCTTCAGATTGGTTCCACAGGTTGGCACAATATGGAGGGCCAAAGGGCTTGTATTGCGCTGTGATGTTCAATATTCTCTGCTATGCTCTATCTCTTACACCAAGTATACAGAGGTTTTATGTGGAGAATTAGGATTTATTAAGTTGGGAGATGATCCTTGTAAATGAGCAGGAAGTGAAGAGATTTCTGAAGTGGTCACTCCAATTGGATACGATGGATATGATAGGCCTACACAGAGCAGCATGCCCTAATGGACAAAAGGCAGCTGTACCCACCATCCTTCTTCACAAAGATCTTACACACATCAAAACATTTGCATTCACCCTTTCATCACTCAGCATCCAGAGTTGGATCCAGTTGCAGGAATCAGTTAAATTCAACAATACTTTGTTGACGTCCTGAAAGTACTTGTGAAAGGGTTTTCGAATAATTCTCAGCTTACTCAGTCCCAAGGTGCCAACAATATCTTGGCAGAGAGCGTGATGAGAAATTTAAATCATAGAATCCCTACAGCGTGGATACAGGCCATTCGGCCCATTGATTCCAGACTATCCCTCTGAAGAGCCCCCACCCAGACACACACCCTAAACTATCCCTGTATTTTCCCATGGATAACCCACCAAACCTGCACATCACTGGACTGTGGGAGGGAAACCGGAGCAGCTACAGGAAACCCACACAGACACGGGGAGAACACGCAAATTCCACACAGTCAGTCACCCGAGGCTGGGATCGAACCCAAGTCCCTTCGCTATGAGGGCAGCAGCTCTGAGCTCCCCTGCTGCTCTACTTTTAAATCAACTCCATCCTTCTGTTAGCCTGAGGTGTACCCAGTCATGCTGTTGGACAGTGGACAGGGTGGAAGATGACTCCTGTTCGGCATAAGAGATAGTCAAGGGAGGATTGAAGTTCCAGCCAAAGAAACATTCCCCATTAAAGCAATGACTGTCAGGAAAGAGAGGGAGGGAAACATCGAATCCAAATCGGCTCTTGCTGCAATTGTGGAAAATCAGGACCATAGATTGTCGGAGCTTCAGTCTGGGTACTGAGGGATAGGATCGATTTCTATTTCAAAAAGAATGGGCTTATCAGTGATTGGCAACATGGTTTTGCACGGGGAGATTGTGCCTTACCAAATTAATAGAGTTCTTCGAGGAAGTGACCGAGTTGATAGATAAAGGAAGGGCTGTTGATGTCATATACATGGACTTTAGTAAGGTGTTTGATAAGGTTCTCCATTGTAGACTAATGGAGAAGGTGAAGTCACATGGTGTGCAGGGTGTTCTAGCAGGTGGATAAAGAACTGGTTGAGCAGCAGGAGACAGAGAGTAGTAGTTGAAGGGAGTTTCTCGAAATGGAGGCAGTGTTGGGGCCACTGTTGTTTGTAATATAGATAAATGGGCTGGAAGAGGGCACTGTTGGTATGATCAGCAAGTTTGCAGATGACACAAAGATTGGTGGAGTAGCAGAAAGCATAGGGGACTGTCAGAGAATACAGGAAGATATAGATAGACTGGAGAGTTGGGCGGAAAAGTGGCAGATGGATTCAATCTAGACAAATGTGAGGTGATGCATTTAGGCACGACTAAATCTAGAGCGAATTATGCAAGAGCCTTGGGAAAAGTTGATGGGCAGAGAGATCTGAGACTGTAGGTCCATTCTACCCTGAAGGTTGCTGCACAGGTGGATAGAGTGGTCAAGAAAGCATATAGTATGCTTGCCTTCATTGGACGGGGTATTGAGTATAAGAACTGGCAAGTCATGTTAAAATTGTACAAGACATTGTTTCGGCCGCATTTCGAATAGTGTGTACAGTCCTGATCACCGCAATACCAAAAGGATGTGGACACTTTGGAGAGGGTACAGAGAAGGTTTACGAGGATGTTGCCTGGTATGGAAGGTGCTAGCTATGGAGAGAGGTTGAGTAGGTTTGGGTTGTTTTCATTAGAAAAAAAGATCGAGGGGGGACCTGATTGAGGTTTACAAAATCATGAAGGGTATAGACAGGGTGGATAGAGACAAGCTTTTTCCCAGGGTGAAGGATTCAGTAACGAGAGGTCACGCTTTCAAGGTGAGAGGTGGAAAGTTTAAGGGGGCTACACGTGGCAAGTACATCACACAGAGGATTGTGGGCGTCTGGAACCTGTTGCCAGCAGAGGTGGGAGGGGCAGGCACGGTAGATTCATGAAAGATGCGTCTGGATTGATGCATGAGTAGGTGGGAAGCAGAGGGACACAAATGGTTAGGAATGAACCGACAGGTTTAGACAGTACATTTGGATTGGCTCAGGCTTGGAGGGCCGAAGGGCATGTTCCTGGGCTGTAAATTTTCTTTGTTCTTTATTCTAGTTAAGGATTTAGCCGAAGCTCACTTCTGAGAAATATCGGAAGTTTTCTGAACTCTGGTTGGAAGGTCCCATGTGTAAAATGCCATCCCCTGTGTACATGGCTATGCCTGGGCAATGGGCAGGAAGGAGGATGGAGACCCGAGCTCATGTTGTATGTTCCCAAGTTCACTCTGTTTTCTGCACAAAACCAGCTTTGATGTATGTATCGCCCAGGTACGATGAGAAAACAGCAGGACAGCTCAGTCTGAGGCACCTGACCACTTTGCTCCCAGTAAGTATGACGACAGAAAAATGGAAGGAGAACAAACCATAAACAGATGACTTAATTCTTTAGTTAAGCAATCCCTGATCCCAGGGAGAGTTATTAAACCGTGGGCCCAATTAAATGGTGATTCCAATCCTTCGGAGAACAGGGCATCAGAGGCGAAGTGTTTTCGCTGGCCAGTGAAGATACCTGATGTTACTTTGACATTGAGCTAAATAAATACATTTATTAACATATGTATCATGTATCTATTAAAATTTACATAAATTTATTTAGGTGTATAAATAAATAAACCAAACCCTGAGAAATCAGCCTGTCCCCTGTTGTGTGAGAAGACCATGCCCTGCGAACACATTCACTCAGACTTTATACTTGAGAGTTGCGGGGGATGGGAAATGGAAAGCTACAGGAAGTGTGGTGATAAATGAAAAGGTAAGCAGCAGGTTAGCATGTACGCAGGAGAGTTTAAGGTCATGGCAGACTCAGAAAGAAGCAAAAATGAAGAATTTCTCAGGAGATATTAGTGATGTTGTGAAGCATGAGGGTAAGAAAGTGAGCATAAAGACACTTTACCCAAATGACTGTAGCATTCATAACAAGGTTGATGAGTCAATGGCACAAACCATCGTCAACGAATATGATTTGGTCGCCATCTTGGAGACATGGCTGCAGAATAGTCATGACTGGGAATTAAATATCCAGGGGTACCAGACTATTCGGAAGGACAGACAGGAATGCAAGGGAGGTCTGATATTCCAGGATGACTCTGTGGAGCATGTGATTGAATCCTTTTGGGTGGAAATTAAGAAGTACAAGAAGGAAAAGTCACTGATTGGCGTAGTCTATAGGCCAGCACATATTAACATCACATTGGGGCAGGAGTAAAAATGATATGGCTATTATCATGGGGGATTTTAATCTGCATGTCGATTGCTTGAACCAGCTCAGTCAGGGTAGCCTTGAGGAGGAGTGCGTTGAGTGTATCCATGGACGTTTTCTTGAACAGCATGTAATGGAATTAACGAGGGAGCAGGAATAATTAATGACCTCATAGTTAGGGGTCCTCTTGGAAGGAGTGATCACAGTTTGGGTGAATTTAAAGTACAACTGGATATTGTGAAGATAAATTCCAATACCAGGGCCCTGTGCTTGAATAAGGGGGACTATGACAGAATACCTGGTTACAGTAGACTGGAAACAGAGACTTCATGGTGCGACAGTTGACGAGCAGTGGAGGACCTTCAATGAAAGCTTTCAAGGTGCTCAATAGAAGTATATTCCAGTGAGAAGGAAGGAGGGTAAGAGGAAGGATAATCTGGCATGGATGTCCAAGGAAATAAGGCAGGCTATCAAAGTGAAAGAGAAGGCATACAAAGTGACCAAAAACAGTAGAAATCTAGAAGATTGTTGAAATTTTAAAGCCACAAATAGAGCTAAAAAGGAAAGTCAGATAGAGTATGAGAAACAATGAGCACAGAATATAAAGGCAGCAAAACCTTCTACAAAAATAAAAATTGTGGGCGGCACGGTGGCACAGTGGTTAGCACTGCTGCCTCACAGCGCCAGAGACCCGGGTTCAATTCCCGCCTCAGGCGACTCTCTGTGTGGAGTTTGCACATTCTCCCCGTGTCTGCGGGGGTTTCCTCCCACACTCCAAAGATGTGCAGGTCAGGTGAATTGGCCATGCTAAATTGCCCGTAATGTTAGGTGAAGGGGTAAGTTTAGGGGTATGGGTGGGTTGCGCTTCGGCGGGGCGGTGTGGACATGTTGGGCCGAAGGGCCTGTTTCCACACTGTAAGTAATCTAATCTAATCTAATCTAATCTAAAAATGACTAAGAGTGGCTAAAGTAAATGTTGGTCCTTTAAAGGATGAGAAGGGGCATTTAGTTATGGGATATGATGAAATGGCTGAACACTGAACAGGTACTTTGCCTCAGACTTCACAGTGGAGGACACTAATAACAGGCCAGTAAGTGATGAAGAGATGAAGAAAGGTGAGGACCTGGAAACAATCATTATTACGGCAGAGCTCGTGTCGTGTAAATTATGTGTTTCTTTGATTTTGCTTTTGTTTTGGCCCCTTACGGTCCCTGCCCAAAAGAGATTGTTGGGGATGGAGTCATGGGAGAGCCATATTTTGTTTTGTTATTTTTTTCCACAAAGTATGAGATTGTTGTTTTGAAAGAGCAGAGTGGGCTTTGATCTGTGTTTCACACAGTGCTGTCCCTGCCCCAAGAGTGTCTGTTGGGGACAGTATGGGGGTGAGTGGTGGGGCGGGGAGTGGTTTTGTTTTGTTTCTGTGTACTCCTTCTGTCTGAAAGAGTTGAGGATTGTTTTTCAGACTGGAGGCCTCTGACCAACAGTGTGCCAAAACTGGTAAAGCCGGGTGCAACCACCACATTTAAAAGGGACCTGGATGGGGAGATGTATTGAAAGGGTTTAAGAGGGAGAAGAGGCAAATGCTGGCAAATGGGACTGCATCAGTTTAGGGTATCTGGTCAGTATGAACAAGCTGGAGTGTAGAGTCTCTCTCCATGTTGTGAGACTCGATGACTCAGTATCTCCAAGCCAGGGATCATTCTAATCAACCACCTCTGAACTGCCTTCAATAAAATCAGATCTTTACTGAAATAAGGAGACAAAAACTGTTCACAGCATTCGATATGTGGTCTTAACAGCACCTTGTACATTTGCAGTATGACCTCACTACTCTTGTACTTACGGCACACTTGAAAGAATGACCAATATTCCATGGGCTTCCTGATTACCTGTTGTACCTGAGTGTTAGCTTTCTGTGTTTCATGTACATGTCACACCAAGTCCTGTTGGGTTACAGCTTTCTGCAGTTTTTTTCCCCCAATTTGAATAATTATTCTGTACTTTTATTCCTCTGACTGAAATTGACAATGTCTCATTTTCCCACATTATATGCCATTGCCAACTTTCTGCTTGCTTCTTTAACCAATCAATTTTATCTCTGCCTCTCACAGCCTGCCCTTTGACCTTTATTGTGTATTGTTTGAAAATTTGACTATAATACATTAACTTCCTTCTTCCAAAAACATCTTCCAAATTTATCATCAAACAATCATTGATAAACAGTTGTGGTCACCGCACTAATCCCTGTGGAATCACAATGGGCTCTAGGCATGAACAAAAAAAAAATCCTCATTCCCCCTTGCTCTTTCCTGATCATCAGTAAGTTGTCTGTTAATGCCAATATATTACTGCCAACAATGTGAGGCTCTTATTGTTAGAAACAAGTTTAATAAAATTTAGACGAGACCACCAAAACTGGAAACAAGACAATTTATTCTATGATCTTGCAAGAAAGGGCATCAAATGTAGAAGCAAATGAGCAAATTAGAACTTAGGTTATCTCAGCTTTTTGCTGAAAGCATAATTTTATAAAAAGAACTTTTTGTGATAGTAATTACACACCAAAGTTAGTATTTAATTAACCACAATTATACACTGAAAAGTCCCTAAATACCTGCATGGTTAACAGTTCTCTTGCTGTACCCCTTTTCTGCATGCTTTTTCGATATCTGAGAAAACGACACTTTACCCCATTTCTAACATTATCTTATGACTTCACCTTTTTGTGTTGAAGATTGTGCAAAGCTTTCTGTAAGTCCATCTCACAGTAGCTGGAACAACGTAAGAACTGGGGGACCGAATATATTTGCTGTGATCCAATCCTCATATTCCTGAGCAGTGATTATTATCCAATCAGGTTTAATATCAGCCCCATTACCACAAATGCTTTCTTTTGGCCAGTGAAGAATTCACTGTCACACACCGAGGTTTGAATTCAGCTGGAAATGGTGTTCCAGGTTACTGTCCACCACTTTGGGGTGACATCAGAGCCAGTCACCATGGTGATTATTCTGTCCCCTTCAGAAACTTCCATGTGTGAACAGCTTTGTTCTTAACTGCATTGAAGACTCTCCAGATTCACTCATTCGTTTGCATATGTCTCTAATATTAAGTGGATGAGGCGAATAAGTTTGTGTTATTACAAGCGCATGGGCTTTTTGAGATTGCTTTGGTCAGACCTAAAAGATTCTGTCATGTACTTTGAGTCCAACAATACAGACATGAATTTACTTTCTGTTAGACTCCTTTGAAATATTTGATTTCACTTCCTTCAGAGGTGTATGTAAATGACAACACGTTTTAGCCAAAACCCAGCTCGTCATATTTGTCATAAAACAATCAGATCTTTCAAATATGACGTGGCTCTCCACTGACTTATCCATGATGCTTAATATTTATTTATCCACTGATTATCTGTATGATTGATACTTGTTTGGCTCAGTGACATGTTTATTTATTTTCATTTATTTATTCATTCTTTATTTACTTAGTTTCAAACAGTGAGAATTGTTGCCCTGAATTATGTTCTTTCAAGTGTTGTCATCATTAATGTCAAGTGGCATCGTCTGTCAATTTAAATCTTGTTTTCTTTTATTTAAAATGTGCAACCCTTTAATCCTATGCAATGACACATTTATATAAAAAAATACCCTGCAGACTTCTTGAATTATTTCCTCCATGTTGTTTACAATAAAACCCAACATGGACCAGATCAATGTTCTAATCTATTGTTGGACAAAACCGATTTGATTCAAAGGGGTTAACTCCAACTGTTTGTTCATTGACTGGAATTCACGTCTGACTCACTGAAATTAACTGTGTCCCTGGGGGAGCTGTGAGCTGCTCCATCAGTTGGTTATTAAGGGATTCCCTTCAATTGCTTATCACAGAATGACAGCAGGAGCAATAACTCTGCAGCAATCAGAGATCAGCACAACTGTAGATATGGAGCGATGGTATTGGTATCAGAGAACATTAGAGTGGAATATCACTGCAATTAGTGACAATCAGAGGGAAAAGGATTGGAGTAATCCAGTGATGGGAAGAGGTATCTCTGGCTGGCTTTACCTCCTTTACGGGGATGATGATTGGATAAAGTTAGTCTATCGAATCGAGGCCGCACTTAAGGTTTTTGCTTATGTTTACTATCCCTTACTTGGCCTTGTTGGTGTCCCTGGTAAGTCTGTGCCTCACGATGAATTCTGTAAACCATGTTGAACAAATTGACAGATCTTACCATTTATGGTGCCATCCTTGTTGAGGTGCCTGTTCTTTGCAATTCTCTGTACCTGAATGTTCACTGTGTAAACGCAGTTAATTTCTCCACTTTCTTTTTATTGCTTCATTGCTTTGAGAGAAATCCAAGGATTAGATATTTTAAACATGATTCATTACTGTCTGCTTGCTGCCTTTATCCTACTTTTACCTGGTTCACCTCACTTTTATTTCCGTGTCCACCCTGCCACCTTGCTCCATTGCTGCTCTTTAATTTCTTATATTCATACCTTCCCTCACACTCACTGCCTATTTCTCATCTGTTCTTTGCTTTTGTTTACCCTGGGGCAGACTGTTGTGACTGCAGTATGACCACTCTTTATTCCACTGACAGTGGGAATGAGCTGTTTCTGTCAGTGCTATCCCCTGACACCCGTAAACACAGATCATTGAACAGTTAAATATCTCTCTCTGATGCAGAACATTTTGTACTGAGAAAATGTCTTAGTTTTATTCCTCTCTCCCACTCTCACCCTCTCCCTCCCCATGGAGTGACCTTTGACCATGACATGATGTTAAATTATTCTTCCTTCATATTCTTTGCCTCAGTGTCCAAATGTTTAAATCCGATTCTTCTTCCAACCCTTCACTCGCCTCCAATACTCTCACTCCACTTAGTCTCCTCCCTCTGGCCTTTACACGTCACTCAAATGAGAATTGTTTGAGTATTCTCTCTGCGGCCAGCCTTAATCTCTGTGTGCCCTGCCCTGACCCATTCAGACCTGGGTTTCTCTGAGCTGACTGCTCTCTGTGCTCTCAGGCCCATTCCTGACTTTGTAATCAAGCCTACTCCAAGGGTGGGGCTGTTGTTGTCTGACAGACTCTCCTGTACCCTGTGGAAACAGAGTGTCAGCTCTCCGATACCTCTTACACCTCTCCCAGAACATGGCCCCACCATCGAACATCAGGCTATTGTGTCCATAACACTCACTAATCTCATCTAATCTGGAGATCTCCCCCACACACTGCACATCCTCCAACCTCACAGTCCCCCAAAACCCATCATACCTATTTCTACCTTCTTCTCCCAGATCCACAAACATTGGTTCGGCCTGTTCCTGCCCCATTAAACCTATTTTTCAAACTTGAATCCATTTTCTCTCCCTCCTTGTCCCATTCACATCCCACTCACATGTTTGATTCCCTTGATGCCTTATGTCAGTTACAAAACTCCCAGTTTGTGGAATCATTCTCCTCCTCTTTACTATGGCCATGCAATCCCTCAACATGCCCATCCCGTATCAGGGTGGTCTGAGGGATATCTGCTTTTACCTATAAAGGAGGCCTGAACCATTTCCATCCACCCCCACCCTCCTCTGCCTTGATCAACTTCCTCTTTATTTCCTCTCACTTTAGTCATTTCCAGGCTGTGACCCTGAGTACCTGCATGGGCCCGAGTTATTCTTGTCTCTTTGTGGGGTAAGTGGAACATTCCTTGTTCTGTCCTACTCCAGACCCTCCCCACAGCTCTTTCTCCAGGACCTTGATGTCATCATCAATGCTGCTACCCTCTCTTTTTTGGGACTGAAAAAATTTCAATACCCCACTTCTCTCTCCTTCATGGGCAGCACGTTGTCTCAGTGGTTAGCATTGCTGCCTCACAGCGCCAGGGACCTGGGTTTGATTCCAGCCTTGGGGGACTGTCTGTGTGGAGTTTGCACATTTTCCCCGTGTCTGCGTGGGTTTCCTCCGGGTGCTCTGGATTCCTCCAAAAATCCAAAAATGTGCAGGTCAGGAGAATTGGTTAAGCTAAATTGCCGATGGTGTTCAGTGCAACATTCAGGGATAAACGTAGGGGAGTGAATTGGGGTGGGTTACTCTTTGGTGGGTCAGTGAGGACTTGTTGGGTTGAAGGGCTTGTTTATATACTGTAGGGAATCTTGTCTAATCTAATTTAATCTAGTCCAACTCAGACTTTTCCCCACTTTCCTCAACATCTCTGTTTCCGTTACTTTAGGGAGGTTGGCTCCCAAAACACAAACTCATCTCTACCTTTTCCTGGCTCATGAGTTGGAGATGCTGGTGTTGGACTGGGGTGCACAAAGTTAAAAATCACACAACACCAGGTTATAGTCAAACAGGTTTGATTGGAAGCACACTAGCTTTTGGAGTGACGCTCCTTCATCAGGTGACAGTGGAGGGCTCGGTCGTAACACAGAATTTAGAGCCAAAATTTACAGTGTGATGTAACTGAAATTATACATTGAAAAATTGATTGTCTGTTAAGGCTTTCATCTGTTCGAATACAGTGATAGTTTCACTTCTTTCATGTGTAAATCACAAAACCCTTTTTTTAAAAGTTGCATTCTCGGGTTAGCTGTTAACAATGGTGATAGCTAGACAATATGTTGAAGGTGTTAGCCCCCTGTGTTCTCTGTCTATGACCTGATGTTTAGATTGATTCTAATCTAAAAAGTGAGATAACAGAGTTTTACATAAATTCATGCAGTTTTTGAGCTCAGAGTTCTACATGAATGAATGTGGTTTTTGAGCAAAGTGCAATGTAACTCTGCAAGTACAAATTCACCCCACAAAATATATGTGTGCGTGTGGGTCTTTGTTTGTCTGTGTGTGTGTCTGTCTGGGGTGGGGGTTGTGAGTGTGAGAAAGTGTATGTGTGTGTGTAGTGAGTGCAGAGTGTCTTAAGTCTGTGAAGGGGGTGCATATGCGAGTGTGGGAGTGTGTATGTCTGTAAGGGTGTGTGCGGGTGTCTGTGTGCGTGTCTGTGTGTACCTGTGTCCGTGTGTATGTGAGTGTGTGTGTGTAGGTGTATCTGTGTGTGTGTGTAGTGCAATGGTGGTCACCTGTAATGTGCTGAAAATGTGTTGCTGGAAAAACACAGCAGGTCAGGCAGCATCCAAGGAACAGGAGAATTGATGTTTTGGGCATGAGCCCTTCTTCAGGAATGAGGAAAGTGTGTCCAGCATGCTAAGATAAAAGGTAGGGAGGAGGGACTTGGGGGAGGGGCGTTGGAAATGCTTTAGGTGGAGGGAGGTTAAGGTGAGGGTGGTAGGCCGGAGTGGGGGTGGGGGCAGAGAGGTCAGGAAGAAGATTACAGGTTAGGAAGGCGGTGCTGAGTTCGAGGGATTTGACTGAGACAGGGTGGGGGGAGGGGAAATGAGGAAACTGGAGAAACCTGAGTTCATCCCTTGTGGTTCCTCCAGCCGTCATGTTGCTATGGTCTGGCGATGGAGGAGTCCAAGGACCTGCATGTCCATGGTGGAGTGGGAGGGGGAGTTGAAGTGTTGAGCCACGGGGTGGTTGGGTTGGTTGGTCCGGGTGTCCCAGAGGTGTTCTCTGAAACGTTCCACAAGTAGGCGGCCTGTCTCCCCAATATAGAGGAGGTCACATCGGGTGCAGCGGATGCAATAAATGATGTGTGTGGAAGTGCAGGTGAATTTGTGGCGGATTTGTGTCACCTGTAATGTGACATGAACCCAAGGTCCCGGTTGAGGCCCTCCCTATGGGGACCGAACTTAGGTATCAGCCTCTGCTCAGCCACTTTTCTCTGCTGTCTGTCCCGAAGTCCACCTTGGAGGATGGTCACCCAAAGGTCCAAGGCTGAATGTCCTGGACCACTGAAGTGTTCCCCAACTGGGAGGGAACCCTCCTGTCTGTTGATTGTTGTGCGGTGCCCATTCATCCATTGTCGTAGCCTTTGCTCGGTTTCCCCAATGTACCATGACTCCGGGCATCCTTGCCTGCAACGTGTAAGATAGACAGACAATGTTGGCTGAGTCACATGAGTACCTGCCATGTACAAGGTGGGAGGTCTCCCCATGCGTAATGGTGGTATCTATGTCCGCACTCTGACACGTCTTGCAGCACCGACTGTGACAGGATTGTATGGAGTTGTCCTGAGAGCCGGGCGGTTTGCTACGAACAATGATCTGTTTGAGGTTTGGTGGTTGTTTAAAGGCAAGTAGTAGAGGTGTGGGGAAAGACTTGGTGAGGTGCTCATCCTCATTTGTAATGTGTTGCAGGTCACGAAGGACATGGCATAATTTTTCAGCTCCTGGGAAGTATTGAACAACGAAGGGAACCCTGTCAGTTGCATCACTTACCTCTGTCCATCACTTTCTGCTTGTGCTGTTTGTGAAGCAAGTAGTCCTATTTGGTAGCTTGACAGGGAGACACCTCAAGCCTGGTGCTGTTCCTGGCATACTCTCCTGCACTCTTCATTGAACCAGGGAAATCTCCTGGGTTAATGGGAATGGTTAACTGGGAATCTGCTGGATCCTGAGGTTGTATAGAACATAGAACATAGAACATAGAACAATACAGCACAGAACAGGCCCTTCGGCCCACGATGTTGTGCCGAACTTCTATCCTAGATTAAGCACCCATCCATGTACCTATCCAAATGCCGCTTAAAGGTCGCCAATGAATCTGACTCTACCACTCCCTCGGGCAGCGCATTCCATGCCCCCACCACTCTCTGGGTAAAGAACCCACGCCTGACATCTCCCCTATACCTTCCACCCTTCACCTTAAATTTATGTCCCCTTGTAACACTCTGTTGTACCCGGGGAAAAAGTTTCTGACTGTCTACTCTATCTATTCCTCTGATCATCTTATAAACCTCTATCAAGTCACCCCTCATCCTTCGCCGTTCCAACGAGAAAAGGCCGAGAACTCTCAACCTATCCTCGTACGACCTACTCTCCATTCCAGGCAACATCCTGGTAAATCTTCTCTGCACCCTCTCCAAAGCTTCCACATCTTTCCTAAAGTGAGGCGACCAGAACTGTACACAGTACTCCAAATGTGGCCTAACCAAAGTCCTGTACAGCTGCAACATCACCTCACGACTCTTGAATTCAATCCCTCTGCTAATGAACGATAATACTCCATAGGCCTTCTTGCAAACTCTATCCACCTGAGTGGCAACCTTCAAAGATCTATGTACATAGACCCCAAGATCCCTCTGTTCCTCCACCTGACCAAGAACCCTACCATTAACCCTGTATTCCGCATTCTTATTTGTTCTTCCAAAATGGACAACCTCACACTTGGCAGGGTTGAACTCCATCTGCCACTCCTCAGCCCAGCTCTGCATCATATCTAAGTCCCTCTGCAGCCGACAACAGCCCTCCTCACTGTCCACAACTCCACCTATCTTTGTATCATCTGCAAATTTACTGACCCACCCTTCGACTCCCTCATCTAAGTCATTAATAAAAGTTACAAACAGCAGAGGACCCAGAACTGATCCCTGCGGAACTCCACTTGTAACTGGACTCCATGCTGAATATTTACCATCTACCACCACTCTCTGACTTCGACCGGTTAGCCAGTTTTCTATCCAATTGGCCAAATTTCCCTCTATCCCATGCCTCCTGACTTTCCACATAAGCCTACCATGGGGAACCTTATCAAATGCCTTACTAAAATCCATGTACACTACATCCACTGCTCTACCCTCATCCACATGCTTGGTCACCTCCTCGAAGAATTCAATAAGACTTGTAAGGCAAGACCTACCCTTCACAAATCCGTGCTGGCTGTCCCTAATCAAGCAGTGTCTTTCCAGATACTCATAAATCTTATCCCTCAGTACCCTTTCCATTACTTTGCCTACCACAGAAGTAAGACTAACTGGCCTGTAATTCCCGGGGTTATCCCTATTCCCTTTTTTGAACAGGGGCACAACATTCGCTACTCTCCAGTCCCCTGGTACCACCCCAGTTGCCAGTGAAGACGAGAAGATCATTGCCAACGGTACTGCAATTTCCTCTCTTGCTTCCCACATAATCCTAGGATATATCCCGTCAGGCCCGGGGGACTTGTCTATCCTCAAGTTGTTCAAAATGTCCAACGCATCTTCCTTCCTAACAGGTATCTCTTCTAGCTTATCAGTCCGTTTCACACTCTCCTCTTCAACAATACGGTCCCTCTCATTTGTAAATACTGAAGAAAAGTACCATTCAATACCTCTCCTATCTCTTCCGACTCAATACACAGTCTCCCTCTACTGTCCTTGATCAGACCTACCCTCGTTCTTGTCATTCTCAGGTTTCTCACACACGCATAGAATGCCTTGGGGTTATCCTTGATCCTATCCGCCAGGGATTTTTCATGCCCTCTCTTAGCTCTCCTAATCCCTTTCTTCAGGTCCCTTCTGGCTATCCTGTATCCCTCCACTGCTCTGTCTGAACCTTGTTTCCTCAACCTTATGTAAGCCTCCTTCTTCCTCTTTACTAGACATTCAACCTCCCTCGTCAACCAAGGCTCCCTCACACGACCATTTCTTTCCTGCCTGATCGGTACATACATATCAAGGACACGTCGTATCTGCTCCTTGAAAAAGTCCCACATTTCCACCACATCCTTCCCTGACAGCCTATGCTCCCAACGTATGCTCCTCAAATCCTGTCTTACAGCATCGTAATTTCCCTTCCCCCAATTGTAAAAACTTCCTTGTTGTGCGCACCTATCTCTCTCCATAACCAAGGTGAAAGTCAGAGAATTGTGGTCGCCATCACCAAAATGTTCACCCACTAACAAGCCCACCACTTGTCCCGGTTCGTTACCGAGTACCAAATCCAATATGGCCTCCCCTCTGGTTGGACAATCTACATACTGCGTTAGAAAAGCTTCCTGGACACACTGCACAAACACCGCCCCATCCAATCTACTTGATCTAAAGAGCTTCCAATCAATATTTGGGAAGTTGAAGTCGCCCATGACTACGACCCTGTGGCTTCTGCACCTTTCCAAAATCTGTTTCCCAATCTGTTTCTCCACATCTCTGCTGCTATTGGGGGGCCGATAATAAACACCCAACAAGGTGCTGGGCTGAGGAGTGGCAGATGGAGTTCAACCCTGCCAAGTGTGAAGTTGTCCATTTTGGAAGAACAAATAAGAATGCGGAATACAGGGTTAATGGTAGGGTTCTTGGTCAGGTGGAGGAACAGAGGGATCTTGGGGTCTATGTACATAGATCTTTGAAGGTTGCCACTCAGGTGGATAGAGTTTGTAAGAAGGCCTATGGAGTATTATCGTTCATTAGCAGAGGGATTGAATTCAAGAGTCGTGAGGTGATGTTGCAGCTGTACAGGACTTTGGTTAGGCCACATTTGGAGTACTGTGTGCAGTTCTGGTCGCCTCACTTTAGGAAAGATGTGGAAGCTTTGGAGAGGGTGCAGAGAAGATTTACCAGGATGTTGCCTGGAATGGAGAGTAGGTCATACGAGGATAGGTTGAGAGTTCTCGGCCTTTTCTCGTTGGAACGGCGAAGGATGAGGGGTGACTTGATAGAGGTTTATAAGATGATCAGAGGAATAGATAGAGTAGACAGTCAGAAACTTTTTCCCCGGGTACAACAGAGTGTTACAAGGGGACATAAATTTAAGGTGAAGGGTGGAAGGTATAGGGGAGATGTCAGGGGTGGGTTCTTCACCCAGAGAGTGGTGGGGGCATGGAATGCGCTGCCCGTGGGAGTGGTAGAGTCAGATTCATTGGCGACCTTTAAGCGGCATTTGGATAGGTACATGGATGGGTGCTTAATCTAGGATAGAAGTTCGGCACAACATCGTGGGCCGAAGGGCCTGTTCTGTGCTGTATTGTTCTATGTTCTATCTATGTTCTAAGGTGACTGCACCTTTCCTATTTCTGACTTCAGCCCATACTACCTCCAGAGGCAGATCCCCCTCAAACTTCCTTTCTGCAGCCGTTATACCATTTCTAATTAGCAATGCCACACCCCCTCCTTTTTTACCACCCTCCCTAATCTTACTGAAACATCTGTAACCAGGAACCTCCAACAGCCATGTAGATTGCACTGCTTCGGTACCTCATGGATGTCTAGCCTTGAGTTGCTGGTCTTTTCAAAGTCTGTCACATTTAGCATCATTCTTCATACACAACTTGCCTTTTATTGGTTTTCAATCGGTCATTGGGATTCCATGGCTCTGCTCAGCAGAATCTCTTTGTTACATCATCTTTCCTGCTGAGTTCTCCCTATCCCAGTGACTCACCCTCTCCACTGGTACTGCCCTTTCTCAGGGTCAATGGCCTCATTCAACACTTCAGTCTCTGTGCTGATGTTCCTCTTGGTAAGACTGTACACTTACTGTGCAAGTGAACTCTTTCTCCCTACAAATTGCACTCAGTCACTCGGCTGATGTTTCATCCTTGTCTTCCAGTCTACCCTCAATCTCTCTGCTGAAATTCCACTCTGCCTC
The DNA here is from genome assembly GCF_047496795.1 of Chiloscyllium punctatum. NCBI lineage: Eukaryota > Metazoa > Chordata > Chondrichthyes > Orectolobiformes > Hemiscylliidae > Chiloscyllium > Chiloscyllium punctatum. Next base: position 54,869,883 of record NC_092772.1, on the reverse strand, counting down.
ACAAACTAAGTTCAATTTCTCTGCTCCTTTTCCTCTTGGTGTCTCACTCCACACTCACTCTTCCCACTGAGGTTCCTCCTGTTCTTTCACTCCCCTATCTGTCTTGCTGCTCTTGTCCCTCTTGCTTTCCCACTGCTCATATTCTGGATGATAATGTTACTGAATGTCATTCACTAGTCACTCACTCTCTCTGCTAATGTTCCTCTTCATCTGGTCCTTTGTAGTCACTATCTTTGCTCATGATGCCCTTTGACCTATCATCCTCCAGCCACTCTCCCCGTGATTCTTCCGTTTCTCTCACTATACATTCATCTCGATCACTCAGCCATCATTCACACTGTGATCATTTTCCCATTTCTCTCTCACTACTGACTCCCTCTCTCGGTGAATGTAATCTTTGGGCACTAACTTTTCTTTACTCTCTCTGCTGATGTTCTTCTCTGTCTCTGAGTCAACACTGACTGACTCTGCTCATGTTTCTTCTTGGTCTCTCCCTTTACACGTATGGTCGCTATTATTTCTTCTTCAACACTCAAACCCTCTGTTGATATTCCTCTTGGTTCCTCACTCTACACTAACATTGCTGATTTTCTGCTTGTTCTCAATCTGACCCCATTTTCAACGTGGAAGTGTTTTTTATCTCTCATCGCCCGCTCATTCTCATTACTGATTTATCAAGTCTCCCATTTTGCACTCACTCTTCCTGCTGATGTTTCCATTAATCTTTCACTCTGCGAACTTGTTCTGCTGATTTATCTCCTGATTCTCTTTTTGCACTTCTGATCTTGAACAATGATCCTCCAAATCTCCCACTGACTCCTCCCACTGTTTCTGTTTCCTTCCCTTTCTGTCTCTCCGTCTCTGCTGATGTTCCTGTGAAGCCCCCATTTCACTGTCGATCCCATTTGCAATTCATTATTCTGATTTATTTTATTGAAGTCCAGTGTCTAAAGAATGGCAAGCCTTGTCCCTATATTAACAATGTGATACACTGTAACTGATACAATCAGTTTATACAAGAGCACATTTACAAATCTCTGTCCAGGTCCCAATAACACGGTTGCTTTTCTCACGTTCTCATGTCTCTGTTTATTTCCCTTGCACAGTTAACATGATGGCTGTTGGGATCCTAACCCGGGGAAGATGTGGCCTCTCCAAATGTGTTTCTCGATACTTGGTGGCCATGGCTGTGGCAGACCTTCTGGTGATTATCCTGGACGTGATACTGCAGCATATTCCACGGACCTTTCATGAAGAATTTTATCACCTGCGGTACTCCATTCGTGTGTGTAATATTCATGCCGTCCTGAGTTATGCAGCCACTGATTGTTCTGTCTGGTTCACTGTGACTTTTACTTTTGATCGATTTGTGGCAATTTGCTGTCAGAAGTTGAAAAGTAGATATTGCACTGAGAGAACTGCAGCTGTGGTGCTGGGAACAGTGACTGCCCTCAGCTGTATAAAGAACATTCACTGGTACTTTATGTTAACAGATCGATATACTTTCTTGAGTGTTACTTCATTTTGCCTTATATCGGGCACCAATGAGACATCACATTTCTGGATAATAATTCAGTTCCTTCACCATCTTGTGACCCCTGGGGTCCCATTCATTCTGATCCTGCTGCTAAATATTTTCACTGTCAGACACATTCTCAGGAGCAGCAGAGCACGGAGACGACTCCGGGTTCAGGGCAGTGGGGAATATCCCAAAGATCCAGAGTTGGCCAGTCGAAGGAAATCTATTATTTTAATGTTTGCACTCTCTGCAAATTTCATCCTTTTATGGTCAATATATATGGTGTATTCCATATGGCGGAGAATGCTGTATTTTGGAAATGTGATGATTTATCTACACAGTTTTGTTGACATATTGGGTTCGATGTTGCAGCTCCTGAGCTGCTGCACAAACACTTTTATTTATGCTGTGACCCAGACCAAGTTCAGACAGCAGTTGAAACAAATGTTTATTTGTTCATTTACTTCAGTTCTTCAGATTAGTCAATATTAATATCTTCAGCCATAAGGGAATCTGGCAACATTGTATTTAATTTCACATCTCCAGCACGTCAATGGTCCTGTAGCTATGTCCTTAACCATGTCGTGTGTTCTGCTGCCCTCATTATAATTCACTGTGGGAAAGGAGTGGAACCAGCACAGGTGACCTTGTGAGTACGGTCAATAACATTCAATGCAGAGAGATGGAAAATGGTTCCTTCCATTCCAAAAAAGGAGGGTACAGTATACACACAGATGTCAGTTGGAAGACTTGTTGGGTGATCCATATGTACTCAGGCTCTCCCCTTGTGCTCACAGAAGAAATTGCCATCATTGCTTGTCAAGTTAATACAGGAACTCATTCTCAAACCTTTTATTCTCGTTGAACAGCTAGATATTTAAACAACATGAATGTGAGAAACAAAAGTCACATTTTAATAAATTCCAGTCCGAGTCAAATTATGAAGCAACGAATTTTATTGATACGTACTTGGAAGAACAGGTGCCTCACGAGTAAGCAACCCGATCTGAGGGTTATATTCTGATTTGTGCAGTTCAGCTGCATCTCTCAGTCCTCCCCTTTTACCCCATTGGTTACTTTTGCTGTAGCACGTAGCCTATCACAAGCTCTAGCTTCACTCCACCTTTGTCTCGCTTCTCTCTGCCTCTGTTTACTTCTCCCATTACTCTAAGCCTGTCTCCCCTTACTCTTGTTTATCTCATTCCTTGTATATGACTATCCTGGTATAGTTTGATGTCTTCGTGCGATCATCCTGCCAAACTAAATTCCATCTGTTGGCCACATCCCTCCTGCGACTGGCACACTATTCTCCTGTTACTGGTACATCCTGCCACACGGTCACTCTGCCCTATTAGTCAGAGTTAATTCGACCTGTTTTTGCTTCTCACTGTTTAGTCTTGGCATGCACAGCCTAATTTTATAATGTAAGCTTTAGCAGAAGCAACACTTGTTTCCTAATTCTGCACAATTTTAACCCTATACTTTACAATGAACAAGCTGTTTCTTGGGAAGACGAGTATGACATTCCGTCCCTGGAACCTGTTCTGTCATTCGATGAGATCATGCCTGATCTGTGGCCTCAATCCATCTATCTGCCTTTGGCAATGTCCCTTTATGTTTTTGATCAGCAATAATCAATGTCAGATTTAAAACTAATAACTGATTTACCATATGTGGAAGTGAACACCTACCACACTGTGGATGTTGAAATGTGTCCAAACATTGCACCTGAACTGTCTGGCCCTAATTTTTCAATGATGCCTTTTTGTATTATGTCCGAGAGGCTCCTAATGGTTTCAATGTGAACATGAGGTTTTTTGAACAGAAATAGATTATTTTGCTTCTCAATCGTGTAGATCCAATAACATTGAATGGACATCCACACTGACCAGGGACATTGTGCCCATAAAGGACAGGCATAGACAACATGTCACCGAATTCAGGATTAACAAGGTCGTTCCCGTGAATGTGGGGTGGGATCCACTGGTGGCGATTTTTCTCTTTGTTGGCACTCTGGGCACTGCCCACCAATGCAGCTATGTCGGTATCCAGTCCTGGACACAAGAGATAGCTTCTTCCCAGGATATCTTGGAAACCAGTGGATGACCCTGGTTGATTTCAGCCTGTATCTGGTGGTGACCTTTGCCTGGGACAATCAGTCTTGTTCCCCAGTATGTCACCCTCTGCAGTGATCTGGCCTGGTGGGAGCACAAAGGTTTCAACCCGGGTTGTTGGACCTTCCATTTTCCCCATTCCCACCAGCTGTTTTAGTCTTGCTAGGACAGAGTCTCTCTGTGTCCACAGTCTCTGTGTAACCCACCGTTATTCCTCATGGAAAGACGTCCAACACATATTCTGGAGATGGCTGAGGTTGTAGACTTAGGGAGGGAGGGAGGGAGGATGGAAGGAAGGAACATGTGCAAAAGTAGAAAGAAGAGATCAAAGAGAAAAAAGACAAAAGGAGATGTTGCCAGGAAGAGAGAGAAAGTTTGAGAGAGAGAGAGAGAGAGCGAGACAGGTACAAAGTGAGTGTGAAGAGTAAGAGAGGGAAGAGGAAATATCCGACAGGTACAAGGACAAGTCAAAGGATGACATGGAGAGATTAAGGAGGTGAGATTCATCTGTCCAGGTGGCCCCAGGTCTCTCGATGTTCTCTCACACCCACTCTCTCCAATTAGGGACAGACCCTTCTCCAGGGCCTTGTTTTAGGAGAGCTGTTCAGGGATGGAGTGAGGTTAAAGGATCAAAGCCAGGATTGAGATTCAAATTCTCATACAGAGACAGACAGAAGCACACAGATAGTTCCCCCCTCTGATCCTGCGCCCACGCCCCGACACCAGCCTCCTGCTCGGTCCACAGGGTGAAAGGGACAATCACTGCCAGATCTTGGCTGGAATACCCCCATGTGTGTAACTCAAAAACCCTCCTCATTTCAAAGGCCCCATCACTTCATGTCCGAATATTCATTCAAAGGGAGTAAACGGAGTCAGTTTGTTTAATGCACCTCTAATGGTAAACAATATGAATGGGATGCCTTTATCCCAATTATTCGGATAATCCTGACAGCATGCTGTTAGCATGGTCTTTAGAGTCTGATCCCACCTTTCCAAGGCTCCCTGGGATTCAAGATGGTACACATTTGATTTTAAGTGTAGCATACTTAACCTATCCATGACTTCCTGAAATAGCCAAGCAGTAAAATTCAACCCTGGGTCAGATTTTTATCTCTCTGGGGACCCCATACTGGCTCAAGAAAGCTACCAACCCCTCCACCACCGTTTTTGCCCTAACACTCTGGAATGGAGTTGTCTCTGGAACTCTAGTAGACACCTCCGTTATGGTTAGAAAGTACTGCTTCACACTTTTAGTTTTGGTTTTAGGGAGGGGACCTGCACAATCAATCATAACCTGTGTGAAAGCTCTTCGAATGCAGGAATTCCCAACAAAGGTGCTGGTTTTATTACTGTCTGTCCCTTCCCTCCCATGTGTGACATGTACGACAAAATATAAACACATACTTATACAGACCAGGCCGAAAGAAGTGCTTTTGTGTCTGAGCCTGAGTCCTCCTCACCCCTCAGTGACTTCCTACTTGTAACTAATGAGCTCCCCATAATACTTCCCGTCTGGATGCTCCCAGCAACACAATCCGGTTGCACTTCCGCCCATTTCTCCTCTGCACTCACATGCTGTCGACTCCATTTTGGTCTCAGGGTTCTGCCCTTTTGATAATAACTGCTGGGAATACAGACTGATTCCTTTTCTGAGTATGCTTCTACGTTTATATCTTTCATTGTCTCATCTTTCTGTTCGCCTTTCAGGCCTAAACACCTCTGCCTGACCCTCCACCTGTTCAGGTTGTTCCTGTACCATTACATCAAACAGAGTGTCAGCGAACTAAACCTCAACTCCTTTGTCTTTCTCTTTAGTTTCTTCCTTCTGGCTGTAACTTATGACACTTACATCTGTTACTTACACAGTCTGGAAAATCTCCAGGTCATTTTCCTTTAACTCCTCAGTTCCCTGGATTTTCCTTTGGCTTCTCTACCACAAGGGGCATTATTTCCCCAGTGCTGATTTGGCTCTCCAACCTGATCTTAGACAGAGGAACTCTACATTTCTGTCCATCTATTCCACAAATTGTCATTCTCAGGTAACCTGTCCAAAAGAGTACAAATACTGTCATCTCTTACTATTAGAGACTGATTACCTCCCGCATCGCTCAAAGTTGTAACGTCGTTTCCTTCTCCCCCTGTTCTTCCTGAGTAACCTTGACCCACAGAGGTGAAGTCTTTATAGAGATCGGGCACTAACTCAATACCCAGCCCCTGCCTGGGCTGTGCCCTCACCTGCAGCTCCTCGGCCTTTCCTGAGGTTTCCTTTATTACTTTCATTAATCCCACTGGTTGAGCCTCTTTTACCACATCTTTTCCCACAACCATCAGCACTTGTGAGCTTATATGTCCCACCTTCTGACAGTGAAAACACCTTTTCCCAGGGCCCTTCTTAAACTATCAACACTGTAACTGCACGTGTCCCACTCTATTAGAGTCAAACACCTGAATCCTTTCAACTCCTTTCCACCCCCTTTGGCTTCTTTTTTTCTCCTGAGGGAAACTATTCCCAGTGTGATTTACTCGACTTTTTTCAGTGAAAGATCTCCCATTCTTTCAATTTTTATCCATCATATTTTTGGAAGCCAAAATCTGCCAAATGCACCAATGTATATTCATCTGCCATCTCTGCTGCTCTTCACATTTCGTGAACTTTCTGCCCATCCACATGAATTCTGATCATCTCTCCAAGTGAGTTTACAAACTCCTCCAGCAGAATAATCTCTCAGAGCCTGATATATCTTATCTGCTTTTAGGGCACACACCCATCCATTAGAATTACTGTGTTTAATTCTTTTGAACTCAGTGTAAATCAGCCCTGATTCCTTCTTTATGTTTCTGAACCGCTGTCGAAATGCTTTTGGTACCAATTCAGATGCTCTCAGAATAGTCTGTGTGACATCTGCATCATCTCTTGATCCCTCATCTCACAGCGCTGCACACACTTCACTAGCTCTGCCCCCCAGCTCAGTCTGAACTACCATTACCCACAAGCTCTCTGGCCACTCCATCTTCCCAGACAATTTTTCAAATGAAATAAACAAGGCTTCATCATCTTTCTTGTCAAAATATGGCAATTTTAAAAATATTTGCATACATCACAACTTTCTCTCTTCATTTCCATCCTGTCAACTTGACCTTACTCACTAATTTGAAACTTCTGAAGTTCAAATTCTCTCTCTCTTCTCTCGCTCTCTTTGCTCAGCTGAGTACATTCTCTGGTTAAAAAAAAAGGACTGCAGATGCTGGAAACCAGAGTCTAGATGAGAGTGGTGCTGGAAAAGCACAGCAAGTCAGGCAGCATCCGAAGAGAAGGAAAATCAATGTTTTGGGCAAAAGCCCTTCATCAGGAATAGAGGTGGGGTCCCTGCAGAGTGGAGAGATAAATGAGAGGGGGGTGGAGGAAGGTAGAAGAGAGTACGATAGGTGAATGGGGGTGGGGATGGAGGGGATAGGTCAGAGAGGAGGGTGAAGTGGATAGGTGGAAAGGAAGATAGACAGGTAGGACAGGCCATGAGGGCAGTGCTGAGCTGGAAGGTTGGAACTGGATGTCTTCATTCTTCACTCCTGGAGAAGGGTTCCACCAGAAAATTTACCTTCTCCACCTCCTGATGCTGCCTGTCTTGCTGTGTTCTTGCAGCCTCCTGCCTGTCTATTGTGGATTCCAGCATCAACAGGTTTTGTTTGTCTCTTCATTCTTCAGTTAAGCAATCCCCAACCTCAGGGGGGGGAGCCACCCTACATTAAAGCTGTAATTCAATCCCCAATCTCAGGGGGGAGCCACCCTACATTAAAGCTGTAATTCAATCCCCAACCTCAGGGGGAGCCACCCTACATTAAAGCTGTAATTCAATCCCCAACCTCAGGGGGGGAGCCACCCTACATTAAAGCTGTAATTCAATCCCCAACCTCAGGGGGGAGCCACCCTACATTAAAGCTGTAATTCAATCCCCAACCTCAGGGGGGAGACACCTGACATTAAAGCTGTAATTCAATCCCTAACCTCTGGGGGGAAGACACCCTACATTAAAGCTGTAATTCAATCCCCAACATCGGGGGGAATCCACCTTACATTAAAGCTGTAATTCAATCCCCAACCTCAGGGGGGAGCCACCCTACATTAAAGCTGTAATTCAATCCCCAACCTCAGGGGGGAGACACCCGACATTAAAGCTGTAATTCAATCCCCAACCTCAGGGGGGAGTCACCCTACATTAAAACTGTAATTCAATCCCCAACCTCAGGGGGGAGTCACCCTACATTAAAGCCATAATTCAATCCCCAAACTCAGGGGGGAGCCACCCTACATTAAAGCTGTAATTCAATCCCCAACCTCAGGGGGGAGTCACCCTACATTAAAGGTGTAATTCAATCCCCAACCTCAGCGGGGAGTCACCCTACATTAAAGCCACTGGGCGACACGGTGGCACAGTGGTTAGCACTGCTGCCTCACAGCGCCAGAGACCCGGGTTCAATTCCCGCCTCAGGCGACTGACTGTGTGGAGTTTGCACGTTCTCCCCGTGTCTGTGTGGGTTTCCTCCGGGTGCTCCGGTTTCCTCCCACAGTCCAAAGATGTGCAGGTCAGGTGAATTGGCCATGCTAAATTACCCGTAGGGGTAGATGTAGGCGTATGGATGGGTTGCGCTTCGGTGGTGTGGACTTGTTGGGCCGAAGGGCCTGTTTCCACACTGTAAGTAATCTAATCTAATCCCCAACATGAGGGGAATCCACCCTACATTAAAGCTGTAATTCAATCCCCAACCTCAGGGGAGAGCCACCCTACATTAAAGCTGTAATTCAATCCCCAACCTCAGAGGGGAGCCACCCTACATTAAAGTTAAAAATCACACAACACCAGGTGAAAGTCCAACAAATTTTATTGGAATCACACTAGTTTTCGGAGTGACGCTTCTTCATCAGGTGACAGTGGAGGGCTTGATCGTAACACAGAATTTATAGCAAAAATTTACAGTGTGATGTAACTGAAATTATACATTGAAGAATTGATTGTCTGTTAAGGGTTTCATCTGTTCGAATACAGTGATAGTTTCACTTCTTTCATGTGTAAATCACAAAACCCTTTTTTTTTAAAGATGCATTCTCGGGTTAGCTGTTAACAATGGTGATAGCTAGAAAATATGTTGAAGGTGTTAGCCCCCTGTGTTCTCTGACTATGACCTGATGTTTAGATTGATTCTAATCTAAAAAGTGAGATAACAGAGTTTTACATAAATTCATGAAGTTTTTGAGCTCAGAGTTCTACATGAATGTATGTGGTTTTTGAGCAAAGTGCAATGTAACTCTGCAAGTACAAATTCACCACACAAAATATATCTTTGTGCATGTGGGTCTTTATCTGTCTGTGTGTCTGTCTGGGGTGGGGGTTTGTACACTCCAGTCAAACACTGGCATCTCCAAGTCATGACTACATTAAAGCTGAAATTCAATCCCCAACATCGGGGGGAATCTACGCTACATTAAAGCTGTAATTCAATCCCCAACCTCAGGGGGGAGCCACCCTACATTAAAGCTGTAATTCAATCCTTCGTAGAACACAACATTGTCGGCAGATTTTTTCTTTCAGTAGCCAGTAAAAATATCTGATGCTAATTCGACATTGAATTATTCACTAAACTTTGAGAAACTGGCCTGTCCCCATTGAGTGAGAAGCCCATACTCCATCACCAAATGTATAGGCTGTTTCTAAATGCTTTTCCATCCTTTATGTCATGAAATCTTTCTGTAGGATTTTAGATAAAAGGGGAAATAAAATATTTTTCTTTATTTACATTCGGGGACCAGCTCTCTTCCATAGGCTGCACGGTGGCTCAGTGCTGTCTCATAGTGTCATGACCTGGGTTCAATTCCAGCCTCGGGCGATAGTCTGTGTGGAGTTTGCACATCTTCCCCGTGTTTGTGTGGTTTTCCTCCGGGTTGTGGGATATCAGTAGGATTAGTGTTACTTCTGCAATTCCATTTTACAAAGGAGGTGAACTCACACCAGTGGGTAATTGTTTTAGTCAAGAGCTGAGTCAACAAGAATGGAAACGATGTAGAGGAAATGTAGAATTGTTTTTGTATTAGCTAAAATTGTATGTCAGAATGAAATGTGCCAATGAACAATAGTAGGTACGGTGGGCAAATAGATAAGATGTTGTGAGAGGATGAAGTTAAGCTAGATACGCCTGTACAAACAGTAGGTATAAACATCTGCTTCCCACTTTTATGAAAACACAGGAACAAACCCCAATTAAAAGGGTCATAGGGATCAGAACGGCCTCGGGAAAGGCACAGATGAAGGGGGTAGATAATGATGAAGAAGGGATATGCCTAACAATGACCTATAACAGGGTAAGGTCAAACAGCCTTGTGAGACCAGAAATAAGCATTTTATCACAGACAAGGCCGGATAAGGCAAGAGGCAAACAGGGGTAGTGGAGGCCGGTCTTAGGGAAGTGGATGATGTAAGTAGGGGAGGGAGCAATGTAAAACAATGGACATTAAATCATATAAATATTATGTATGAATTGAACCTAGTGTGTGTATGTCTTTTGCCTCTTAGACACGGGACAACACACCAACTTGCAAGTGTAAAATAAATGACACTATTGATTCAGATCTTGTCTCGGACTGAAATTATTGAAGTGAGTGGGCTTTGTTTCTCACAATTGGGGGCTCGTCCGGGATTTTCTTCCATCACCGGGGGGAGTGGCTGGCCTTGGACACTGGGAAGACGCGTCCCGTTCCCCATTGAGGAGCGGTCTCGTGTCCTGGTTTGGTCTGCTCCCTTGGGTGACTGGTACGAATCCCACAAGAGAGACATCTGAATCAGACAGGGATAGGAGGTCGATAGAAACTACGGCGATAAGGGGCCAGGCAACTCTGTGCACAGACCAAGGTAAGAAACCTGACTTTTAAGTATTGCCTTGGTGGCCGGGACAAGGGGTATTTATTCGCTGAGGGACTAGCGAAGGCCCCGGGAAATGGGGGGTAGGCAGAGTAGCTGTCACGAAGTACAGGAAGAAGAAAAAGTCCCTGGTAACATTCCTCCTGAAAGTCCGTTGGGGAGGATGTTGCGGGAATGGACAAGCAATACTTGTACAAGGGAAAAGGATAAAAAGAAAATGATTAAATATTGTTGTTTAGTATGGACGAAAGAACCAATCCTTCGTCCGGCTGTCTTCTGGCCAAAGTATGGTTCGGACGAGGATTGGGTCTGTCAGTATTTAGGTTTGTATGTGAATAAGAAACAACCTTTTAGTCAAGAGGAGGCGCACTATGCAACCTGTTGGAAGGGCAGTTTGGGAATGATGGTAGTAAAGACAAAGGATTCCCCCTCTGCCCCACCTAGTCCCTGGGATCCTCTTGGCTGTTTGCCTCCCCCATACCATAAAATCAGGTTAGGTGAAAATGGGGGAGGAGGAGAGACAGACAGACAGGGACAGGAAACAGATGATTCACGAGAGGAGGATGAAGGGGCAGTGGACGTGGATGTTGTTGTTCCTGACCCTCAATCCTCAGTAAAAGAAAGCACAGCTGCAGTAGATGTAGAGGAGGGCTCCGGAGGATCTAAATCAAAGCCAAAGGGGGGGAAAACAAAAAAAAAAGGGAAGAACGTAACGACTTATCCCCTTCGGGAGGTACCAATAGGGGATAAAGAGATTGGGTTTGTAAGTGCCCCCCTCAGCAGTGGGGAGGTCAGAACATTTAAAAAAGAAATGAAGGTCCTGGTTGAGGATCCGGTGGGGCTGTCTGAACAAATTGATCAATTTTTGGGGCCCAGTCTGTATACATGGGCTGAGTTAATGTCTATTTTGAATATATTATTTACTGGGGAAGAAAGGGGCCTTATACGGGGAGCAGCCATTAAAATATGGGACAGGGAACATCCGATTGGAGATGGGGATGCTGGACAGGGAGAGGTGAAGTTTCCCCTCAGAGACCCCCAGTGGGAAAATCAAAATCCGGAGCATAGAGAAGAAGGAATGAGGGAATTGAAAGACCTGATTCTAAAAGGAATAATAGAGGCAGTTCCGAAGTCACAGAATTTGACTAAAGCCTTTGAAGTTAGACAGGAGAAAGATGAGACTCCCTCAGCTTTCTTGCAAAGATTAAGAGACTCAATGCGGAAATATTCTGGAATGAACCCTGAGGACCCAGTGGCACAGGGTCTTTTGAAAGTACATTTTGTGACAAAAGCATGGCCAGACATACAGAGAAAGATACAGAAGATAGAAGGGTGGAGTGAAAAGCCATTAGATGAATTGTTAAGAGAGGCACAGAAAGTGTTTGTAAAGAGAGAGGATGAGAGACAGAAACAGAAGGTGAAAATGATGGGAGCTACGGTTGACGAGGTAGTTAAGAAAAGAATGGAACCAATATTGAGCAACTGGAGGGTGGGTGGCAGCAGGTAGGACAGAGAGGGAGAGGGAGAGGGAGAGGACAAGGGGGAGTATTTGACAGAGGGTTCGAGCGACAGGGGCAGAGCTGGAGGTCTCCACAGGCAGGATGTTATTATTGCGGAAAGATAGGGCATTTTAAGCGGGAATGTCCGGCTCTGAAAAGGGAAGAGAGGGCAATTCCGCTTATGAATTTTGATGAAGAATAGGGGTGTCAGGGGTTCCTGCCCTCGGGGGCCCACCAGGAACCCTTGATAAACCTGAAGGTGGGACCCTATAAGGAAGAGGTAGTCTTCCTAGTAGATACGGGGGCAGCACGGTCATCACTGAATTTTAAACCAAAGAAAGTAGAAATGTCGACACGGTCAATTACTGTTTCAGGGGTTAAAGGGGAGGGATTTACTGTTCCAGTATTTGAACCTATGATGATAGAAGGTCCTAAGGATAGGGTCAAAGGGGAATTGTTGTATATCCCTGATATAGGAAGTAACTTACTAGGGAGAGATTTAATTATCCTCTTAGGACTGGAGATTGGAATTCAGGAAAAAGAATTAGTTGTCCAAATGGCAATGTTGACAGAGGATCTGGAGAGAGAGATAGACCCTATTGTATGGGCTAGAGAAGGGAATCGTGGAAAATTACAGATCCCCCCCCTTGAAATAAATTTAAAAAGGAAAGGGGACGTTGTCTGTGAGCGACAATATCCCATTTCCATAGAAGGTAAACGAGGACTGCAGCCAGTAATTGAAGGATTGATTAGAGATGGATTGTTGGAGCCATGTATGTCTCCTTATAATACCTCAATACTACCAGTGCGGAAATCCGATGGAACTTACCGATTGGTGCAGGATTTGAGAACATTAAATCAAATAGTCCTGATCAGGCACCCAGTGGTGCCAAACCCCTATACCTTATTAAGTAAGATCCCTCATGATCACAAATGGTTTAGTGTGATAGATTTAAAGGATGCCTTTTGGGCCTGTCCCTTGGCAGAGGAAAGTAGGAATTTGTTTGCCTTTGAGTGGGAAGACCCTAAGACAGGACGAAAACAGCAATACCGATGGACTGTGCTTCCCCAGGGGTTTACGGAATCCCCGAATTTATTTGGACAGATGTTAGAACAAGTATTGGAGAAATTTAGCAGCCCCAAGGGGACTACCCTGTTGCAGTATGTAGACGACCTCTTAGTAACAGGAAAAAGAAGAGAAAGAGTAGTAGAAGCCACTAACAAATTATTGAATTTCCTGGGTCAGCAGGGACTGCGGGTATCTAAAAACAAACTACAATATGTGGAGCAAGAAGTGAAATACTTGGGACATTTAGTTAGTGAGGGAAAGCGAAAGATAAGCCCGGAACGGATAGAGGGAATAGTGGGAATGCCATTGCCCAGCACTAAAAGGGAGTTACGCAAATTTTTAGGTCTAACGGGTTATTGCAGATTGTGGATTGATTCCTATGCACTGAAGACTAAGAAATTATATCTCAAACTATTAGAGGGGGAACCCAAATGTCTAAGTTGGGATGATGAGGAAAAAGAACTAGTTGAGAAACTCAAAAGAGATTTGATCCATGCCCCCGTGTTAGCCTTACCTTCTCTAGATAAACCTTTCCACCTCTTTGTTACCGTGGATAAGGGAGCGGCTTTGGGAGTATTGACTCAGAGGTGGGGAGGAATGAGACAACCAGTAGCATATCTTTCGAAGCTACTGGATCCAGTATCCCGGGGGTGGCCTGAGTGTGTGCAGGCTGTGGCTGCCACTGCACTGTTGGTGGAGGAAAGCAGAAAGCTTACATTTGGGGGAGCCCTAATAGTAAGCACTCCACACCAAGTGAGAACAATCCTAAACCAAAAAGCTGGGCGATGGTTGACAGACTCGCGGATTCTGAAATATGAGGCAATATTAATAGAAAAGGATGATCTAGTGTTGGTCACTGACAATTGTTTAAATCCAGCTGCCTTTCTTTGGAAAGGGGAAGGAGACTCTCCTCAGAATCCAGGGCACGATTGCCTTGACATTATAGAATACCAAACTAAGGTCCGCATGGACCTCAGAGATGTTCCATTTCATGCAGGGGTTAGACTTTTTATAGACGGATCATCCCGGGTGATTGAAGGGAAAAGATATAATGGGTATGCAGTCGTAGACGGGACAAACAGTAGTGTGGTGGAGGCAGGACGGTTGCCAAATGGGTGGTCAGCTCAGACTTGTGAACTCTATGCATTGGAAAGAGCCCTTAGGGCATTAGAGAATAAAGAGGGAACAGTATACACTGACTCTAAATATGCATTTGGTGTTGTGCACACTTTCGGCAAGATATGGCAGGAACGAGGGCTGATCAACAGCCGAGGGAAAGAATTAGTACATGAAGAATTGATTAAACGGGTCTTGGAGTCCCTATTACTTCCCCGAGAAATAGCAGTAGTGCATGTAAATGGTCATCAGAAAGGAAATGAACTAGAAGTTAGGGGGAATAGATTAGCCGATGAGGTGGCTAAGGAAGCAGCCCTGAACCCACAAGAAGTGGTGATTCATTCCCTAATACCTACTGTTCCAGGTCCTCGGGAAGCTCCTATATTTACTGAAAGCGAAGAAAATGAATTGAGAGATTTAGGAGCTGTAAAAACAGCAGACGGGCATTGGAGGTTACCTGATGGAAGGGAAATGTTAAACAAAATGATGATGCGAGAGATTATGGCCGTCCTACACCAAGGCAGCCATTGGGGAGTACAAGCAATGTGTGATTTAGTTCTTAGGGAATATGGATGTAAAGGAATATATACAATTGCTAAACAAATATGTGAGGGATGTATCATATGCAAAAAGGTAAATAAGAAAGTCTTGAGAAAACAGACCCCGGGAGGAAGAGACCCAGGATTGAGACCTTTCCAGAGTATACAAGTAGATTATACTGAACTCCCCAGGGTAGGCAGACTAAAATATATGTTGGTCATAGTAGATCATTTATCTGGTTGGGTTGAGGCATACCCCCTAGCTACCGCCACTGCAAGTGGAGTGTCTAAAACAATATTGGAGCACATAATTCCCCGATATGGGCTCGTGAACCATATTGATTCCGATCAAGGAACACACTTTACTTCTAAAGTGTTACAGGGGGTAATGAAAGGGTTGGGAATTTCCTGGGAGTTCCATACTCCGTGGCACCCGCCATCATCGGGAAGGGTTGAGAGAATGAACCAAACACTCAAACGACAGCTCTCTAAATTGATAATAGAAACCAGACTCCCTTGGACCAAATGTTTACCTATAGCTCTCTTGCGAGTACGAACAGCCCCAAGGAAAGACTTGGGACTATCCCCCTATGAAATCTTATTTGGATTACCTTACTTGGGAACGAATGGAGAATTGCCAATTCCCGAAACTAAAGATTTGTTTTTAAAGAAGTACATACTGGGTTTGTCCTCCTCTTTGTCTTTCCTAAGGAAACAGGGTTTATTGGCACAGACTCCACCCCTTGAATTCACCGTTCATCCCATCCAGCCGGGCGATTGGATCTTAGTAAAATCATGGACAGAGACTAAATTACAGCCGGACTGGGAAGGGCCGTACCAGGCTCTTTTGACTACCGAAACGGCAATAAGGACAGCGGAGAAAGGCTGGACTCACTACACTCGGATCAAAGGGCCAGTGGACCCTCCCGTGGAGAAAGAAGTCTGGACAGCCGAATCAACGCAAGATCCGCTGAAAATCAGACTAAAGAGACTTTGAGTAACTAATTATACAGTGGCGACGCGAGCGCGGGATTATTTCTGTAAGATTGTATATTAAGTCTTTTTGTGCTTCAGCATGATGTTTAGAATACTGGGAATGCTTAGAGTTATGATGCTAGCTCTCTTAGTATTGGCATTTCATCAAATATCATTTTCATATGTATTATTAACGGTTCCTGAATCTGATAACCCACAAGTAATAGACGCTGATGTATGTAGCTTAGTAAATTGTGGGGACGTAGATAATCAGAGACAGTATCGCAGCTCTGAGATACATCTTAAGTCCTATGGGGATGGCCTTGGGGACGGTACTTGGTATAACAGTCTTGTCACAGTACACCGGGCCCCCTTCCGACCAGCTCGCGATTGCCCTGATAAAAAGTGTAACCCAATATACCTAATGATAAGGAAAACCACATGGCACGAAACAATCCTGTTGGGGTGGAGGGGGGGCACCTATGAGATACAATGAAATGAAATGTTTGGGATAGAAATGAAAGCAAATGGGAAGGATTTCTTGGGCTATTGTTTTTGAATTAGCGTAGGACAGGGAAAACGGGTAGAACTACTGGGTAATAAGATACAATCTTTCACCCCTCCCGATGATCCTAAAGTAGTAAAATTTATAGAGGTAAAGGACTTGAAACAGACCATTGAAATAGAAACTGGGTACGGGGATGCAAATGCCTGGGTTGAATGGGTAAAGTATACTGTGAAAAGTCTGAACAAGAGCAATTGCTGTGCATGTGCCTCCGGTAGGCCAGTGGCCCAGTGGTTTCCTTTCCACTCGGGTGGAAGCGAGACAGGAAGGGCATGAAATGTATGATAGCCCTGTATCAGGATGAGACTGCATGGAATGATAGGAATTGTACCTCCCTATCTCTGATGTTCCCTCCCTTGGAGAAGAAAGATGCAAAAGATCCCCCCCTGTTTTCTGCCGCAGTTGGAAATTACACCTCGTGTGTGTAGACGAGGTACAAGTCAGTCGAAAGATTTGGGGGAGCTGAAACTATGTACAGAGATTAAGAATGTTACTGAAACGGAGAAGGGAGGGAACTACTCAGCATTAAAGGTTCCCCGAGTGGATCTGTGGTGGGACTGTGGAGGCAAAATATTGAGACCCACGCTACCTCCGGATTGGAGAGGGATATGTGCAATTGTACAATTGGCAATTCCATTTACCCTGGCATTTGAGAAGGAAAACAAAGGAGGGAAAAAGGGAAGGGGTAAGAGATTACTGTTAGACACTTCTTTCGATGACAGGATTTATCTTGATTCGGTAGGAGTCCCTAGGGGGGGTACCTGATGAATTCAAGGCTCTTAACCAGATTGCAGCAGTCTTTGTGCCAGCTCTCTTTTGGTGGGTAACAATTAATAAAAATGATCATACCCTGTATACGAGGGCTCACCCAAAGGTTGATTGAAACAGCCTTAATGAAACAGATGCCCCTAAAAGGGAATCAGGCTGAAGGACTTTATCGACTAAATAATGAGGAGATGAGTGAGACCAAGATGGATGAAATCTCTGGGATGATGCTTGCGAATTTCGGGAGCGATGCTTAAAAATAAAATATTTGCAGAAGATAACAAATGGTAATTAAAAGAAAGAGGGGGAATTGTGGGATATCAGTAGGATTAGTGTTACTTCTGCAATTCCATTTTACAAAGGAGGTGAACTCACACCAGTGGGTAATTGTTTTAGTCAAGAGCTGAGTCAACAAGAATGGAAACGATGTAGAGGAAATGTAGAATTGTTTTTGTATTAGCTAAAATTGTATGTCAGAATGAAATGTGCCAATGAACAATAGTAGGTACGGTGGGCAAATAGATAAGATGTTGTGAGAGGATGAAGTTAAGCTAGATACGCCTGTACAAACAGTAGGTATAAACATCTGCTTCCCACTTTTATGAAAACACAGGAACAAACCCCAATTAAAAGGGTCATAGGGATCAGAACGGCCTCGGGAAAGGCACAGATGAAGGGGGTAGATAATGATGAAGAAGGGATATGCCTAACAATGACCTATAACAGGGTAAGGTCAAACAGCCTTGTGAGACCAGAAATAAGCATTTTATCACAGACAAGGCCGGATAAGGCAAGAGGCAAACAGGGGTAGTGGAGGCCGGTCTTAGGGAAGTGGATGATGTAAGTAGGGGAGGGAGCAATGTAAAACAATGGACATTAAATCATATAAATATTATGTATGAATTGAACCTAGTGTGTGTATGTCTTTTGCCTCTTAGACACGGGACAACACACCCACTTGCAAGTGTAAAATAAATGACACTATTGATTCAGATCTTGTCTCGGACTGAAATTATTGA
This sequence comes from Chiloscyllium punctatum, assembly GCF_047496795.1. NCBI lineage: Eukaryota > Metazoa > Chordata > Chondrichthyes > Orectolobiformes > Hemiscylliidae > Chiloscyllium > Chiloscyllium punctatum. The sequence goes on along the minus strand of NC_092772.1, from coordinate 54,851,795 downwards.
AGTGAGTGGGCTTTGTTTCTCACAGGGTGTTCCGGTTTCATCCCACAATCCAAAGATGTGCAGGTTAGATGAATGGGTTTGGGTGGGTTACTCTTTGGAGGGTCGGTGTGGACTTGTTGGGCCAGTGGGCCTGTTTCCACACTGTGGGGATTCTGGGATACTGGAGTCCCATCAGAGGATATTCCATGAGACTAACTGGGGAAGGTATGCCAAACAACAAGAACTGCAGTGAAACATGTGACATTGTTAACAGTATGTATACCAATCCTGGTTCAGGCCAGTCTCCAATGCTGTCTGTGCTTCAGACACTTCAATCAGTCTGTGTATTAAAACAAAAACTTTATCCAAAGGTATTGTTAGTGGTGCAGACAAAGGGAAACAGAATTTGATTTGCATTACAACTTGATTTTATTCACAAAGTTAACGCTACGATGTGAATAATTCCCAAATTCCCACAATATTTACTCTCTGCATAGCTCTATCCACCTGTGAAAGGATATTAGCTGCAATGATCCACATGTTTGATCTGGGCTGTTGGAATCTCCTTCCTCTCCGACCGTGGGATGGTTCTCTTCCACGAAGGTGGGTCTCCCTGTCAGGGCAGATCTTCTCCTGGGCCTTATTGGGTTGTTTCATGGTCTCCTCCCAGGAGTCTTGATGTCAGCCTTCACTGAGGGTATGCCTTCCAGGTGGGTATTTTTATTCCCCTCATCCTGGATCTTCCACAATGTTCCGTGGTCCTTGGCCAATGTGGCCATGAACGAGGTTCCAAGTTTCCAATACAGTCTTGCCAACACCCTTCCCTGTTGCCGCGCCGGGGCTGATGTAAATTGCACACCCTCAGGCACTAAGAGGATGTCAAGTTGTCAGAAAGTCTGGTCTAATAGTTTCCAACACACAATCTTCAGTCCTGTTACAACTGGCTCCACTTGAATCGATGTGGGCTTTTTGACCTTCATTTCCACTGTTCTCTGTCTCCAATACCTGCTGGCTGGTGCTAAGTTTGGCTAATTTTCTGTTGAGCTTGATTTCTCTCATTGTAGGTCAATTGTATATGTTCAATATTGGACCCGGTGATAACTTTACCATTCAACATTTTGACTTCAACAGATGGGATCAACATAGATCTCCAGCAAGTTTCAATAATTCACATACTGTCCCCTCTTCTTTGCTCATTTCTCCACTCAGGCTGTAATCAGTGTAACTTTATTCCAGCTTTAACTAAGTTGGTAGGATCACTGAAAGAATGTTTAAAAGTTTACAGTTTTCAGCCAGAATGGATGGAATGCTATACTGAAGCGGGAACAATGTACAAAGTAGGACTCAGCTGGATTATGTCCATCATGTTGAAATTATTCTGCCTGCAAGACAGAGACAAGTCTAAACACTATCGTTTCTCAGGGACAAGCCGGAACTGTGTAGCCAATTGTGCAGTCGTTGTACATCCAACAAGGAGATGTCAGCACCTGTCTGTCCATGAAGGGCACCTACTTTTGGGGGATCCATCATTTTACACACACTGCAGGTTTGCAGCAAGTAATCCTGTCCTCACCACACATGCTACTGACTCGATTAAAGACTCACTGCTTTCAGCCCAGTGGCTCAGCAAATGCAGTTCAGAACGATTGTGCCCAGACATTGATGTCACACTGAAAGCAACAATTTATTGGTTTATTCGAGGACCCTCATAAACATCCTGTTCATACTGTTAACTTTAATTCATATCTTGTGGCAGTAACATCTCAGGATGTAACAGATGAGTGTATTTTTCCACCAATTGTAGAATTGTGGTATAACTGCTATGCTCTATTATTAACAGGAAGTGTTATTAAAAGACTCTATAGCAGGCAATCTTCCCAGTATTCAGCTCTTAGGCACTGTCAGGGAGACATCCACTGAAGCAGTAAATATCTGGCCTGCTGCTGCCTAAGCTGCAAATGCAGTTTCAGCCTTGCTTCTGAAGCATAAATTATCAGAGTTTACTCCTGAAGGTGAAACCTTAAACTGTGGCCAAAGACAAAACATGCTCCAGGCTGCAGTGAATATTAGGACCAGACCCGACCAGATGGGAAAGGTACGGGCCCACAAAAGAGGGCAATCACAGAGTGAGTGTAAAACAGAACCTGATAAGGGGAGTTGCCGATGGTGGAATTTGAGTTCAATAAAAATCTGCCATGAAGAATCCAATGATGACCATGAAATGTCGTCAATTGACAGAAAACCTCACCTGGTTCACTCATGTCCTTTAGGGAAGGAAATTGCCATCCTTATCTGGTCTGTCCTCCATGTGACTCCAGACACAGCAATCTGGGTGATTCTTAACTGTCCTCTGTCCATTTTGGGAAGGGCAATAAATGCTGCCTGGGCAGCGATGCCCTCATCCTGGGAATGAATATGAAGCAGTTAAAGGGGCTGGCCCATCAGGAGCATGGGAAACAGGGTGGACTGACTTCCCGTGCTCTTCTCTATCAACACGAAATATCTGCGATCACATCAACCGAAAATGCTCCAAAAGCAGCATCCACCATCCGTCATTCCCACTCAATGATAATAACAATATCTTCCACAGTGCCACACTCTTCCACAGTGAGATGTTCAGGTCTCACACATGGCGATTTCTAAGGCTCACGATTCAAATGTCCAATTGATGCATTAATTAACAACTGAAGATGGTAACAGAGTAGCAGAGCTGTGTGGGGGGGGGGGGTGCTTGAGCCCAGGGCCCATCCACTCCCATCTGCTTTCTTTCATTTTTTGGTTCCTTTTCACTTCTGCGAGAGTGGGCTGTACACCCAATGATGTAACATCTAAGTTGTGGCACCAAGACCGTCCTCCCAGTAGTTTGGGGCCAGCGGTAGTAGCAATGGTGGCAAAGCTGCTCCAGCAATCAGAGGTAGCGGCTGTGGGATTTTCAGGATGGCAGTGTATGCAAGTCGCCATCTTGGAGGAGAGTGTCGCGTTCCAGTCGCATTTCGATTGGTCACACTACTCGATGTTCATCAAAACACACTTAATCTTTACATGAAAACTAAAATATAGACAAAATAACAAGAAAAGATTTGGCTTAATTGTAACACTATCAAGATGCTTAACAAAAATGTATTAACTACAATAATTAACTCTTCCAACATAGTGAGTTCCCATAAACACATTCTTAATAAAAACTAGTTCAGAAAACCAATTGTCTCCCATGACAATCTCCAACCCAGGAGATAAAACACCAAGAGAAAACTCAGAGAGAGAGGAGCACGGAGAGATGTACTGCAGCTTCCAAACCCAGCTTCAAGACCCCAGCGACTGTGACTGAAAAGTAAAACTAAACATCTCGGTTCACTCAGAGCCTGACCCCAACCATTCAGGCTGCTTCTGTTGGTCGAAATTAAAGAAAACCCAAGGCCTCACAAGCTGCTCAAAACGTCTCACTCCAATTTTCTTCAAATAAAAACCCAGACAATATACAGTTCTCCGAGCCATAGTATCATTACACCATCCAGTACCGAGCTCCCACCCAGTTTGAGGAGCTTACCATGAGCTCACTGGGGCTACAGCAGATCACCTCCCTTTCTGTCTTTGAGCAGGGCTCAGTCACTCACATTGCCATGGGAGCAAAGAAAGAAATGGTGTTGGGTCTCTTGAAGAGCATTAAGGTGGTTAGGTCCCTAGGTCAAAATGTTAACTACCACAGGTCCCTCATGGTAGGCACATACAGAAAGTTAAGATTCATGGGATTCCTGGTAACTTAGCCACGTGGCTTCAGAATCAGTTTGCTCATTGAAGGCAGAGGGTAGTGGGGGAAAGGTTTTCAGGATGGAGATCCGTGACTAGTGGTGTTCCACAGGGTTCCATTCTGGGACCTCTGCTGTTCCTGATATGTACAGGTAACTTGGATGAAAGTTGGGTGGGTTGGTTAGAAAATTTACAAACAACAAAGATCAGTGGAGCTGTGGATAGTGTGGAAGGTTTTCACAGGATACAACATGATATAAATCAGTTGCAGATGTGAGTGGAGAAATGGTTGAGAAATGGCACATGGAGTTTAATCCAGGTAACCCGGGTAAGTGCGAGATACTGCAGTTTCAGAGATGAAATGGTAAAGTAAAGGATCCAGTTAATGGCAGGACCCTGAACACCATTGATGGACAGAGGGATCTTGGGAGTCATGTCTAAAGTTCCCTCAAAGTGACCACACACGTAGATAAGATGGTGCAGAAGGTATAAGGTGTGCTTGTCCGTAGCTTGTCCGTATTGGTCGGGGAATTGAATACAAAAGTGAGGATGCCATGTTGCAGCTTTATAACTCTTTGATTACACATGAAAATCCCCAGGACCTTATTAGGCACATCCTCAGACGCTGTGTAGAGGCAAGGAAGTCATTGCTGGGCCTCTTCCTGAGATATATGTATCATCGATAGTCACAGGTAAGGTGCTGGAAGACTGGAGTTTGGTTAACTCGGTGTCACTATTTAAGAAAGGTGGTAAGGACAAGCCAGGGAACTGTAGACCGGGAGGCTGACGTCAGTGATGGAGGGCATTGTGTTGGAGGGCATCCTGAGGGACGGGACACACATGTATTTGGAAAGGAAAGGGCTGATTAAGTACAGTCAACATAGCTTTGTGCATGGGAAATTATGTCTCTGAATTGATTTTTTTGAAGAAGTAACAAAGTGGGTTGATGAGGGCGGGGCAATAGACATGATCTATGTGGACTTCAGTAAGGCATTCGACAAGGTTCCAACAGCATGGTTCAATCTCATGGAATAGAGGGAGAACTAGCCATTTGGATACAGAACTGGCTCAAAGGTAGAAGACAGAGGGTGGTGGTGGATGGTTGTTTTTCAGAGGGGAGACCTGTGACCAGTGGAGTGCCACAAGGATCGGTGCTGGGCCCACTACTTTTCGTCATTTGTATAAGTGATTTGGATGTGAGCATTAGAGGTATAGTTAGTAAGTTTGCAGATGACACCAAAAGGGTGGCACGGTGGCACAGTGGTTAGCACTGCTGCCTCACAGCGCCAGAGACCTGGGTTCAATTCCCGCCTCAGGCGACTGACTGTGTGGAGTTTGCACATTCTCCCCGTGTCTGCGTGGGTTTCCTCCGGGTGCTCCGGTTTCCTCCCACAGTCCAAAGATGTGCAGGTCAGGTGAATTGGCCATGCTAAATTGTCCGTAGTGTTAGGTAAGGGGTAAATGTAGGGGTATGGGTGGGTTGCGCTTCGGCGGGGCGGTGTGGACTTGTTGGGCCGAAGGGCCTGTTTCCACACTGTAAGTAATCTAATCTAATCTAATCAAAATTGGAGGTGCAACAGACAGTGAAGAAGCTTACCTCGGATTACAACAAGATCTTGATCAGATGGGCCAATCAGCTGAGGAGTGGCAGATAGAGTTTAATTTAGATAAATGTGAGGTGCTGCATTTTGGGAAAGCAAATCTTAGCGGGAAGTAGACACTCCACGGTAAGGTCCCAGGGAGTGTTGCTGAACAAAAAGACCTTGGAGCGCAGGTTTATAGCTCCTTAAAAGTAGAGTCACAGGTCGATAGGTTGGTGAAGAATTTGTTCAGTATGCTTTCCGTGATTGGTCAGAATATTGAGTACAGGAGTTGGGAGATCATTTTGTTGCTGTACAGGACATTGGCTAGGCCACTTTTGGAATGTTGTGTGCAATTCTGGTTTCCTTCCTATTGGAAGGATGTTGTGAAACCTGAAATGGTTCAGAAAAGATTTACAAAGATGTTGCCAGGGTTGAAAGATTTGACCTCTCGGGAGAGGTTGAACAGGGTGGGGCTGTTATCCCTGGAGCGTCAGAGAAGGAAGCATGACCTTACAGAGGCTTATAAAATCATGAGGAACTTGGATCGGGTAAATAGACAAGGTCTTTACCCTGGGGTGGGGGAGTCCAGAACTAGAGGGCATGGGTTTAGGGTGAGAGGGGAAACGATATAAAAGAGACCTTAGGGGCAACTTTTTCTGCCTTGGAATAGCTTATCTATCCTTATTCATTCATCACCATTTGATTTTACAGGAGAGTTCTGGCAAATTTGTAAACAGGTTTCATAGGAGCATGAAGAGGCCATTCAGCCCCTCGAGCCGGTTCAGCCTCCTGATAGGATGGTCGTAGATCTGTGGTCTCTCTCCATTTGCCAACCTTGATTCCTTACCTCTTGATAGTCTTTGGCTTAATTAAATAAAAACCTATCTCAGATTTAAATTTAACAACTGAATTGGGAAGGACCACCGTTTGAGGAAGAGATTCCCAACCCCTGTCACTGGTCGCCTGTCCGAGTTCTCTTCCTTTACTCAGTCACGGGCGATCCTCCTGGTCTGGAGTGGTTCTGGCCTGATATAAAACGGTGCCATCCTCATCGTCGCGGTGATCAGCCATCCCTCTCCCTTCACCAGCTGCTCACCATCTCACAGTATCCTCCAGTTTTAAACACACACCCTCTGGCTGGGTATTTCTCATTATTACTCACACAGACAGAGAGTGGGATGTGATGATGAAATTGTGTGTCAGCACATCAATTCCAAAGCACACCCTTCCACAGGAATACTCCCCAAACTCGGAATATTGTCTCTGCCTCCTCTCTCTCTCTCTCTCTCTCTGGACAGATGCTGCCAGGCCTGAAACACAAGAAAGATGCTCGCGGGGTGAGTCCTAGTTGAGGGTTTTTAAAGTTTCTGTTGGCAGATGGATGACACTTTGGGAAAGTGTGTGAGGTGATGCACTGTGATTAGAAGAATAAAGGTGTAGACTGGTTTCGAAATGGGAAAGGTTTCGGAAATCTGAAACATAATAGAGCCTTGGGAGTCTGAGTTCATGATTCCCATCAGGTTCAGAGGCAGCTTCATTTGACAGGGTGGAAGGTAAATGTAATGTTAGCATTCATGTCGAGAGGGATAGAATACAAGAGCAGAGATGCCCTGCTCAGGATCTATAAGGCTCTGGTGAGGCCAGATTTGGAATATTGTCAACGGTTTGGGTCTCAGTATCTAAACAATGACAACTTTATTTTAAAAAGAAACCTGCAAACTACTTTTATTATTTCCTCCATGCTTTTTGACAATAAAACCCAACATGGACCAGATAAATGTTTTTATCTATTGTGGTACAAAACTGATTTGATTCAAGGGGTTAACTCCAACTGTTTGTTCATTGACTGGAATTCATGTCTGACTCACTGAAATTAACTGTGTCCCTGGGGGAGCTGTGAGCTGCTCCATCAGTTGGTTATTAAGGGATTCCCTTCAATTGCTTATCACAGAATGACAGCAGGAGCAATATCTCTGCAGCAATCAGAGATCAGCACAACTGTAGATATGGAGCGATGGTATTGGTATCAGAGAACATTAGAGTGGAATATCACTGCAATTAGTGACAATCAGAGGGAAAAGGATTGGAGTAATCCAGTGATGGGAAGAGGTATCTCTGGCTGGCTTTACCTCCTTTACGGGGATGATGATTGGATAAAGTTAGTCTATCGAATCGAGGCCGCACTTCAGATTTTTGCTTATGTTTACTATCCCTTACTTGGCCTTGTTGGTGTCCCTGGTAAGTCTGTGCCTCACGATGAATTCTGTCAACCATGTTGAACACATTGACAGATCTTACCATTTATGGTGCCATCCTTGTTGGTGTACCTGTTCTTTCCATTTCTCTGTACCTGAATGTTCACTGGGTAAATGTGGTTAATTTGTCCACTTTCTTGTTATTGCTTCTCTTATTTTTATTTCCATGTCCACCCTGCCACCTTCCTCCATTGCTGTTCTTTCATTTAATATATTTGTACCTTCCCTCACACTCACTGCCTCTCTCTAATCTGTTCTTTGCTTTTGTTGACCCTAGGACAGACTGTCAATGTTGTGAATACAGTATGACCACTCTTTATTGCTCTGACAGTGGGAATGACCTGTTTCTCTCAGTGTTCACCCCTGACACCTGTAAACACGCATCATTGAACAGTCAAACACCTCTCTCTGATGCAGAACATTTTGTACTGTGAAAATGTCTTAGATTTATTCCTCTCTCCCACTCTCACCCTCTCCTCTCCATGGAGTGACCTTTGACCATGACATGATGTTAAATTATTCTTCCTTCATATTCTTTGCCTCTGTGTCCAAGTGTTTAAATCAGATTCTTCTTCCAACCCTTCACTCGCCTCCAATACTCTCATTCCACTTGGTCTCCTCCATCTGGCCTTTTGGTGTCACTCAAGCTTGATTTTTTTTCCTTTTGAGGATTCTCTATGTTGTATTAGCCACCTAAATTTACCCCTGCCCCACCAGCTGAAACCTCTCTCCCTCTGAACTGACTGCACTCCATGCTCTCAGGCTCATTCTCGGTCTCTGTGGATAATCTCCACTTAGTTGCTGCATGTTTCCCCTTTCCCTTACCCCATCCTTCCCTTCAGCATATAATCTATCTTTTCCTGGCTATTATCAGTTCTGATGGCGGTTCACTGGATTCGAAACATTGCCTTCACTTTCTCTCAATAGATGCTGCCAAACCTGCCCAGTTTCTCCAGCAATTACCAAAAGAGAAAATGCTGGAAAATCTCAGCAGGTCTGGCAGCATCTGTAAGGAGGGAAACAGCTGATGATTCGAGTCTAACTGACCCTTTTTCAAAGCTGCCAGATCTGCTGAGATTTTTCAGCATTGTCTCTTTTGGTTTCAGATTCCAGCATCCGTAGTAATTTGCTTTTCGCCAGCAATTACTATTTTTATAAACAGCAAGTTATTGCTTTCCCAGTCACCCTCTGGTCAAGATGTTAGTGTTGGTCATACATCTTCTGGTCTGATTCGACAAACTTGCTGACTATTTCCCCCAGGACTCAACTTTCACATTAGTGTCTGACCCAGGTTTGCACAGCTCTTTGTAATCTTCAGCTCACAATCTATTTCTGGGCCTGCTCTGAGATTGATCTTATCTGTCTGCCCTCCTGCCTCTCAGTGCAATCCTTGTTACAATGTCCTGCCAAGTCTCATTTTTTTATCCATCTGTGGGACATGGACATTGCTGACAGGACGGCATTTATTGACCTCCTGAGTTCCCCTTGAAAAGATGGTGCTGAGCTGCCTTATCGAACCACTGCAAGTCACATGTAGATTAACCCACAATGCTCTAAGGGAGAGAATTCCCATAATGTGACCCAGAGACAGGGAATTTTAGCGAAATATTTCCAATTAAGGACAGTGAGTGGCTCGGAGGCAACACTCAAAGAGTGGGGTTCCCAAGTATCTGCTGCCCTTGTCTGTTTAGATGGGAAGTGGTCATGGGTTTAGAAGGTGCTGTCTCAGGATCTTGGCAAATTTCTGCAATGCATCTTGTACATGGAACACACTGCTGCTACTGAATGTTGATAGTGGAGGGAGTGGATCCCTGTGGATGTGGAGCAATCAAGTGGGCCCCTTTCTCCTGGATGGTGTCAAGCTTCTTGAGGGTTGTTGGAGCTGCACCCATCCAGACAAGTGGGGAGTATTCCATCACACTCCAGATTCGTTCCTTGTAGATGTTGGACAGGTTTTGGGGAGTCAGGAAGGGAATTACTCACTGCAGTATTCCAAGCATCTGCCCTGCTCTTGTAGCCACTGTGTTTATGTAGTGAGCCCACAATGTTGATTCAGCTACTGGAACATCATTGAATGTCAAGTGGCAGGAATTGTGATCACTGTATCCAAAACGCTTTCTTACTGAAAGGTCAGTCACCTGACCAGGCTCATTTGCCAATACAAGGTCGAGTAGAGACCCTCCTCTAGTTGGACTATCAACATACTGTTTCAAAACAATATCTTGGATGCAATTAACAAATTCTGCCCCATCTGAGCTTCTTGCTCTAAGGATGTACCAGTCAATATTGGGGAAGTGAAAGTCACTCACTCTGACAACTCTGTTTTTATTGCATCTTTCCATAATCTGCCTATGTATTTGTTCCTCAATGTCTCAGTGGCAGTTCAAGGATTTACAGTATAATCCCATTAGAGTGATATCTGAGCTTTACCCATACTGCCTCAGTGGATGAGCCTCCACTATGTCCTCTCTGAGTGCAGAGTAACAACATTCTCCATGATCAGTAATGTCATTCCTCTGTGTCTTCTACCTCCTTCTCTATCTTGTCTAAAACAACAAAACCCTAAAATGCTGAGCAGACAGTCCTGCCCCTCCCTCATCCAACTCCAGTATTGGCCCCTATATCATAGTCCCATATACTGATCCAGGCTCGAAGCCCATCTGCCTTCCCTATGATGCTCCTAGATGTTGAAATAAACACACTTCAGCCCATCAGTCCCATCATGTTCATTTACCTGTCTCTGCCTGCCCTTTCTTTCTGATTTCCTGGTCCTAGCATCTACCTTCTCCCCAATCCTTCCATTTCCTGACCTGCTGTTCTGGTTCCTAGCCCCCTGCCACTCCAGTTGAAACCCTCCTGAGTCGCACTAGTGAACATCCCTGTGAGGATATTGTTTCCCCTCCAGTTTAGGTACAACCTGTCCTTCTTGTACAGGTCAGCCCTGCCACAGAAGAGGTCCCAATGATCAAAGACCCTGAAACCCTGTCCCCTGCACCAGCGACTTAGCCACACATTCCTCTGTCCTATCTTGTATTCCTTGCCTCACTAGGATGTGGCACTGGTACGATCTCAAGGATTACTACCCTCAAAGTCTTGCTTTTCAGCCTCTTTCCTAACTCCCTGTACTCACTCCTCAGGACCCCATCCCTCTTCCTACCCGTGTGCACAATGACTCTGTCTGCTGACCCTCCCCTTTAAGGATGTCATGCAGCTGCTCAGAGACCCTGTCACCAGGGAGGGAACACACCATCCTGGAGTCTCCAACACAGCCAGAGAAATGCCTGTCTGTGCCCCAAACTCGCAAGTCCCCTCCAACTATCACTCCCTTGGACTCTGTCCACCCCTGGTTTACAGCAGAGCCAGTTGTAGTGCCCCAGGCCTGGCTGCTGCTTTTATCCTCCCCCCGAAAGGCTATCCCTCCCAACAGTAACCAAAACAGTAAACCTGTTAGAGAGGGGAATAGTCACAGGAGACTGGTGTAGCACCTGCCTTCCTCTCCTGGAGGGTGAGGTGTGACTCCAACCAGGAGAATGGAGGCCTGCAGATGTTGGAGATCAGATTCGAGAGTGTGGTGCTGGAAAAGCACAATAGGTCAGGCAGTATCCGAGAAGCAGGAGAATCGATGTTTCGGACATTAGCCTGACGTAGGGCTTGTGCCTGAAACGTTAAATCTCCTGATCCTCGGATGCTGCCTGACCTACTGTGTTTTTCCAGCACTGCACTCTCGACCATGACTCCAACCAGATGAGAATATGCCCCATGATACCCATTGGTTCCAGTTTAGCCAAGGTTCCTTTGATGCCACGCTCGTTCAGATGTGGACTTGATGTTATGAGCTGTTCCTCTCTCTCCACCCCTGGAATTCTTTGTCCATGTTTTAACCAAGGTTCTAATGAGTTCCACACCAATGACCCTGGAGGGGCCCAAACTGGGCATCACTGAACAGCTTATTGGTGAGCAGGTGCTGTTTGATAGAAGATTCCCTCACTTTGTTGATGCAGAGGAGACTGATGGGACACTATTTGGCTGGGTTGGATTGATCCTGCCTTTTGTATACCTTGGCAATTTTTGATTGCAGTGTGATAGCTCCACTGGAACAGACTGACTAGGGGAGGAGAATGTTCTGGAACACAAGTCTTCAGAAGGATTGAAGTTACTGGATTAATTTCGGATAACTGGTCAGCATGGGCGAGTTGGACCAGAGTATCCATTTCCATGGTGTACGTCTGTGTGACTCTCTGACTCTGAACATTGTCAGGGCCCACAGCCTTGACACTATCCACTGCCTCCCACAGTGTCTTGATATGACGTGGAGTGATTAAAATTGGCTGAAGATTGGTACCTGTGATGTTAGTGGCCTCTATAGGAGGCTGAGATATATTACCCGCTGCCAATCTGGCTGAAGGTTGTGAGAAATAAGACCATAAGACCATTAGAGATAGGAATGGAAGTAAGGCCATTCAGGCCATCGAGTCCACTGTGCCATTCAATCATGGCTGATGGGTGTTGAAACTCCACTTACCCACACTCTCCCTTTATCCCGGAATTCCTTGCAAGATTAAGAATTTATCAAGCTCTGCCTTGAAGCCATTTAATGTCCCAGCCTCCACTGCGCTCCGCGGCAATGAATTCCACAGGCCCACCACTCTCTGGCTGAAGAAATGTCTGCTCATTTCCATTCTAAATTGACCCCTCTAATTCTCAGGCTGTACCCATGGGTTCAAGTATCCCTGCCTAACGGAAACAATTTCCCAGTGCCCACCCTTTCTTAGCCATGAATTGTCTTATAAGTTTCTATTAGATCTCCCCTCAACTTTCTGAACTCTAACAAATACAATACCAGGATCCTCAACTGTTCATCGTATGTTAGGCCTCGCATTCCAGGAACGTTCGTGTGAATCTCCGCTGGACATGCTCCAGTGCCAGTGTATCCTTCCTGAGGTGTGGGGCCCAACAGTGGGCACAGTATTCGAAATGGGGACGAACCAGAGCTTTATAAAGTCTCAGTCGTACAACACTGCTTTTACCTTCCAAGTTTCTTGAGATAGATTACAATATTACATTTGCTTTCTTAACCAAAGAACCTGTACCGGCATCCTGCGATCCCTTTCTACTTTGGCTTTATGAATTTTCTCACCTTTTATAAAATAGCCCAGGCCTGTTTTTTTTTGCCAAAGTGCAAGACCTTGCATTTGCAAATACTTCAGTCTTGTCTTTTTCCGTGATGTGTTGTGCTCTTCCATCATTGAGGATAAGGATACTTGTGCAGCCTCTTCCTCCAATGAGTTTTTAAAATCTCGTCCCCCACATTTTACGACTCGACACGGCAGGACTGCTTAGTAAAGCTTAGAGCTGGTCCCGTCATTGTGGCATCACTTAACTCTGTCCATTTCTTGCTCCTTGTGCTATTTGTTAAGCAAGTAGTCCTTTTTGGTAGCTTGACACTCACTAGTCACTCAGTCTCTCTGCTAATGTTCCTCTTCATCTGTTCCTTTGCAGTCACTGCCTTTGCTCATGATGCCCTTTGACCTATCATCCTCCAGTCACTCTCACTGTGATTCTTCCATTTCTCTCACTGTACATTCTATGCCCCTCCTGAGGTTCCTCTTGATCACTCAGCCATCATTTACACCTTGATTATTTTCCCATTTCTCTCTCACTACTGACTCCCTCTCTCGGTGAATGTAATCTTTGGTCACTAACTGTTCCTTCCTCTCTCTGCTGATGTTCTTCTCTGTCTCTGAGTCAACACTGACTGGCTCTGCTCATGTTTCCTCTTGGTCTCTCCCTTTACACGTATGGTCGCTATTATTTCTTCTTCAACACTCAAACCCTCTGTTGATATTCCTCTTGGTTTCTCACTCTACACTAACATTGCTGATTTTCTGCTTGTTCTCAATCTGACCCCATTTTCAATGTGGAAGTGTTTTTTATCTCTCAGCATCCACTCATTCTCATTACTGATTTATCAAGTCTCCCATTTTGCACTCACTCTTCCTGCTGATGTTTCCGTTAATCTTTCACTCTGCGAACTTGTTCTGCTGATTTATCTCCTGATTCTCTTTTTGCACTTCTGATCTTGAACAATGATCCTCCAAATCTCCCACTGACTCCTCCCACTGTTTCTGTTTCCTTCCCTTTCTGTCTCTCCGTCTCTGCTGATGTTCCTGTGAAGCCCCCATTTCACTGTCGATCCCATGTGCTGATGTGACTTGTTGTCTCTCGTTCTACACGTAATCCCTTTGCTGACGTTCTTGTTGGCCTCTCACTGTGCACTCCCTTTCTCTACTGACATTCATTTGGTCTCACTGTGTATTCACTTTCCATAGTGACGTTTCACTTGACTCACATCGCACTTAATCTTTCTGCTGATGTTACCCTTGGTCACTCATTCTCTGTGCTGTCTCTCCACTGATGTTTGTCTTGATGTCTCACTCTGTGTTCACTCTCACTCTCTCTGTTGAGAATCCTGTTCGTCTCTCACTTGACAATCAGTGCATTTGGATAAAGCTCCTAAAATATATGTTTGTGTCTGTCCCTTTCACTGCTGGGTTTGGAGCTGTTCAGAATCACACGATTCTCTCCCTCTGCTCTGAAATATGGTGTGGAATATGCAGCTGCTCAGTATCTTTCATGTACAACTAACCAACTTGTTCTTCTCTAATTCTTGCCCTTATTCTGGTGCCCCCATGGATCTCCTTTCCAGTCTCGATGTGCTGCCTCTCTCGATGCTCAGCACACATTCCAGATTTCCCTTTCAATAAATGCCAGTTTTGTTACTCCATCCCTGCTGCTCTGTCTGAGCCCATCTGTCTTGCTTTGCTGCCTGGCACTGCATCATTTGGATGACTCTGCTGATCTCAGGAAAGCAACGATTGAATGGAGACTGACACCTGTGCAAGTTCATGCATTGCAATTCATTATTCTGATTTATTTTATTGAAGTCCAGTGTCTAAAGAATGGCAAGCCTTGTCCCTATATTAACAATGTGATACACTGTAACTGATACAATCAGTTTTCCAAGAGCACATTTACAAATCTCTGTCCAGGTCCCAATAACACGGTTGCTTTGCTCACATTCTCATGTCTCTGTTTATTTCCCTTGCACAGTTAACATGATAGCTGTTGGGATCCTAACCCGGGGAAGATGTGGCCTCTCCAAATGTGTTTCTCGATACTTGGTGGCCATGGCAGTGGCAGACCTTCTGGTGATTATCCTGGACGTGATACTGCAGCATATTCCACGGACCTTTCATGAAGAATTTTATCAGCTGCGGTACTCCATTCGTGTGTGTAATATTCATGCCGTCCTGAGTTATGCAGCCACTGATTGTTCTGTCTGGTTCACTGTGACTTTTACTTTTGATCGATTTGTGGCAATTTGCTGTCAGAAGTTGAAAAGTCGATATTGCACTGAGAGAACTGCAGCTGTGGTGCTGGGAACAGTGACTGCCCTCAGTTGTATAAAGAACATTCACTGGTACTTTATGTTATCAGGTGAATATACTTTCTTGAGCCTCAGTGCATTTTGTCATTTCAGGGACACCAATGAGACATCACATTTCTGGATAATGATTCAGTTCCTTCACCATCTTGTGACCCCTGGGGTCCCATTCATTCTGATCCTGCTGCTAAATATTTTCACTGTCGGACACATTCTCAGGAGCAGCAGAGCACGGAGACGACTCCGGGTTCAGGGCAGTGGGGAATGTCCCAAAGATCCAGAGTTGGCCAGTCGAAGGAAATCTATTATTTTAATGTTTGCACTCTCTGCAAATTTCATCCTTTTATGGTCAATATATATGGTGTATTCCATATGGGACAGAATGCTGTATTTTGGAAATGTGATGATTTATCTGGACAGTTTTGTTGACATATTGGGTTCGATGTTGCAGCTCCTGAGCTGCTGCACAAACACTTTTATTTATGCTGTCACCCAGACCAAGTTCAGACAGCAGTTGAAACAAATGTTTATTTGTTCATTTACTTTAGTTTTTCAAATCAGTAAATAATAATAACTTCAGCTGTAAGGGAATCTGGCAACATTGTACTTAATTTCACATCTCCAGCTTGTCAATGGTCCTGTAGCTATGTCCTACACCATGTCGTGTGTTCTGCTGCCCTCATTATAATTCACTCTGGGAAAGGAGTGGAACTGTAGGGGGTAGTGTAATTTTTAAACGGTTAGCTGCCTTTTAGTCTTTTCTACCTCATAGTAAACACAAGCAGACACTCGAAACTGTTGCCGGACCTCCCCCACGTTTATATGAATGAAACAGTTGTAACAGCTTTCCTCGATAGTTGAGAGGCCGCCCTTAACCACAGTTGTACAACATCATCCATATAAGGGAAGAATGGGAAGCTCAAACACTGATTGGCCAAGTGAATGATAAAAGAATCGCAGGCACCAGAACCCAAAAAAGGAAAACAGTGCGGAATCCGAGCACTCGTTGGTCAAGGCAGCAGTAGTAAACCCAGCCCACATATACATGTATATAATGTGTGGAGATTACTATGCTTGTGTGTGTGTACCTTTGGGAACAGCACCCGACTTTGCAAAGTTGAATGAAAAGTTTTGGACTGACTCCTCCGTGTCTTTGTTCCTGGGAAGGGAAATGAAAAGTGCCGTAGATGGGGCTGGATAGCTACCTATCTCGCACAATTGGGGGCTCGTCCAGGATGAAAGAATTATTGCCGGGGGGGGCAGTCTCTTCGGCTCACGGATCAAGCCTGATTACAACAAAGACGCGTCTAGTATATATTTATACTTCTCACTGATCGGCTTGGTCCGTTGGCCGTCGGCCAAGGGACGATGTGACCCGGCTCATTTAAAAATAATTTTGAATCCTGGAAAAGGAACACACGGACGAGTGCTGGGACGACCGGTTAGTGACTATACACGGGGGTACACACATTTAAAAAGGCCAGACAACTCCGTGCACGGATCAAGGTAAGAGATTCTTTTGTTCTTCCTTGTTGGCCGCGTGGTTTTGACGGTCATCTGTGAAAACGCTTTGGGCGTTTAAGACCAGGACTGAAGATAAACCACGGGAAATTGTGGTTTTGACGGTCATCTGTGAAAACGCTTTGGGCGTTTAAGACCAGGACTGAAGATAAACCACGGGAAATTGTGGTTTTGACGGTCATCTGTGAAAACGCTTTGGGCGTTTAAGACCAGGACCGAAGATAAACCATGGGAAATCAGACTTCTAGATTTACTAAGGAAAAGTCAGGGAAGACTGCAAATGGGAAAGAAATACCCCCCGATAGTCCATTAGGTCGGAAGTTAAGTCTATGGACGGACAGTAGTAGAACGAAGGACTTAAAGAAAGAGACCATGATAAAATATTGTTGTTTTATATGGACCAAAGAACCTATCCGCGCCCCCTCGGTAGTTTGGCCCGAGTATGGGTCTGATGAAGACTGGGTGTGTCAAATCCTAAATGTATATGTTAACAGAAAACAACCGTTTGACCCAGAGGAGAGCAAATATGCCGCCGCCTGGTTGGCGGGAGACGGCGAGAGTCCCACGCGTCTCTATCCTCTGACTCCCCAAACAGACCCGAGGAAGCCCCATAAGTCTTGGGACATCCTCACCGACGGTTTGCCACCGTCTTCCCCGCCCCCGTATATACCACCCGCGCACGACCAGGCGTCCAGCGCGGACCTCCCTCCATCGACGGATAATTCCGAGTCCCAGCAGGCTACGACCAGTGAGGAAGGGACTGCTGGGGGGGCACAGGAGGGGGCACAGAACTCACCCCAGGCACTAGGAAATCAGTCCGACTCGAGATGCGGAGAGGTCGAGAAGAGGGATTGAGAGCTGGGAGGAGTGATAATATTGAACAGCTGAACCCCTTACGAGAGGTGCCGTTTGGGAACGAACGGACCGGGTTCATAGTACAACCTTTAAATTTTGGGGATATCCGGTAACTCCGTAATGAACTACCCCGTCTACTGGACGACCCCGTCAGTGTGGGAATACAACTGGACCAATTTCTGGGGCCCAGTATATACACATGGGCTGAACTGCAGGCCATGATGAGAATACTATTTAATTACGATGAAATTGTTATGATCCGGAATAGTGCAATGGCCATTTGGGATAGGGAGCATCAGGACGGCCCTCAGCGTGGAGAGCAGAAGTACCCCTTAGAGGACCCCCGGTGGGATCATAACGACGCGGGGGGAAGGGCCAATATGACAGACCTCAGAAGCCTTATAATCAGGGGAATCCAAACCTGCGTGCCCAAACAGCGGAATTTAGCAAAAGCATTTGAAGTTGGACAGAAAAAGGATGAATCCCCGAGTGAGTTTTTAGACCGTTTGCGGGAGTCCATGCGAAAGTATTCAGGTTTAGACCCCGATGGGGAAATAGGCAAGAGCATGCTTAAGGTGCACTTTGTGACTAAGTCATGGCCTGACATTCAGAAGAAATTACAGAAAGTGGAGGATTGGGCTGAAAAGGATGTTGCAGAATTATTACGGGAGGCACAGAAGGTGTACGTTCAGAGGGATGTAATAAGGGAGAAACATAAGACAAAAATGATGGTGGCAGCCGTACGGGAAGCTTGTAAGTCCACCGGAATGGGGGAGGGAGGTTATGGGGTGGAAAGAGGAACGTCGAAGAAAAGTTGGAGAGGGAGAGAAGCGAGACGGGGCAGAAGTGAGAGAGGAGGATCTTATGGAATTGAGCGCCCTCAGAAGGCTGGATGTTACCATTGCGGGAAACTGGGACACTTCAAAAGGGATTGTCCCGAGTTTAAAAGGGAAAGAGAAGGGAGGTAAATAAAATTGTCCAAGTACGGCACCCTGTGGTACCGAACCCATACACTATTCTGGGGCGAATCCCCCCGGACCACGGCTGGTTTAGTGTTATAGACTTAAAGGATGCCTTCTGGGCGTGTCCCCTGGACAAGGACAGTAGGGATCTTTTTGCTTTTGAATGGGAGGATCCTGATACTGGCAGAAAACAACAGTACAGGTGGACCGTACTCCCCCAAGGATTCACTGAGTCCCCGACTCTGTTCGGGCAGATTCTGGAACAATTATTGGAGGGACTAACCTTGTCCCCGGCCCTTAAGCTTATACAATACGTGGACGATCTCCTTTTATCCGGACCGGCGGAGGAGGACGTCCTACTTGGGACTAATGCCCTGTTAAATTACCTAGCTGAGAAGGGGTTAAGAGTGAGTCAGAAGAAGCTCCAATATGTCGAGAAAGAGGTTAAGTACCTGGGACACTTGATAAGCCAGGGACAGAAACGAATAAGTCTGGAAAGAGTGCGGGCAATAATCGAACTAGGCCTCCCAACGACCAAGAGGGAGTTGCAGAAGTTCTTGGGACTCTTAGGCTATTGTCGGTTATGGATAGACGACTATGCCCCCCTTACTAAAGACTTGTACCTAAAACTCATTGAGGAGGCACCCAACAGAATAAAATGGGAGAAGGAGGAGAAAAAGTTAATTGAAATCCGAAAAGGAAAATTGATGGCCGCACCTGTTTTAAGATTGCCGGATTTTAGTAAGACATTTCGCCTCTTTGTGAACTCCTGAGAGGGAACCGCTCTTGGAGTGTTGACCCAGGACTGGGGGGGTAAAAGGAAGCCCGCGGCTTTCCTGTCAAAAATTCTGGATCCAGTCTCCCGAGGGTGGCCGGAGTGTGTCCAAGTGGTGGCAGCCACGGCAAAGCTGGTAGAGGAAAGCAGGAAGTTGACTTTCGGGGCCCCCTTGACAGTCACTACTCCCCACCAGGTTAGAACTATCCTGAATCAGAAGGCCGGGAGGTGGCTGACTGACTCGAGAATTCTGAAATATGAAGCCATATTGTTAGACCGAGAAGACCTCCGAATAGAAGTCGGGGGCTGCCAGAACCCGGCGGACTTTCTTTGGAAAGGGGAAGGCGAGGAGGAACTGGAACACTGCTGTTCAGACATAATAGAGTACCAGAGTAAAGTGAGGGAAGATCTGAGGGATACTCCCTTACATGCAGGTAGGCGGTGGTACATTGATGGGTCCTCTCGAGTGATAGATGGGAAGAGACACAACGGTTATGCAGTCATTAGTGAGACTGGTTGGGAATTAGTGGAAAGTGGACGGCTACCGAATGCCTGGTCCGCACAAACGTGCGAATTGTACGACTTGCACCGGGCTCTGAGGAATTTAAAGGGAATAGCCGGGACAATCTACACTGACTCTAAGTATGCCTTTGGGGTAGTACACACCTTTGGGAAGATCTGGAAAGAAAGGGGAATGATAAATAGTAGAGGAAAGGAGTTGGTCCACGAGGAACTAGTAGCCATGATCTTGGAGGATTTGTTGCTGCCACAAGAGATTGCAGTAGTACATGTGAAAGGACACCAGAAAGACGATAAAATAGAGACCCTGGGGAATCAATTGGCAGATGAACAGGCAAAATTGGCTGGGATGGGGAAGGAAGTAATAAACTGCCTGGTAAGGATTCCACAGATATCCAAAATTACCGAAGTGCCCACGTTTACTGACAAAGAAGAAACTCTTCTCGCGTCTCTGGGGGGTACAAAGGATAGGGAAGGCAAGTGGACCTTACCCGATGGCTGCCAGCTACTAAATCGACCGTTGACGCGGGACATTATTGCCCGTTTACACCAAGGGGGTCACTGGGGCGCCCAGGCACTGTGTGATGCCTTCCTGCGCTGATATGCTCACCCTGGTCTGTACACGGTAGCCAAGCAGGTCACAGGAGATTGTATAACATGTCGAAAGATTAACAAAAGGGGGCTGCGGCAGCATGCAAGACAAGGGGGTAGGAGTCCGGCCTATAGGCCGTTTGAGTATGTTCAGGTAGATTACACGGAGCTCCCCCCCATAGGTCGCCTGAAATATCTATTAGTAGTGGTAGATCACCTGACAGGATGGGTGGAAGCTTTCCCCACTACCACGGCAACGGGCAACTCAGGTTAGCAAGATTCTACTCGAGCAAATCATCCCACGATTTGGGCTACCCCGCGCTATTGACTCTGACCAGGGGAGCCACTTCACCTCGACCGTCCTCCAGAATGTAGTGCAAGCAATGGGGATTGACTGGGATTTGCACACCCCCTGGCATCCCTCCTCCTCGGGCAAGGTCGAAAGAATGAACCAGACCATCAAAAAGCAGCTAACCAAGCTCACTAGTGAAATCGGCCTGCCTTGGACCAAATGCCTACCCCTTGCCCTGTTGCAAATTCGCACCCAGCCAAGGCGGGATTTGGGCGTCTCCCCTTTCGAAATGTTATTTGGCCTCCCGTTCCATGGGCCGAAGGGGGAACCTCCTGTATTTGAGTCTCGGGATATGTTTGTGCAAAAATATGTGGTGGCTCTGGGGTCTGCTCTATCTCGTTTACGCCAACAGGGACTTTTGGCACAGACGCCGCCCCTCGAGTTTGCGGTGCACACCGTCAAGCCGGGTCAGTGGGTCCTGATTAAAAGCTGGAAGCAACGTACCCTCGAACCAACTTGGGACGGTCCCTTCCTGGTACTTTTGACGACCGAAACGGCTGTCCGTACGGCCGAAAAGGGCTGGACACATTACACTCGAGTCAAGGGACCAGTGCCACAACCGACGGAGGACGAACGAATCTCTCTGACAAAGGCATCTAAGGAACAGAGACCCTGAGAACGAACTAATCGGACTTTGGCGAGTCTAAAGGAACTGTGCCCTCGGGCTACGGGTGTCGCGACAAAATGCGGTCAATCATATTGTTAACTTGCTATGCCATTATCCTTGGGCTGGGTCTTTGTGTGCGTGTTACCCAATTTGGCCTCTGGTTAAAACAAGCAGAGGACCGTCAGTGGTTCACCATCTCCGTGCTTGCCAACCAATCAACACAGACACTTAGCTTAGACCTATGTGAGTTGGTGCCCTGTAGGACTAAAAGTCAACTGAATCAAACTAAGCAGAATCTAGAGAGAGAAAGGGGATTCCAGGGTCAGACGTTAGTATTACAATTGTATGGTAGGGAAGGCCTAAATAGGCCTCCAGCCCCCGGGGTCCAGGCTATGGTGTCAGTTGTCCGTGATCCCATCACCCCTGGACGGGATTGTGGGCAGAATCAGTGCAATCCGCTCTATCTGACCATAAAGAACTTGGAAAAGAACGAGGCGAGACTTAATAGAACAATACTGGGTATTAGAGTTGGGGGCCAGGCAGGATGGGGGGGGAATGCAGCTGTGCTGCACGTATATCACGGTCATTGAAGCTGAGTCTGGGGGCTCATCCACCACTGATAAGCAGGAAAAGATTAGAATAATTGAGACAACGGATTTGGAAAAGACCTTTGAAATAGAAACGGGATACGGGGAGGCGAATGCCTGGATGGAATGGGTCAAATATACTGTGAGGAGCATGAAAAAGAGTGATTGCTACGCATGCACGAGTGCCCGCCCTAACCCTCAGGTGGTCCCATTCCCGCTGGGATGGGAGAAACACCCACGAGCCATGGACTGCATGATAAGGCTGTACCAGGACCGAGAGGCCTGGAACGACCCCACTTGTCGACCCTTGAGTTTGAAGTTTCCCCCCGTCAGGTCTGAGGGGGCGCCCCGCCCGCCATCATTCTCAGGGGTAACGGGTACGCACCAGGCCTGCGTCTCTCGGACGGGACTACAGTGGGACGACGATGTGGGGACATTTGACAAGTGCAGCGGATCAATCCGGCTGGTCAATGAAACTACCGGGGGCGGGAATTACTCCCACATTCATGTACCTAGGGCAGACCTCTGGTGGTACTGTGGTGGGAGGGTTCTGCGACCAACCCTGCCCCAAAAATGGACGGGCACTTGTGCGATCGTTCAATTGGCCATCCCATTCACCCTGGTATTCGAAAAACAAGAGCGACCCCGTTCTAGTGGAAGAACTGAGAGAGCTTTGGAGACCTCTTTTGATGATAACATATATTTAGATGCCATAGGGGTCCCCAGGGGTGTTCCTGACGAATACAAGGCTAGGAACCAGATAGCGGCGGGTTTTGAGTCGTCACTGTTTTGGTGGGTGACTATCAATAAGAACGTGGATTGGATTAATTATATTTACTACAATCAGCAGAGGTTCATTAATTATACCCGGGATGCAGTGAAAGGAATAGCAGAACAACTGGACGCCACGAGTAGGATGGCGTAGGAAAATAGGTTGGCCTTAGACATGATGTTGGCAGAGAAGGGGGGTGTTTGTGTCATGATAGGCACTCAGTGCTGCACTTTCATCCCCAACAACACAGCCCCTGATGGGTCCATCACCCGCGCCCTGGATGGACTCACCACATTGGCGGACGAACTGGCCGAAAACTCGGGCATCGACTCTGGCCTCACGGACTGGTTGGAAGCTTGGTTCGGTAAATGGACGGGGGTGGTCGTTCCCTTTCTTGTCTCATGTATAGTGGTGGCAGGGGTACTCACTGCCCTTGGGTGTTGCGTTATTCCCTGTGTCCGGGGATTAACTCAACGACTGATCGAAACCGCCCTTACTAAGAAAGATGTTCCCTATGGGCAGGTTGAACGAATAAATCTCGAGATGGAACAACGTGAATCCCTCTTGGGCGGGGGTAGTATTAGAGAAGGGCAGTTTGATGAACAAGCTCGGGAGTTATTAAATGCCCTGGAGAAGAAACTTACGGTTGAAAAATTACAGGCCGTAAGAAAAGACACGGGGGATTTGTAGGGGGTAGTGTAATTTTTAAACGGTTAGCTGCCTTTTAGTCTTTTCTACCTCATAGTAAACACAAGCAGACACTCGAAACTGTTGCCGGACCTCCCCCACGTTTATATGAATGAAACAGTTGTAACAGCTTTCCTCGATAGTTGAGAGGCCGCCCTTAACCACAGTTGTACAACATCATCCATATAAGGGAAGAATGGGAAGCTCAAACACTGATTGGCCAAGTGAATGATAAAAGAATCGCAGGCACCAGAACCCAAAAAAGGAAAACAGTGCGGAATCCGAGCACTCGTTGGTCAAGGCAGCAGTAGTAAACCCAGCCCACATATACATGTATATAATGTGTGGAGATTACTATGCTTGTGTGTGTGTACCTTTGGGAACAGCACCCGACTTTGCAAAGTTGAATGAAAAGTTTTGGACTGACTCCTCCGTGTCTTTGTTCCTGGGAAGGGAAATGAAAAGTGCCGTAGATGGGGCTGGATAGCTACCTATCTCGCACAGAACCAGCACAGGTGTTCTTGTGAGTATGGTCTTCGAATCCTACCACTTCCTCCAGACCAAAAGGGTAGCCATGGCCACCCGTATGGGCCCCAGCTATGCCTGTCTCTTTGTTGGCTGCGTGGAACAGTCCATCTTCCGTAGTTACACTGGCACCACTCCCCACCTCTTCCTCCGCTAGTTTGATGACTTCATTGGCGCCACCTCGTGCTCCCGCAAAGAGGTTGAGCAATCCATCAACTTCACTAACACTTTCCACCCTGACCTTAAATTTACCTGGACCATCTCTGACACCTCCCTCCCCTTCCTGGACCTTCCGTCTCCAATAATGACAACCGATTTGACACTGACATTTTTACAAGACCACCGAAACCAACAGCTGCCTGGATTAAATCTCTTCCCATCCTGCCTCCTGCAAAAATGATATCCCGTATTCCCAATTCCTCCGCCTCCGCCGTACCTGCTCCAAGAAGGACTAGTTTCACCACAGAACATGCCAGATGGCCTCCTTCTTTACAGACCGCAATTTCCCTTCCCACATGGTTAAAGATGCATCGCGTCGACATCCTGCACCTCCACCCTCAGACCACACCCCTCCAACCGTGGATAGAACCCTTCCACTCTACCAACCTTCGCATAAACCACATCATCCGCCGACATTTCCGCCAGCTCCAATTGGACCCCACCACCAGGGATATATTTCCCTCCCCAACCCTTTCCGCCTCCCGCAAAGACTGTTCCCTCCGTGACTACGTGTTCAAATCCATGCCCCCCAACAACCCAACCTCCCATCCTGGCACCTTCCCCTGCCACCGCAGGAATTACAAAACCTGTGCCCATACCTCCCCTCCCACCTCCATCCAAGGCCCCAAATGAGCCTTCCACATCCATCAAACTTTCACCTGCACATCCGTCAATATAATTTATTGTATCTGTTGCTCCCAATGCGGTCTCCTCTACATTGGGGAGACTGAACACCTCCTAGCAGAGCACTTTAGGAAACATCTCTGGGACACCCGCACCAATCAACCAAACCACCCTATGGCCCAACATTTCAACTCCCCCTCTCACTCAGCCGAGGACATGGAGGTCCTGGGCCTCTTTCACTGCCGCTCCCTCATCAACTGACACCTGGAGGAAGAACGCCTCACCGTCCGCCTCGGAACACCTCAACCCCAGGGCATATATGTGGACTTCACCGGTTTACTCATTTCCCCTTCCCCCACCTCAACCCAGTTCCACATTCCAGCTCAGCACCATTCCCATGACCTGTCGTACCGGCCTATCTTCCTTTCCACCTATCCACTCCAACCTCCTCTCTGACCTATCACCTTCATCCCACCCCCATTCACCCATTGTACTCTTTACTACTTTCCCCCACCCTCCTCCCTGACCTCTCAGATTCATTCCCTCCCCCACTCACCTATTGTACTCTATGCTACTTTCTCCCCACCCCCACACTCCTCTCATTTATCTCTCCACCCTTCAGGCTCTCTGCCTCTATTCCTGATGAAGGGTTTTTGCCCAAAACATCAATTTTCCTGCTCCTCGGATGCTGCCTGAACTGCTGTGCTTTTGCAGCACCACTCTAATCCAGAATAAAATTCAATGCAGAGAGATGGAAAATGGTTCCTTACATTCCAAAAATGAGGTCACACTATAAGCACAGATGTCAGTTGGAATATTTGTTGGGTAATCCATATTTACCAAGTCTCTCCCCTGGTGTTCACAGAAGGAAATGTCATCATTATTGACAAATTAATATGAGAACTCTTTCTCAAACTGTCTTTTACTCTCGCTGAACAGCAATCTCCAAATTTCTTTCTGTTCAGAACCTACTTTTCTCTTGGTGATGCGACATTATTCTCAAAAACTGCATTTCTCTTTTCAGTTTTTTACACCAGAATCTTTTCAAACTTGATCAACGATATCGCTCTTTTGTACTTCGAGTCAGAAGCAACTGGGACAGAGATTGTTGACTTGCTGTGTCAGTGTTTCTCCAGCAGCAGTGCTCACCAGGTCCTATCAGCACACCTCAGCCTGACTTTCTCCAGCTTTTCCTTCTGTTTCTCACTTTGTATTTCCTATTCCCTCAAGCCCCACTTGGCTCTCTCTTGTGATTGCATTACCTTCAGAACTTTAATAACTTTTCATGGATTGAAAGAATCAGCAGTAACTCTTTCAGGAATAAACTAGTTCCTGAGGTGAAAGGGACAAGGAGAAACTGGCATAGAGGAATTAAAAGTAACATGTTCATTAACCATCCTGGGAAGGAGATATTGAAACAACATGAACAAGCTGTTTCTTGGGAAGAGGAGTATGACATTCCGTCCCTGGAACCTGTTCTGTCATTCGATGAGATCATGACTGATCTGTGGCCTCAATCCTTCTATCTGCCTTTGGCCAGGCCCCTCAATTATTTTGACTGACAAAAATCAATTTCAGATTTAAAACTAACAACTGATTTACCACCAACTGCCACATGTGGAAGTGAACACCTACCACACTGTGGATGTTGAAATGTTTCCGAACATTGCACCTGAACTGTCTGGCCCTAATTTTTCAATGATGCCTTTTTGTATTACGTCTGAGAGGCTCCTATTGGTTTCAATGTGAACATGAGGTTTATGAACAGAAATAGATTATTTCACTTCTCAAACGTGTAGATCCAACAACATTAGATGGACATCCACACTGACCAGGGACATTGTGCCCATGAAAGGACAGACAACATGTCACCGAATTCAGGATTAACACGGTTGTTCCCGTGAATGTGGGGTGGGATCCACCAGTGGCGATTTTCCACTTTGTTGGCACTCTGGGCACTGCCCACCAATGCAGCTATGTCGGTATCCAGTCTCCTGGACACAAGACATAGATTCTTCCCAGGATATCTTGGAAACCATTGTATGACCCTGGTTGATTTCAGCCTGTATCTGGTGGTGACCTTTGCCTGAGACAGTCAGTCTTGTTCCCCAATATGTCACCGTCTGCAGTGATCTGGTCTGGTGGGAGCACAAAGGTTTCAACCCGGGTTGTTGGACCTTCCATTTTCCCCATTCCCACCAGCTGTTTTAGTCTTGCTAGGATAGAGTCCAGATGGCCCCATGTCTCTCGATGGTCTCTCACACCCACTCTCTCCAATTAGGGACAGACCCTTCTGCAGGGCCTTGCTTTAGGAGAGCTGTTCAGGGAGGGAGGGAGGTAAAAGGATCAAAGCCAGGATTGAGATTCAAATTCTCACACAGAGATGGACAGAAACACACAGATAGTTCCCCTCTCCAACGCTGTGCCCACCCCCAATCCCAGCCTCCTGCTCGGTCCACAGGGTGAAAGGGACAATCACTGCCAGATCTTGGCTGGAATACCCCCATGTCTGTAACTCAAAAACCCTCCTCATTTCAAAGGCCCCATCACTTCATGTCAGAATATTCATTCAAAGGGAGTAAACGGAGTCAGTTTGTTTGGGCCATCTCTAATGGTAAACAATATGGATTGGAAACCTTTATCCCAATCATACGGATAATCCTGATAGCTCGCTGTTAACATGATCTTCAGGGTCTGAGACCACCTTTCCAAGGCTCCCTGGGATTGAGGACGGTACACACTTGATTTTCAGTGTTGCCTGTCCACAGTTAAAAACCACACAATACCAGGTTATCGTCCACCTCGCATTTAGAGCGCTGCTCCTTCATCAGGTGGGTGTGGAGGACATGATTGTCGGACAGAATTTATAGCAAAGGTTGACAGTGTGATGTAACTGAAAAATACCTTGACTGTTTGTTAAGTCTCTTATCCGATAGAATGACCATGTTAGTTTCATTTCTTTCATATGTCAATTGCAAAGCGTTTTTTAAAAGTTACATTCTCAAGTGAACGTTAACAATTGGTGCCAGCCCAGATAATGTATTGAAGGTATGCGCCCCCCTGTGTGCTGCTGTCTGTGCCATAATGTTTAGATTGAGGCTTCCACTTCTTACTCATTGAACTTCTGCAACACTCGGACGTATTTAACCAGATCCCCACCAGGCCTTCAGCTCCAATGGGGTTGCTCTCTATCATTATCCTCATCACTCCTCTGACTTTTCACCTCTCCCTCGACCATTTTAAATCAACTTTGCATTTTCAGATCTCCCCTCCGAAGTGCAAATACTCTCTCTTTCTATTTTTCTTCTGCTCGGGTCATCCTTCCCGTTTTCTTTACTCTCTGCTGGAACTATTCTCCCTTTCAGCTT
Organism: Chiloscyllium punctatum; assembly: GCF_047496795.1. NCBI lineage: Eukaryota > Metazoa > Chordata > Chondrichthyes > Orectolobiformes > Hemiscylliidae > Chiloscyllium > Chiloscyllium punctatum. Next base: position 54,823,823 of record NC_092772.1, on the reverse strand, counting down.
CTCCTCTGCTGTCAATCAGATTTCAAACGGTTTCATTTCCTTTTCATGTTCAAGCCACTTCATTTCCATTTGATCTTTCACCGTTTCCCAAGACTCTGATATTCCTGGCATTTGTAAATGCTGTGGGATTGTCACAAATATTTCTCCTTTCCTCCCGGCCCTGGGCAATCCCAGCTCCATCGTGTTTGCCAATTCCAAAAGCTTTGTCTTGCTCACTTTCAGCAAATCTCCCAAAGGGACCTCGCCCACCCCCCAGGATACTCTCAGGAACTGAAAGAGCCATTTTTACACAAGACACACCTTATTCAAAGCAACCAAACACATCACCGTCACCACACCCTGCCGCTGAGTCCAATAATCCTAAACCCAACCTGATTTTAGACATCATGATCCAACAAAAGCCCTCTATTTATTTTGGGCAGGACGGTGACTCAGTGGTTAGCACTGCTGCTTCACAGCACAAGGGACTCAGGTTCAATTCCACCATTGGGCACTGTCTGTGTGGAGTTTGCACATTCTCCACACGTCTGTGTGGCTTTCTGCCAGCTCTTCCTGTTCACCCCCAAACTCCAAAGATGTGCACGTTCGGTGAATTGGTCACGCTAAGTAGCCCATCGTGCTTAGGGGTGTGTAGATTAGGTGCATTGTCAGGGAAATGTAGAGTAATAGAGTTGGGGAATGTTTCTGGCTGGGTTACTCTTCAGAGTGTCAGTGTGGCCTTGTTGGGTCATATCGCCTGTTTCCACACGGTCGGGGTCCGATGATTCTATGTTTATGCACCAGAGCCAATTCCTTCCGATATATTCTGAAGCTCGTCTAGGATCTCACCCATTCCTATTTTAAAGGTCAATGCAAGGTGTCACATTCCAGTCACATTCCGATTGGTCAAACTACTCCATCTTCAGCAAAACATACTTCATCTTTACATGAAAGCTAAAATATAGACAAAATGACAATAAAAACATTGGCTTAATTGTAACTCAATCTAACAATAGATATATTAACTACAGTAATTAACTCTTCCACTATCGTAAATTCCCATAAACACATCTTTAACAAAGGATATGTTCCTTTATTCCTGTATTCCTGACGAAGGGCTTTTGCTCGAAACGTTGATTTTCCTGCACCTCGGATGCTGCCTGAACTGCTGTGCTTTTCCAGCACCACTCTAATCCAGAATCTGGTTTCCCCTTTTTACATCCTGAACAAAAGCAAATTCAGAAAACCAATTGTCTCCCATGACAATCTCCAACCCAGGAGATAAAACACCAAGAGAAAACTCAGAGAGAGAGGAGCACGGAGAGATGTACTACAGCTTCCAAACCCAGCTTCAAGACCCCAGCGACTGTGACTGAAAAGTAAAACTAAACATCTTGGTTCACTCAGAGCCTGACCCCAACCATTCAGGCTGCTTCTGTTGGTCTAAATTAAAGAAAACCCAAGGCCGCACAAGCTGCTCAAAATGTCTCACTCCAATTTCCTTCAAATAAAAACCCAGAACAATATACAGCTCTCCGAGCCATAGTATCATTACACCATCCAGTACCGAGCTCCCACCCAGTTTGAGGAGCTTACCATGAGCTCACTGGGGCTACAGCAGATCACCTCCCTTTCTGTCTTTGAGAAGGGCTCAGACACTCACATTGCCACGGAGGGGTTGGACAGTGCTCAGGCTGTCTTTCTGTTTGACCAGGATCATTCCTCTACTGGCAACATACGGAATATCCAGCGAAACCTGGAGGTGATGGTTAGAAAGATCCCCATGCTCCAAATTGAGGGAAAGGGCTCAGGCGACATATCGGATGAGAACAAGAAACATGTGGAGAGATGGCACTGCACCTTTCATGGAGACTTCTTCCTTATCAGAAACCCAGTGAACTACCAGGAGGCTGTCAAAGTTTCCTCAATGCTGCCCAAGCTGCTGGGTGAATGGAGAGAGAACACAGTGTCCCCGAGAGTCTGGTTGTACCCTCTGAAGATGCTGGACTCAAAAACCACTCAGCTTTCCCGTGAGGTCAGTAGTGGTGTGGTCACTCAGTGCCAGTGGGTCATGGGTCTATTGAAAGAACAAAGAAAATTTCGAGCCCAGGGACAGGACCTTTGACCCTCCAAGCCTGAGCCGATCCAAATGTACTGTCTAAACCTGTTGCCCAATTCCTAAGCATCTGTATCCCTCTGCTCCCCACCTACTCACGCATCAATCCAGACACATCTTAAATGAATCTACTGTGCCTGCCTCTGCCACCTCTGCTGGCAACGCGTTCCAGACACCCACCACCCTCTGTGTGAAGTACTTGCCACGTGTATCCCCCTTAAACTTTCCACCTCTCACCTTGAAAGCGTGACTTCTCGTTACTGAATCCTTCACCCTGGGAGAAAGCTTGTCTGTATCCACCCTGTCTATACCCTTCATGGTTTTGTAAACCTCAATCAGATCCCCGTCAATCTCCTTTTTCCTAATGAAAACAAACCTAATCCACTCAACCTCTCTTCATAGCTAGCACCTTCCATACCAGGCAACATCCTCATAAACCTTCTCTGCACCCTCTCCAAAGTGTCCACATCCTTTTGGGAATGTGGTGACCAGAACTGTACACAGTATTCTAAATGCGGCTGAACCAATGTCTTGTAAAATTTTAACATGACTTGCCAGCTCTGATACTCAATACCCCGTCCAATGAAGACAAGCAGACTATATGCCTTCTTGACCACCCTATCCACCTGTGCAGCAACCTTCAGGGTACAATGGACCTGCACTCCCAGATCTCTCTGCCCATCAACGTTTCCCAAGGCTCTTCTGTTCATTGTATAATTTGCTCTAGAATTAGTCTTGCCTAAATGCATCACCCCACATTTGTCTGGATTGAAATCCATCTGCCACTTTTCCACCCAATTCTTCAGTCTATCCATATCCTCCTGTATTCTCTGACAGTCCCTTATGCTTTCTGCTTCTGCACCTTTCTTCGTGTCATCTGCAAACTTGCTGATCATACCAAAAGTGCCCTCTTCCAGATCATTTATGTATATTACAAACAACAGTGGCCCCAGCACTGACCCCTGTGGAACATCACTGGTCACCTTTCTCCATTTTGAGAAACTCCCTTCAACTACTGCACTCTGTCTCCTGCTGCTCAACAAGTTCTTTATCCACCTGCTAGAACACCCTGCACACCATGTGACTTCACCTTCTCCATTAGTCTACCATGGGGAACCTTAACAAATGCCTTACTAAAGTCCATGTATATGACATCAACAGCCCTTCCTTTATCTATCAACTTGATCACTTCCTCGAAGAACTCTATTAATTGGTAAGGCACGATATCCCCCCCACAAAACCATGTTGCCTATCACTGATAAGCCCATTCTTTTCTAAATATAAATAGATCCTATCCCTCAGTACCCTCTCCAGCAACTTTCCCACCACCGACGTCAGGCTCACTGGTCTGTTCTTACCCAGAATATCCCTACAACCCTTCTTGCACAGAGGGACAACATGAGCAACCTTCCAGTCTTCCGGCACCTCACCCGTATTTAAAGATGCCTCAAAGATTTATGTCAGGGCCCTAGGTATTTCCTTTCTCACCTCCCTCAGCAACCTGGGATAGATCCCATCCAATCCTGGGGATTTGTCGACCGTAATAATCTCTAGCCTACCCAACACATCTTCCCTTCTTATGTCAATGTGATCCAGAGTAATCAAACTTCTATCTCTAATCTCTAATTCATCATGTTCCTCTCCTCCGTGAACACTGATGCAAAGTAATCATTCAGAATCTCACCCATTCTCTCAGGGTCGACACACAGCCTTCCTTCATTATCCTTTAATGGACCAATCCTTTCTCCAGTTATCCGCTTGCTTCTTACATGACAATAAAATTCTTTGGGATTCTCCTTAATTCTGCTCACTAAAGTTATTTCCTGACCCCTTTTTGCCCACTTGATTCCTCGTTTATGACTTGTCCTACTCTTCCGATATTCCTCCAGGGCCTGCTGCATTCTTCACTGCCTGGACCTTATGTACGCTTCCCTTTTCCTCTTGGCTAGTCATCCACAGTCCACGGATCTTGCCCTTTCCTATCCTTTGCCTTCAACGGGACATGACTATCCTGCATTATCGTTAACCTCTCTTTGAAAACCTCCCATATATCAAATGTGGGCTTCCCTTCAAATAGCTGTGTCCAATTCACATTTCCGAGCTCCTGCCTAATTTGATATGATTGGCCTTGGCCCAGACCCTCATCTCCAAGTGGAATGGGGAGAGGGAGGAACTCAGAAATAGGAGACCAATCTCACTATTGAATGCGGATTACAAAATTCTGTCAAAGGTTATCGCCAACCGGGTCAGGTCTGCTCTGGAGTCGGTGATTTACCCTGACCAAACCTGTGATGTACTTGGCAGGAAGATTGCTGAGAGTCTCGCACTCCTCAGGGATACGATTGCCTATATGCAGGACAGAGGGTTGGACACCTGCCTGATCAGCCTGGACCAGGAGAAAGCCTTTGACAGGATATCACACAGGTATATGAGAGATGTTCTCTCCAAAATGGGCTTTGGGGAGGGAATCTGCAATTGGATCAGACTGCTCTACACCAACATTGTCAGTGCAGTCTCCATTAATGGGTGGGAATCAGATAGCTTCCCTGTAAGATCTGGAGTTAGGCAGGGATGCCCCCTCTCACCTGCCTTGTTTGTGTGTTGCATAGAGCCATTTGCCGAGTCCATCAGGAAGGATGCGAGCCTGAGAGGGGTGACTATTCCTGGCAGCGGGGGCCTGCAGGTTAAGGCCTCCCTGTACATGGATGACGTCGCTGTTTTCTGCTCGGATCCGCTGTCCGTGCACAGACTCGTGTGCATCTGCGACCAGTTCGAACGGGCCTTGGGGGCCAAGGTAAACCAAGGCAAGAGCGAGGCCATGCTCTTCGGGAACTGGGCCGACCAATCCTCGATCCCCTTCACCGTCAGGACTGACCACCTGAAGGTGCTGGGTATTTGGTTCAGGGGGGCTGGGGCGTGCGCCAAGTCTTGGGAGGAGCATATCAGCAATGTGAGGCAGAAACTGGGCAGATGGGGGCAACGGTCGCTCTCCATCGCGGGAAAAACCTGGTCATCAGGTGTGAGGCAGTGTCATTGCTGTTATATGTGGCACAGGTCTGGCCTATTCCAGTCTCCCAAGCCATCTTCCAATTTAAATGGAGATCAAAGATGGACCGGGTCCAAAGGGACTCGATGTATAAAGATCTGGGCAATGAGGGAAAAAATACACCCACCTTTGTGTGTGGCTGCATCAAGCTGTGCGTGGATCCCTGGTACACAAACACCAAGTGTCACTATGTACTGAGGTTCTACCTGTCCCCGGTGTTGCGAAGGATGGGCCTGGCCTCGCTGCCGCGGAACACTCCAAGTAGTTAGATTGTTCCGTATCACCTGTCCTTCGTGGAGAAATTTATGAGGAAAAACACCTTTGACCACAAGTCCATCAGGAAGTGGTCAGCACGTAGCGTCCTTGAGACCCTTCGGGAAAAGGAGAGGGCGGATCCTGTCGAGCGGTTCCCTGAGCAGACTGTCAAAGCCATTTGGCAGAATGCCTCATCACCAGAACTTTCCAACAAGCACCAAGACGTGGCTTGGCTGGTGGTGAGAAGGGCTCTGCCTGTGAGATCCTTTATGCACGCCCGGACTTTCTCCTGCACCATGCCCTGCCCTTGAAGCGGCTGTGGGGGGGACGAGACTGTCACACACCTCCTTCTGGAATGTGCCTATGCAGAGGAAGTCTGGAGAGGAATGCAGTGGTGTTTGTCGAGGTTCGTCCCGAGCAGTGCCGTGATGCGGGACTCCGTGCTCTACGGCCTGTTCCCCAGGACGCATACCGAAATGAACATCAGCTGTGCCTGGAGGATCATCAACTCGGTGATGGACGCTCTCTGGGTGGTCCGAAACCTGTTGATCTTTCAGCTGAAGGAGCTGACCCCGATTGAGTGTTGCAGACTGGCACATTCCAAGGTCCAGGAATACGTGTTGAGGGATGCGCTGAACCTTGGGGCAGCAGCCGCCAAGGCGCAGTGGGGAAAGACCACCATGTAACATCTGCCTGCTGAAGAAGAACAGGGGGCCCACGCAGTCATTTGGGCTCTGCTGATGCCTCAGCTAAATATACGGATAAGTGATTGATAAACGTACAGACCTGTATAGACAAATGATGAATTCTGATCTCTGTATGCAAAGAAATGGAATGTTTATGTATATATGGCATGACCAACTGTACAGACCATCAAAATATTTTATGAATAAAGTTTATTAAATTAAAAAAAAATAGTAGTCTTCCTTTAGGACCACTCTCATCTTCATCTATGAGTACTCTAAAACTTTCAGAATAGTGATCACTGTTCCCAAAGAAATCCCCCACTGCAACTTCTACCTCCTGCCCTGGCTCATTCCCCAACACCAGGTGCAATATGGCCCCTTCCCTCATCAGATTATTGGCATACTGCTCTAGAAAACTAATCCTGGATGCTTCTTACAAATTCTACCCCATCTACCTCTGACGCTAAGTGTATCCCAGTCAATGTTGGGAAAATGTAAATCTCCCATCACCACTACCCTATTACCTCCACATCTTTCCATAATCAGTTGGCCTATTTGTTCTTCTACCTCACCCTCACAGTTGGGAAGTCTGTAATACAGCCCCAACAATGTAACTGTACCCTTCTTACTTCTCAGCTCCACCCATAATGCCTCACTCTCCAAGGCCTCCGTAGTGCCCTCCTTTAGCACAGTCATGATATCATCCCTGACCACCCCCCCCTTTTACTTCCCACCCTGTCCTGTCTGAAGCGTCTATATCCTGGAACATTTAGTTGCCAATCATCATGCCCTTCCTTCAACCAAGTGATTGCTATAATGTCATACTCCCAGGCACCAATCCAAGCCCGAAGTTCATCTGCCTTACACATTATGCTCCTTGCATTAAAGTAGATGCATTTCAGGCCACCAGTTCTCATCTGCTCCCAGCCTACCCTTCCCTTTATTAATGCTATCTTCATGATTCTTACAGTCTGCAGTCTCCACCTCACTGCCTACTTGGTTTCCCTTCTGGTTCCCAGGCCCCTCCCCTACAGCAGTAGCAAAACCTCCCCCAAGGACATTGGTTCCGGTCTGGTTCCGATGTAGACCATCCCTTTTGTAATAGTCCCACCTTCCCCAGAACCGGTGCCAATGTCCAACAAATCTGAACTCCTCCCTCCTACACCATCTCTCAAGCCACGTGTTCATCCTGCCTATTTTTTCATTTCTACGCTGGCGAGCACGTGGCACTGGTAGTAATCCTGAGATCACTACCTTTGAGGTCCTCCTCTTTAACGTCTCTCCTCGCTCCCTGAATTCTTCTTTCAGGACCTCCCCTTGTTTTCTACTTCTATCATTGGTGCCTGTATGCACCAAGACAACTGGCTGTTCACCCTCCCCTTTTAGAATGCTCTGCAGCCGATCGGTGACATCCCTGACCCGAGCACCTGGGAGGCAACATACCACCCGGGAGTCCCGTTTTCAGTCACGGAACCGCCTATCTACTCCCCTCACAACAGAATCCCCTACGCGTCATTTTCCTGCCCTTCTGAACAGCAGTGCCCACCACAGTGGCATGATCTTGGCAACTGCTGCCCTCCCCTGGTGAGCCATCTCCCCCAACAGTATCCAAGATGGTATACCTGTTTTGGAGGGAGATGACCACAGGGGACACCTGCACTTCCTTCCTACTCTTTTCTCTGCCTTTTGGTCACCCATTCACTGTCTCCCTCAGCAGTTCTAACCTGCAGTGTGACCAGTTCACTAAATGTGCTATCCACGACCTCCCCTCCATCGCGGATGCTCCACACTGAGTCCATCCACAGCTCCAGAGTCGTCATGTGATCAAACAAGAGCTGCAGCTGGACACACTTCTTCAAGTGTAAGAGTCAGGAAGGTCAGCCACATCCCTGAGCTCCCACATCAGGCAAGAGGCACATACCACGGGTCTGAGGTCCCCTGCCATTGTAAGCTTAGCTTTGTATCAGCTAACTAAAACCAAACAATGCACTTAAATATAGGAAAAGAAAGAAAAAGAAAAAATAAAAGCCTTACCTTAGAGAGTCTTTTTCTTCCGGTTAGAGGGGAGGGGTGCGGGAGGGAGATACTACACGTGCAGTATCTCAGGTTTTGCTGCTGCACAAATATATACTAAGTCCTTACCTTCTCGGCACTCTCTTGGTCTCCACGTCACCTCCGCTGTGTCTCCCGCTGCTCCTGGACAGGAAAAAGTGGGAAAACCTACCCTTCCCGGCAGGCCTCGCTTCTCTCCACCCTCTCTCCTCGCTGCTCTGTGAAAATAAAACCCACCGACACCTACAGCCCCTTGGACTACAGCTTGGCCCACCCTGCCTCTTGTAAAAATGCTATCCCTCATTCCCAATTCCTCCGCCTCCACTGCATCTGCTTCCAGGAGCACCAGTTCCACCACAAAAACCACCAGATGACCTCCTTCTTCAAAGACCACATTATCCCCTCCCACATTGTCAACGACACCCTCCATCGTATCTCATCCACTTCCTGTGCCTCCACCCTGGAACCCCACCCTCCAATCACAGCAATGACAGAACCTCCTGCTCCTCACCTTCCACCCCACCAACCTTCAGATACATCGCATCATCCACTGCTATTTCCACCGCTTGCAAACAGAACCCACCACTAGGGATATAATTCCCTCCCCATCCCTATCTATTTTCCGTTAAGACCATTTCCTCCATGACTCCCTTGTTCGGTCCACGCCTACCACCATCCCACCCTCCCCTCCCGGCACCTTCCCCTGCCACCGCACGACTTGGGAAACCTGTGCCCACACCTCCCCCCAACCTCCGTCCAAGACCCCAAAGGATGCTTACACATCTGTCAAAGAATTACCTGTACTTCCACATACGTCATCTACTGTGTCCGTTTCTCCCAATGTGGTCTCCTCTCAGAGCAGTGACACAGAGACTCAGAGACACATAGAGATATAGAGAGACACAAAGAGACACAGAGAGTCATGGAGAGGCACAGGGAGACCTAGAGGGACACAGAGAGACATAGAGAGGTGTAGAGAGACATATAGAGACATAGATAAATGTAGAGAGTCAGTGTGGGACATGGAGAGACACAGAGAGAAATAGAGAGTCAGAGAGGCAGACAGATAGGCATAGAGAGTTGTTGAGAAACATACAGAGTCATTGAGAGTCATAGAGAGACAGAGAGACATAGAGAGTCAGAGAGAGTCAGAGAGAGACACACAAAAAGACAGAGTCACAGAGAGACACAGACAGACAGAATTGTTGCGAGAAATACAGAGACATACAGAGACACAGAAATGTAGAGAATCAGTGAGAAACACAGTGAGTAATAGAGAGACACAGATGGTCTGAGAAGGACACAAGAAGATACAGAAAAACACAAAGAATTGGAAGAAGACATAGAGTGACATAGAGAGTTGGAGAGACACAAACAGACAAAGAGAGTCATAAAGAGAGACAGAGAGACACAGAGCGACATAGAGAGACATAGAGAATTGCAGGGAAACATAGAGAGACACAAAGAGACATAGAGGGTCATAAAGAGAGACACAGAGCGACATAGAGGCATAGAGAATTGCAGAGAAACGTAGAGAGGCGCAAAGAGACAAAGAGAATTGTGGATATAGAACATAGAACATTACAGCACAGTACAGGCCCTTCAGCCCTCGATGTTGCGCTGATGTGTAACCGATTTAAACCCATCTAACCTATACTATTCCATTCTCATCCATATGCCTAGTTTTGAACTCCTCTTAGTAATTGTCTCTCAAAGAGCATCATAGGTTTGCTTTATTTTTCATGCCCTTACCCACCAATCAAAATTACATTGTTTGATCAAGGACCCTCCTTAGATGACTGAAGTATTGCCTGGAGGCTTCTGGCCCAAGTTGAGATACCCTGAAGGGAGCTTCCTTCACCTTCTCATATTCCCCAGGGACCTCCTCTGATCGTGGTGTAAATACCTCACCAGCTCTACCTACCAGCTTTGTTTGGATTAACATAACCCACATCGTCACTGGCCACTGCATTTGTTTAGCCACCTTCTCAAATGAAATGAAAGAGGCTTCTACACCTTTCTCATCCAATTTAGGTGGAACTTGAATATATTTAAACTGATCCCCCCTCCCCAGGCCTTTGGTTCCCGTAGGTTTGCTCATCCTCACTCTCCTCCTCCCTCAGCTTACCTACAGCCCTCCCCTCCATCCTTTTAGGCTGACTTTCCTCTCGAAGGGCCAGTTTCTGAAGTTCAAACTCTCTCTCTTTCTCCCTTTCTTCTCTCTCCTTTTCTTTATGTTCTGCGAAAGCAGTTCTGTCTTTTTCTTTTATTCTCTGCTTTTAATTGTCATTCAATTTGTTTCATTTCTTTTTCTTTCACCTTTAACTCAAGCTGCTTCACTTTCAAATACATCTTAGCCATTTCCAGTGGTGTTTCCAGCAAAAGTAAATGTCGAGCTATTGCTGTAATTTCTCTCCTTTTCTCACGGATGAACGTACCTCAAACTCCAAAGTCATTTCTTCCAACCCCAGAAAACTCTTAGTGACTGAAGGAGCCATGACTACACCAAGCCCTGCTAAAACCAACACCCAGAACAAAAGGTACTAACAACCACCACTCACCACCTTCGAATCCAAAAACCCTAATTCCAAATTGGAACTATAGAACAAATCCCACAAGAGCCCTGGACCAGGCCAGACCCCCTCCAAACATTTTAAGACGGCAGCCCAGAGCCTAACCTTTTCTTATTTGAAAGGCAGATATAGAGTGGATATTCCAGTAATGGTGCAGCTGGTCAAACCACTTGACTTTAAACAAAACAGAATTTATTTACACACTATGATTGAAACACCAACCAAAGAAATCAAAATTTGGAAACTCAATCGACTCTATTGCAACTCAGTGAAGCTGTTCCAATTCCAGCAACGTCCCATAAACACACCCATTGGTAAAAGATAAATTCAAATCCAGGTTCTTTTAGATTTCAGAAGGAACCTTCAGGCAAGACCTCTGTTGAAGCATGGGACCTCTTTTCGCTGTAGCTATCTCTCTGCTGCCAGTAATATCTGACTCCTTGTTGAAACTAAAGCAAACTAGAATTAACCTGAACTGGGAGAACTGGCCATGCCCCCTTTCATTGTACAACAGTGTTAAATACAAGCTGAAAGGCCTGCTCTGATTGATGACTTAGACAGAGTCTGTTAGCCATTTTGACGCCTCTGCCTTTACAACCCCTCTTGAAAAAAGCCAAAGACAACAGAACCTCGTAAAAAGGGGCAGCATCGTCACAACAGGGAGGCTAGGAACCTGCTGTTCTGCTTAGTCAACAGATCAACAACACAAGGATCATTTTAAAGTGAAAGGTAGGAGGTTTAGAGGGGGATTTGATTATAGTTTCATCCAGAGGGTGGTGGGGTCTGGAATGTACTGCCTTTGAAGATAGTTGAGCAAAAACCTCACAATGTTTAAACTGTTTTGGTCAAGAGCTTGTAACATTCAGGTCTGTGAGCCAAATATGGTGGGACGAGCAGTTATGTAGGGAACCTTGATAGGTCAAAGGGTTTCTTCAGTACTGTACAGAGAGACACAGAGAGACACAAAGAGACATAGAGAGACATAAAGAGAGACAGAGAGAGAGACAGAGAGAGACAGAGGATTGTAAAGAAAATAGAAAGACACAAAGAGACATAGAGAGACATAAAGAGAGACAGAGAGAGACAGAGAGAGACATAGAGGATTGTAAAGAAAATAGAAAGACACAAAGATACATAGACAGTCGTGGACATAGAAGATAGAACATTACAGCATAGTGCATGTCCTTCAGCCCTCGATGTTGCACTGATGTAAAACCAATCTGAAGCCCATCTAACCTAAAACATTCTCGACCATATGCCGATTTTTGGACTCGTCTCAGAGCGTCATCGGTTTGCTTTACTTGAATGCCCTTACCTACCAATCAAAAATACTTTGTTTGATCAAGGTCCCTCCTTAGATGACTAAAGTGTTGCCTGTAGGCTTCTGGCACAAGCTGATATGCCCATAAGGGAGCTTCCTTCACCTTCTTGTATTCCCCAGACAGGTTCTCTGATCAACTGACTCGACGACTCATTCACCCAAGTAAATGAGAAGCTAAGCTGATTTGAAAAGGGGTGAAAAGAGGTGATTGATTCAATTCAACAGGAGTTCCCATTCTATGTGGTAACTGTGAATAGTGACCACACTGTGGGAGATGCACAGCTGGTTTTAAACTGCTTCCATAACCACCTGAGCCCTCAATAATGTCTGGGATGTGACAGAGTCTACAATGTGGCCCAATAAAAGACATAACCCAGGTTACGATGTGTCCCAGTTTATTGTAAAGCCCAATGTAGGGTTAGGGCCAGTGTAGGATTCTTCCCAGCTAAGGATGACGCCTAGTGTTGTATACATCCAAGTTTAGGATATGGTCCAGTTTACAGAGCAGCCTGGTTTATAATGGAGCCCAGTTTACAATGGGGTCTGGGTTACAATGGGGTCTGCTTTAGAATGGGGCCCAGTTTACAATGGGGCCCTGGTTTACAATGGGGCCTGGTTTACAATAGAGTCCTGGATACAATGGGGTCTGCTTTACAATGGGGACTGTTTACAATGGGGGCCGGTTAACAAGGTATACAGTGAGGCCCGGTTTACCATCGGGCCCAGTATGCAGTGGAGTCTGCTTTACAATGGGGCCCGCATGACAATGGTGCCCGGTTTACAATGGAGCCCGGTTTACGGTTGAGCCCGGTTTACAATATGGCCCGGTATACAATGGAGCCCGGTTCACTGTGGGTCCCGGTGTACAATGGAGCCCGGTATACAATGTGAACTGCTTTCAATGAGGTCTGGATTACAATGTGGCCTGATTTACAATGGTCCCTGGTTTAAAATGAGGCCTTGTTTTAGAATGGGGCCCAGTTTACAACTGGGTCGAATTTAAAATGAGTCCTGGTTTAAAGTGGGGCCCGGTTTACAATTAGGCCCAGTTTAAAATGGAGCCTGCGTTTCAAAGGGCCTGGTTTACACTGGAGCCCGGGTTGCAAAAGGGTTCGGTTTACAATGGGGCCCAGTTTATAGTGGGGTCTGGTCTACAATGGGGCCTGGTTTACAATCAGGTCCGGGTGACAATGGGGCCCAGGTGACAATGGGACCTGGTTTACAATGCAACCCGGTTTACAATGGAACCCGGTTTACAATGGAGCCCAGTTTACAATGGGGCCTGGTTTACAATGGAGCCCGGGTTACAATGGAGCCCGGTTGCCAATGGAGCCCAGTTTACAATGGGGCCTGATTTACAATGGGACCCAGGTAACAATGGAGCCTGGTTTACACTTCAGCCTGGTTTACAATGTGACATGGTTTGCAGTGGGGCTTAGTTTACAATGTGGCCCTGTATACAATGGAGCCCAGTTTACAGTGGGGCCCGGTGTACAATGGAGCCCAGTTTACAGTGGGGCCCGGTGTACAATGGAGCACAGTTTACAGTGGGGCCCGGTGTACAATGGAGCCCGGTATACAATGTGACCTACTTTACAATGAGGCCTGGATTACAATGTGGCCTGGTGTACAATTGGGCCCAGTTTAAAATGAGGCCTGGTTCACAATGGGGCCTAGTTTACAATTGGGCCCGGTTTAAATTAAGGCCTGGTTTAAAGTGGGGCCCAGTTTACAATTGGGCCTGATTGAAAATGGAGCCTGCGTTTCAATGGGCCTGGTTTACACTGGGGCCTGGGTTACAATGGGGTCTGGTTTACAATAGAGCCCGGTTTACAATGGAGCCCGGTCTACAATGAGGCTCAGTGTACTTTGAGGCCCGTTTTACAACGAGAATGAATTTATAATGGGGCCCGGTCTATAATGGGGACTATTTTCATTGGGGAATGGTTTACAATGTGGCCCTGGTTTACAAACGGGCCCAGTTTACAGTGAAGTCTGGTTTACAATGGGGTCCAGTTTACAATGGAGCCCGGTTTACATTGGAGCCTGGTTTACAATGGGACCTAGTTTACAATGGAGCCCAGTTTACAATGTGGGCTGGTTTACAATGGGGCCACAGTTCTCTGAAAGTGGAGTCACAGGTTGACAGGACAGTGAGGAAGGCTTTTGGCAAAATGGCCTTCATCAGTCAGAGCTTTGAGGATAGAAGTTGGGAAGTTATGTTGCAGTTGTACAGGGCATTGATGAGGCCGTATTTGGAGTATTGTGTTCAGTTTTGGTCACCTTGCTACAGGAAGGATGTTATTAAACTGGAACGAGTGCTTAAGAAATTTTCAAGAATGTTGCCAGGACTCAGTGCTCTGATTTATAGGGAGAAGCAAGGACACTTTCTTTAGGATGTAGGAGACTGAGGGGAGATCTTATGGAAGTGTATAAGATTAGGAGAGGCACGGATAGGGTGAGTGTACTCTCTTTTTCTCAGGGTTGGGAAATTGTGGACTAGAGGGGATCAGTTTATGGTTAGAGGGGAAACAATAATAGGATATTTGAGGGGCAACCTTTTAACCCCAAGCTTGGTGCACATATGGAATGAGCTGGCAGCAGAAGGGGTTGAAGAGGGTGCATTAACAACATTTAAAAGGCATTTGGTCATATACAGGGATATGAAAGGTTTAGAAGGATCTGGGCTAAGTGCAGGGAAATGGGGTTAGTCGGTTTGGTCGGCATGGACCAGTTTGGGCCAAAGGGCCTGTCTCCGTGCTGTGGGAGTCTCGGTCTCTGTGACTCGGAATCAAAGTTAATGTTTCGGGTGCAGTGAGCCTTCCTTAGAACTGTGGGTGATCAGGCTGAAGGACCTTAGGGCTCTCACACCCACACACTGCTTCTGTGTGGACTGCTCAGCAATATTGTCTTTTATTCTAACATTACCAATCACCTGACTCACCCGAACATGGACATTAGAAATAGCGTTGGGAAACCACATGAGAACTTGTGTCACCTTCCCAGTTCCTGTTTCATTTTGCTCAATACAGACTGTTACCTTCCAACCAGTCAGAAAGGGTTTAGTGAAGGTCAGCATGGAGGGTTTTGAATACCTTGTGGGAGAGTCAGTGAATGTGTGGGGCATGGTATTTGTGAGGGAATAGCTGGGAGGGGATTAGAGTACAGGGTTCCAATTACAATGTGCAAACTTGAAGTAACATCTCTGAACTGTCTCATCATCAATCTCCAAGATTGACAGTAGGAAGGGCGAGGTTGTTTCACCAACACCAACAAACACATAGAAAATAGGCCCAGGAATAGTCACTCAGCCCTTTGAGACTGCACCACCATTCAATATAATCACGGCTGATCATGAAATCTCAGTATCCCACTCCCACATACTCCCCATACCCCTTGATCCCTATGGAAGCAAGTGCCACACCCAATTTCCTCTTGAATCTATCTAATGAACGGGCCCCAATAGCTTCCTGTGGGAGAGAATTCCACAGGTTCACCACACTCTGAGTGAAGAAATCCTTCCTCATCTCAGTCCTGAATGAGTTACCCCTTATGCGTTAACTGCAACCCCCAGTTCTGTCTTCCCCGACATCCGGAACATTCTTCCTGCATCTAGCCTGTCCAAACCCATCAGGATTTTATATGTTTCCATGAGATCCCCCTCATTCTTCTCAATCCCAGTGAGTACAATCCCAGTTGATTCAATGTTTCTTCATATGTCAGTCCTGCCATCTCGGGAATCAGTCTGGTGAACCTTCACTGAACTCCCTCAATGGTAACAATGTCCTTCCTCAGGCCAGGAGACCAAAACCACACACAGCCCTCAAGGTGTGGCCTCCCCAAGGCCCTGTGTAACTGCAGGAAGACATCCTTAGTCCGATACTCAAATCCTCTCACTATGAAGCCCAGCTTGCCACTCGAACTCCTCACAGTCTGCTGCACCTGCATGTTATTACGATATTTCAAGAACTCATCCAAATATCTTTTCAAGCTTGTTAGGTTTCCGGTCTCCACTGCCTTCCCAGGCAGTACATTCCAGATTCCCACCATCCTTGGAGTGAAATAGTCTTTTCTTCTCAAAACCCCTCTGAATCTCCTGCCCCTTAGCTTAAACATATGTCCCCATGTGATTGACCCCTCAATCAGGGGGACATCTCCTCTTCATTCACCCGGTCTATACCCCTCATAATCTTAAAAACCTCAATCATGTCCTTCCTCAGTCTTCCCTTCTTGAAAGAAAACAATCCAGACCTATCTAATCTTTTTTTACAGTTCAAGATTTCCATCCCAGGCAACACGCTGGGAAAAGTGAGGACTACTCCCCCTCCCACTCTACCAAGGACATGCAGGTCCTGGCCTCCTCCATCACCAAATCCTAATCACCCAACGCCTGGAGGAAGAACATCTCATCTTCCGCCTTGGGGTCCTCCAACCACATGGGATGAAGGTGGTTTTCACCAGTTTCCTCATTCCCCTCCCCCACCTTATCCCAGCCCCAATCTCCAACTCGGCACCACCCTCTTGACTTGTCCACTGTCTTTCCCATCTATCCGCTCCACCCTCCCATCCAACCAGTCATCTTACCACACTCACACCTTCATCTACCTATTGCATTCCCAGCTACCTTCTCCCCCAGTCCATCCCCCTCCCATTTTTCTCTCAGATCCCTGGCCCACAAACATCATTTGTGATGAAGGGATTATGTCCGAAACATTGATCCTCCTGCTCCTCGGATGCTGCCTGACCTGCTGTGCTTTTCCAGCACCGTACTGTCAACGTTCTGGTGAACCCACTCTGTATCCTCTCCAGTCCTGTCACATCCTTGCTGCAATGAGATGACCCAAACTGTACACAGTACTCCAGCTGGGACCAGACCAACACTCTATAAAACTCCAACATTCGCTCCTTGCTCTTTCTTATATTCCTGCCACGACCGATGGAAGATGACGGATCCCATCTGCTGCCTTAACGATCCTATTCACATGTTCCACCAACTTCAGGGATCTGTGAATAATTGCAGCACCATCTCTCTCTGCCTCTAAGCTCCCCAATGTCCAGCCATTCATTTAATACTTCTTCCTCTTGTCTCTTCTTCTAAAGTGCATCACTTTGCACTTCTCAGGGTTAAACAGCATCTGCCACTACTCTGTCCATCTGACCAGACCATCGATATCTTCCTACAACCTACAACCGTCTTCTTCACTATGAACCAGTGTACCAACCTTAGTGTCATAGGTAGCTTGCCTCACACTCCCCCAACATTGTATTCTACATCATTTATGTAAATGACAAACAATAAGAGTCCCAGTACTGATCCTAGTTGGGTGCACTGCAGGACATGGGCCTACAGTCACTCAAACACCATTGTCCCACTAGCCTGTGGGTCCTATTACTTCACAAGTTTCTGATCCATCTCATCAAGATCCCCTCAGTTCCATTTGCTTTCACCTTCCTATTCAGTTCCAGCGTAGAACCTCGTGAAAAGCTTTGCCAAAATCCATATAAACTACTTCACCTTCCCACATCTGGGCACTTGAAAATTTCTGGATCTAGTCCTGTTTAGGCAAATTAAAACTATCTGACTGAATGACATGATATTCTCATGGGTCTGGACAGACCCGATGTGGAGATGATGTTCCCCCTTGTTGGGGAGCTTGGAACCAAGGAGTCACAGTCTTAGGATACAGAGTTGGACATTTCCGAGTGAGATGATGAAACATTTCCTCTCACACACAGGGTGTTTAAAGCTGTGGAATTCATTACCACAGAAGGCTGTAGATGTCATTTCACTGAGTACATTCCTGAAAGAGATTGAAATGTGTTTAAATTATTAAAAGCATCAAGGGATGTGAAGGGAATGTGGTTAAATCTTATTAAGATTGAGGACCAGAGTTAATTATTTTGTATGGTGGAACAGGCTGGAAGGGCAGAATGGCCTATTCCTGCTCTTGGTTATTTATGTTTCTTTGGGAATTGATAAGAACGTATGTTAACTGAGGAACCAGATCGGGCGCTGTTAAACCACATTAATATTCGACTCTTGGAAATCAGTTTCTTCATTTTGAGGTTAAGGGAACAACTTGCGGATTGCCAGCCTATTAAAGTTCCTGCAACCCACACTGAATGGGGACTGAAAGTTCGAACATATCTTTTATCGGAATAAAAGGTCAAATGAAAGACTGTTTGCCTTTTGAGTGAGAGGCCTCGAGTTTGATGACGAGTGGGTAAGCCATATGGTTCGAGCTCAGGGAGGGAAGGATACAATCATGTTGGCTTGATTCTACTCCAGGCCTGTCAACAGCCAGGAGGTGACAGAGGAAATGAACATTAAGCAGGAACTGGAGAACGTAGACTGGGGGCACTGATTGAGTGTAACTTTACATCTGGCATACAGGAATCTCTTTAATCCAGTTAATTTGTGTACATGACCAGTATGATCCTGTGAAAATGAAGGATACGGGCGACAAGGATGACAAGAGAAATGGAGAGTTTATCCAAAAGTGAAAGATTTAGGAGACAGAAGACCAACAGAACCCTTGAAGAATACAAGGTCCCAGGAAAAAACACACACAAGAAATTAGGAGGGATTATAGTGGCTATGAAATGTCTTTGCCGAGCAATATGAAGGAAAATCCTGAGGAAATGTATACATTTATAAGGTGCAAAAGAATAGCTCGGGAAAAGGTAGGTCTACTCAAGGACAGACGGTTTTTATGTGTGGAGTCAGAGGAAGTAGGTAAGGTCCTTAATGAACATGTTGCATTCGTATTCACAAAGGAGAAGGGTATGATGGATGGTGAGTCAGGGAGGGCCCTCTGATATTCAAGGCCATGGTAGGTGAGGATGGGAGGGTGCGAAGGCTGTTGTTATTGTTGGAGGGAAGAGAGGGACTGAGAGCCGAAGTGTCAGAGTTAGGTCAGACACAGCTGAGAGACCTGTCACCCAGAGAGGGATGGAGCCAATAGAGGGATACACACCATATCGAGGTCAAATATTTCTGGTTGAAAAAGGTATCATGTGACAGCACAGGCTTGATGGGCTGAAAGACCTGTTCCTGCTCTTTGTTTTTTTGTGCTATTTCCCAGGACAGAATATATGATTTGGGTGTCTGTGAGGAATAAGGTACCCTCTCTCTGTCTCAGAAAGAAGTCATTCTCTTAAAGACGTGATCCGAGAATCCCCGTATGATCAAATCTGATTTGGTATTTGTTGGACATGCCTGTTAGCAGTCCCACTGGCACGCTTCTGATATCACACTTTCGGGACTTCAATGTGTATCCATGATCAGTCACATTATCTGGACACCCTCATTCATTGGGAATATATAAAGTCAGATCATTCTGTTCCATCACCAGCAATCATGGAGAAGCTGGGGCTACCTTTCAGATTTAATTGTCAGGATGTGACTGTGACAATCAGGAGAAAGAATTGTAAATTGCACACAAAACGAATTTTTAAAATGGTGTTTGGTCTCGAAATTGTCCCAGTGAGCCTGGGATATTCAGCTTCTTGTTTTCATGTTTCTTTGACTCTCTCTTTATAACAAAATGAAATCTCAATCCATTCCCACTTGTTGAGATCAGTGTGGGGTGGCTGGTGTATCTGGCCCTCCACAGTACACCATCGGGGCTTCTGTGAACCTACCGAGATGGTGTTCGATAGAGCCTGCCTGAGAAGGCTCATGACATCATGACAAGAGCGAGATTGCCTACTGTCCACTGAACTGGATGAGTGCATTTACAATATTCAAGAAGCTTAACCCCATCCACGACAAAGCAACTAGCAACCTATTCTCCACAAACATTCACCCCTCACCACCAACGATGATGGGCAGCTACATACACATGATCTACAACAAATATTTGCTCCTTTTGAACACAACAAGTTTTTGGACAAGTGCAGCTGCTACAGTCAGGAGAAAGTGAGGATTGCAGATACTGCAGATTAGAGTCGAGAGTATGGTGCTGGAAAAACACAGCAGGTCAGGCAGCATCCAAGGATCAGGAGAATTGATGTTTCAGGCAAATGTCCTTTATCACGTGTAGTGTCTCCCACCCTCCCTCCTCCTCTAACCTAAAGAAAAGGACTCAGTCGGCTGAACAGGTAAGATACTTAGTGTTCTTGTTTTGGAGACTAAGTGTAAAGTTATGGCAGCGCAGGCAGTGGAATGTTCCTCCTGCAGGATGTTTGAGGTAGGGATGACCACCGATGCTCCTGCTGACTTCATCTGCAAGAAGTGCAGCCAGCTCCAGCTCCTCACAGACAGCGTTAGGGAACTGGAGCCGGAGTTGGATGAACTGAGAATTATTCGAGAGGCTGACAGGGTGATAGACAGAAGCTACAGGGACTTAGTTACGCCAGAGAACAGAGGTAGCTGGGTAACAGTTAGAGGTGGGAAAGGGAGGAAGCAGGCAGTGCAGGGATCCCCTGTGGTCGTTTCCCCTCAACAATAAGTATACCGCTTTGGATACTGTTGGCGGGGGACGGCCGAGCAGGGGTAAGCTGCAGTGACCGGGTCTCTGGCACGAGGTCCGGCTCTGAGGCTCAGAAGGGAAAAGGGGCGAGGAGGAGAGCGCTAGTTATAGGAGACTCTATAGTTAGAGGGACAGACAGGCGGTTCTGTGGACATGGGCGAGACTCTCGGATGGTTTGTTGCCTCCCGGGTGCCAGGGTCCGAAACGTCTCAGACTGTGTCTTCAGAATCCTTAAGGGGGAGGGTGTGCAGCCAGAAGTCGTGGTGCACATTGGCACCAATGACATAGGTAGGAAGAGGGGTGGGGAGGTCATTCAGGAGCTCAGGGAGTTAGGCTGGAAGCTAAAAGCTAGGACAGACAGAGTCGTCATCTCTGGGTTGTTGCCGGAGTCCCGTGACAGTGAGGCAAGGGATAGGGAGAGAGTGCAGTTGAACACGTGGCTGCAAGGATGGTGTAGGAGGGAGGGCTTCAGGTATTTGGACAATTGGACTGCATTCTGGAGAAGGTGGGACCTGTACAAGCAGGATGGGTTGCACCTGAACCAGAAGGGCACCAATATCCTGGGAGGTAGGTATGCTAGCACTCTTCAGGGGGGATTAAACTAATTTGGCAGGGGGATGGGATCCAGACTTGTAGTCCAGAAAGTAGGTTAGCTGTTTTTCAGGATGTCCAAGAATGTAGGGAGGCTGTGGAGAAGGTAGCACTGACAGAGAATACTTGCGGACACAGAGATGGGTTCAAGTGTGTATACTTCAATGCAAGGAGTGTCAGAAATAAGGTGGGTGAACTTAAGGCATGGATTGATACGTGGGACTATGATGTTGTGGCCATCACGGAAACGTGGATAGAAGAGGGACAGGAATGGTTGTTGGAGGTTCCTGGTTTCAGATGTTTCAATGGTTAGCACTGCTGTCTCACAGCGCTGGAGATCCGGGTTCAATTCCCGTCTCAGGCGACTGACTGTATGGAGTTTGCACGTTCTCCCCGTTCTGCGTGGGTTTCCTCCGGGTGCTCCGGTTTCCTCCCACAGTCCAAAGATGTGCAGGTCAGGTGAATTGGCCATGCTAAATTGCCCGTAGTGTTAGGTAAGGGGTAAATGTAGGGGTATGGGTGGGTTGCATTTCTGCGGGTCGGTGTGGACTTGTTGGGCCAAAGGACCTGTTTCCACACTGTAATGTAATCTAAAAAAAAGTAAGATTAGGGAGGGTGGTAAAAAAGGAGGGGGGTGTGGCATTGCTAATTAGAAATGGTAGTTTGAAAGGCAGTTCGAGGGGGATCTGCCTTTGGAGGTAGTATGAGCTGAAGTCAGAAAGAGGAAAGGAGCAGTCACCTTTACGACAGGCCCCCCAATAGCAGCAGAGATGTGGAGAAACTGATTGGGAAACAGATTTTGGAAAGGTGCGGAAGCCACAGGGTAGTAGTCATGGGTGATTTCAACTTCCCAAATAGAGATTGGAAGCTCTTTCGATCAAGTAGATTGGACAGGGCAGTGTTTTTGCAGTGTGTCCGGGAAGCTTTTCTAACTCAGTATGTAGATTGTCCGACCAGAGGGGAGGCCATATTGGATTTGGTACTCGGTAACGAACCAGGACAAGTGATGGGCTTGTTAGTGGGTGAGCATTTTGGTGATGGTGACCACAATTCTGTGACTTTCACCTTGGTTATGGAGAGAGATAGGTGCATGCAACAGGGTAGGTTTTACAATTGGGGGAAGGGTAAATACGATGCTGCAAGACAGGATCTGAGGAGCATAAGTTGGGAGCATAGGCTGTCAGGGAAGGATGTGGTGGAAATGTGGAACTTTTTCAAGGAGCAGATACAACGTGTCCTTGATATGTATGTCCCTGTCAGGCAGGAAAGAGATGCTCGTGTGAGGGAACCTTGGTTGACGAGGGAGTTTGAATGTCTAGTGAAGAAGAAGAAGGAGACTTACATAAGGTTGAGGAAACAAGGTTCAGACAGAGCGTTGGAGGGATACAGGATAGCCAGTAGGGAGCTGCAGAAAGGGATAAGGAGAGCTAAGAGAGGGCATGAAAAATCTTTGGCGGTTCGGATCAAGGATAACCCCAAGGCCTTTGATGCGTATGTGAGAAACATGAGAATGATGAGAACGAGGGTAGGTCCGATCAAGGACAGTAGTGGGAGACTGTGTATTGAGTCGGAAGAGATAGGGGAGGTCTTGAATGGTACTTTTCTTCAGTATTTACAAATGAGAGGGACCGTATTGTTGAAGAGGAGAGTTTGAAACGGACTGGTAAGCTAGAGGAGATACTTGATAGGAAGGAAGATGTGTTGGGCATTTTGAAAAACTTGAGGATAGATAAGTTCCTCGGGCCTGACGGGATATATCCTAGAATTATGTGGGAAGCAAGAGAGGAAATTGCAGAGCCGTTGGCAATGATCTTTTCGTCTTCACTGTCAATGGGGGTGGTACCAGGGGACTGGAGAGTGGCGAATGTTGTGCCCTTGTTCAAAAAAGGGAATAGGGATAACCCGGGAATTACAGGCCAGTTAGTCTTACTTTGGTGGTCGGCAAAGTAATGGAAAGGGTACTGGAGGGATAGGATTTATGAGTCTCTGGAAAGACACTGCTTGATTAGGGACAGCCAGCATGGATGTGTGAGGGATAGGTCTTGCCTTACAAGTCTTATTGAATTCTTTGTGGAGGTGACCAAGCATGTGGATGAGGGTAGAGCAGTGGATGTAGTATACATGGATTTTAGTAAGGCATTTGATAAGGTTCCCCATGGTAGGCTTATGCAAAAGAAAGTCAGATGCATGGATAATGGTAAATTTGGCCAGTTGGATAGAGAACTGGCTAACCGGTCGAAGTCAGAGAGTGGTGGTGGATGGTAAATATTCAACCTGGGGCCCAGTTACAAGTGGAGTTCCGCAGGGATCAGTTCTGGGTCCTCTGCTGTTTGTAATTTTTATTAATGACTTGGAAGAGGGAGTCGAAGGGTGGGTCAGTAAATTTGCAGATGATACGAAGATTGGTGGAGTTTTGGATAGTGAGGAGGGCTGTTGTCGGCTGCAAAGGGACTTAGATATGATGCAGAGCTGGGCTGAGGAGTGGCAGATGGAGTTCAACCCTGCCAAGTGTGAGGTTGTCCATTTTGGAAGGACAAATAAGAATGCAGAATACAGGGTTAATAGTAGGGTTCTTAGTAAGGTGGAGGAGCAGAGGGATCTTGGGGTCTATGTTCATAGATCTTTGAAAGTTGCCACTCAGGTGGATAGAGCTTGTAAGAAGGCCTATGGTGTATTAGCGTTCATTAGCAGAGGGATTGAATTCAAGAGTTCTGAGGTGATGTTGTAGCTGTACAGGACCTTGGTAAGGCCACATTTGGAGTACTGTGTGCAGTTCTGGTCACCTCACTTTAGGAAAGATGTGGAAGCTTTGGAGAGGGTGCAGAGGAGATTTACCAGGATGTTGCCTGGAATGGAGAATAGGTCGTATGAGAATAGGTTGAGAGTGCTAGGCCTTTTCTCATTGGAACGGCGAAGGATGAGGGGTGACTTCATAGAGGTTTATAAGATGATCAGGGGAATAGATAGAGTAGACAGTCAGAGACTTTTTCCCTGGGTACAACAGAGTGTTACAAGGGGACATAAATTTAAGTTGAAGGGTGGAAGGTATAAGGGGGATGTCAGGGGTGGGTTCTTTACCCAGAGAGTGGTGGGGGCATGGAATGCACTGCCTGTGGGAGTGGCAGAGTCAGAATCATTGGTGACCTTCAAGCGGCAATTGGATAGGTACATGGATAGGTGCTTAAGCTACGACAAATTTTCGGCACAACATCGTGTTCTGTGCTGTCTTGTTCTAAGTTCAATATTCTGTCAGGAACCATTCCGAAACATTGATTCTCCTGTTCCTCGGATGCTGCCTGATCTGCTGTGCTTTTCCAGCACCACATTCTCAGCTGCTCCATTCACTCCGAATATCCCTACAGTGAGGAAAGAGGCCATTTAGCTCATTGAATCTGCACTGATCCTCTGCAGAGCATCCCACCCAGACACAACTTCATACCCTATCCCTGTATCCCTGCATTTACAATTATTAATCCACCTAAACTACACATCCCCTGACCTAAAGGGTTATTTAGCTTGGCCAATCCACCTAACCTGCACATCTTTGGACTGTGGGAAGACATGCATGCAGACACGAGGAGAATGTGCAAACTCCACACAGACAGCCAACCGAGGCTGGAATGTTTGTGGATTTTCTAACCAAGCGTGCTTTCTCCTACATGTGTCAAACTTCTGGAGTGCTGTTGGAGTCAGGAATGGGGCTGAATATTGTGCAACCATCTGTAAACATCCCAACCACTGACCTTGGGATGGAGGGTGGGACATTGAAGAAACAGTTGAAGATGTTTGGTCCTGGAACATTCCCCTGAGGAATTCCTGCAGAGATATCCTCAGGCAGAGATGATACCCCTCCAACAACCACAGACATCTATATTTGTGTCATATATGACTCAATCGAGCCGTGAATTCTCCCCAATTCCTAGTGATTCCAGTTTTGCTCGTGCTACTTCATGTCACAGCTGGTGACATGTGGCCTTAATGTCAAGGACTTTCAATCACACCTCATTTCTGGAACACAGTTATTTTGTTTCTCGGAGATTTGTCCAATTTCAAATAAAGCTCATAGGCAGACCTTGTGAAATTGACATGCTTGTTTATTTCACCATACAGTGGGGAGAGGTTAAAGACCGCTCATATACAGAATGGTTACTCTGCACAGATGAGTCATAGCCTCTTCACCCAAGTACAGGCAGATGCAGTTTATAAAGGGTTACAAGAGATTGATCGTTGATTGCAGACAATACAGTTCTAATTACAGTTGATAGGTTAATACTGTTCAAAGTGGGCTCACAGTACTTTGGGTCTGACAGTACAGACCAGGTAAACAATGGGAACAGGAGGTTAGCCAGTCTCAGAATATTGGATAAATAATCAGTCACATCCTGTCCATAATGGCTCATAGGGCTAAGGTCATCCATATTGAGTAGTTTGGTGACATTTGTCTGTGGGGTATTGTGTCGGCTGCTGCTCCCATAGAGAGACGTTGGGACTTTCAGAGGTGCAGTGTCATTGTGAGTGAGAGAATCCCATCAGCGGGCTGTTAGATAATGTTTCCGATACACAGTGTGGAATGGGTTGCTCACAGTCAGTTCCTGAATACAGCTAAATTTGAGGTATCAGTGGCATTGTCGTTAGGCCCTCTTTTAGCTCGGGACAACATGGCTTCAGTAAGCAAAATGGTTTCCTCTTCTCCCACATTGTCCATGTTGGAGCCAAGAGGGTGGTAGGTGTCTGTAATGCATTGCCAGGTGAGATGGTAGCAATATTCAGGCGATATTTAGGCAGAGAATCAAGGATACGGAACATGTGCAGGCGGATGGGATCAGTTCAAAATGGCATCATGATTGGCGCACACATTGTGGGCTGAATGGCCTGTTCCTGTGCTGTACTGTTCTAGTTGAAGTTTGTAATGGGGTCAGAATTGAATCGCCCATGTGGAAAACCACACGGGTATCAGTGAGTACGTAATATTACCTGTGATTTGAAATAATGCATTGACCGATAATTAATCATTTCAGATTAAATATATTATGTAAGTTGATACCACCAGGATGTTTTGTCTGTCTGGGGAGGCAGGGTAGGAGATGACATTACAGAAGTAAGTCATTACAGTCTCAGAATGAAGGATTGGTCGGTGGAATTGATGCGAATTTAAATTCCTTCAATTAAAGGTTTGTCTGAAATTTGACACATGAAAGGGCAGGGGAACAACATAATATTGAAAGGGACAGAGTGCTAAACTTTGCTGTTAGAATCCTACAGCTTTTCCTTTATTTTATTTTTATTAATGTTTGGTTTGGAGTTGTGAACTGTGAGCTGAGAGATGGAAGGTGACCTTTGCACTGTGAGTAGCAGCTTGTGTTAAAAAGAAACAGACATGATCTATTTTGTGAAGCCAGGGCTGAAAAGTAATTTCAAGATTCGTGTCGACTCTTGAATTTTGGAATGGTAGTGTGCTGAACCAGAGAGCAGGGGTTTGGACATTAATAAGGTCAGTCCCTGGGAATTGATACCAGCAAGTCTGGGAAGAAAACAGAATGTTCAAACAGAGGAATGAGAGGGATTTGTTTTCAATTGTTTTGGTCTGGGTTTTCTAAGGGTAGGAAGGAGCTGTTTATGCTGCTGTATGAAGATGTGAGAGATCCCTCCCGAACATCCAATAATTGGCTCTTGGAAGTTCAGAGAAAAGAAACAAATATTATTATATTTTCATCCGAGAGAGCTGGAAAAGGTGGCATTGATCGATGCCTTCAGAAAGCCAGTCAGTTGACAATCCTATTCTGATGAAGAGACACCAGACTCGAAACATTAACTGTTTTTCTTCCCCACAGACTCTGCCAGACCTGCTGGGTTTCTCTAGCAATGTGTTACTCGAGTAAATTCACACATTCATCAGTGAATGGAACTTCTGCTGTCCTTCCAAAATCTTCAGCTCCATCTCACTGAGGATAACATTTGTTAACTGGCCTTGAAATTGAACATTTTAAAGTCTTTAGTTACCTCACTTTTAAGTATGTCTTTTGGAATTATGCACCATTTCATTTATCGGTAAATCAAAATTCCCTTACGATCATTTATTGTACAGTCCTACCTTCTTACACTGGAAATGGAATTTAGAAAAAGAAGAGCTTCCTATCGCTGTGTGACCCTTCCTGGAGAGGAATGCTGCCTGAATCTTTCAATTCTTTCCACGAATGCAATGATTTATGGAAATATTAAATAGAACAAAAGGTCCAGTGTTCTCAGCAATTCCTGAGAGTAATTTTTCAGCCATGTTCTTCGTGCCTGCAACACATTATCAATGAGGATGAGCACCTCACCAAGACCTTCCCCACACCTCCACTACTTGCCTTTAAATAACCGCCAGACCTCAAACAGATCATCGTTCGTAGCAAACTGCCCGGCTCTCAGGACAACTCCATACAACCCTGTCACAGTGGACGCTGCAAGACGTGTCAGATTGTGGACATAGATACCAGTATTACACGTGGGAACACCTCCCACCTTGTACATGGCAGGTACTCATGTGACTCAGCCAACATTGTCTATCTTATACGTTGCAGGCAAGGATGCCCGGAGTCATGGTACATTGGGGAAACCGAGCAGAGGGTACAGCAACGGATGAATGGGCACCGCACAACAATCAACAGACAGGAGGGCTCCCTCCCAGTTGGGGAACACTTCAGTGGTCCAGGACATTCAGCCTCAGACCTTCAGGTGACCATCCTCCAAGGTGGACTTTGGGACAGACAGCAGAGAGAAGTGGCCGAGCAGAGGCTGAAAGCTAATTTCGGTACCCACAGGGAGGGCCTCAACCGGGACCTTGGGTTCATGTCACATTACAGGTGACCACCATTGCACTATACACACACAGATATTCCTATACACACACACTCTCACATACACATGGACACAGGTACACACAGATGCACACACACACACACACACACACACACACACCCTTATAGACACACACACACACTCCCACACTCACACATGCACCCCCTCACAGACTTAAGACACTCTGCACTCATTACATACACACACACACATACACACACACACACACTTACTCACGCTCACAACCCCCACCCCAGACAGACAGACACACACAGACAGACAAAGACCCACATGCACACATATATTTTGTGGGGTGAATTTGTACTTGCAGAGTTACATTGCACTTTGCTCAAAAACCACATACATTCATGTCGAACTCTGAGCTTAAAAACTGCATGAATTTATGTAAAACCCTGTTATCTCACTTTTTAGATTAGAATCAATCTAAATATCAGGCCATAGACAGAGAACACAGTGGGCTAACACCTTCAACATATTGTCTAGCTATCACCATTGTTAACAGCTAACCCAAGAATGCAACTTTAAATAAAAAGGGTTTTGTGATTTACACATGAAAGAAGTGAAACTATCACTATATTCTAACAGATGAAAGCCTTAACAGACAATCACAGTTTCAATGTATAGTTTCAGTTACATCACACTGCAAATTTTTGCTATAAATTCTGTGTTACGATCGAGCCCTCCACAATCACCTGATGAAGGAGCGTCGCTCCAAAAGCTAGTGTGCTTCCAATTAAACCTGTTGGACTATAAGCTGCTGTTGTGTGATTTTTTAACTTTTTACCTGACAGTGTGTTCCATGTAGAAAAATCTGTTTTGAATGCTTACTGTACCTGAACGAATAGAAATGGCATTCTAGATCTTCAGAAAGTATTCTTTCTTCTTTCCTGAAGAAGGACTTATGCCTGAAACGTCGATTCTCCTGCTCCTTGGATGCTGCCTGACCTGCTGCGCTTTTCCAGCAACACATTTTTCAGCTCTGATCTGCAGTCCTCACTTTCTCCTCAGAAACTATTGGCTGAGGTGTTACCTGAAACAATTTTTGAATTTGCTTTATTGTTTTATCTCTCCAAGCTATCATGTTGGTGATTATTATTCTGTCCCGAGGAAATTGTGGCCTCTCCAAATATATTTCTTGCTACTTGCTTGCAATGGCCGCAGGTCATTATTGTTGAGCCAATATTCTACAGGATTGGTCAGATGTATTTCCAAGGTTTATTCCTGTTCATTACTCCAGTATATATTTTTATTTATATCTTCGTTTTCACATCAACAGAGGTTTCTGTTTGACTCACAGTTACTTTCACCTTCATTCGGTTTGTGGACTAAGTTGCGATGAATTGAAAGTGAAGTATTGTACAAAGAAAATGGCAGCTGTTGTAATAAGGATAGTGACTGTTTTGGATTGTTTAATATCTGTCGCCTGGTACTTCAGGCATGAACCTTTGTACATTATTGATAATCTTCCCTGGTATTAGAGAAAGTGAGGAATGCAGATGTTAGAGATCCGAGTCGAGAGTGTGGTTCTGGAAAATCAACCTCCTGATGAAGTGTTTCTGACCGAAATATTTATTCAAAATGTTGATCCAAAATGTTGATTCTCCTGATCCTCGGCTGCTGCCTGAACTGCTGTGCTTTTACAGCAACACACTCTCGAATATTCCCTGGTATTACATTACAAAAGTGAACTTCATTACTTTGACTGACTGGGCTGGATTTGTCATATTTTATCTGATTTTAATTGCTTTTGCACCATTCTTCCTGCTGTTGCTCCTCAATCTTCTGACTGTCAGACATATTTTAGCAGCAAGTAAAGTCCGCAGGTCACTCCAGGGTCACCTCAATGGAGAGAATGGCAAGGATCCAGAAATGCAGATACTAAGGAAATCCATCATATTACTCTTCAGTATATCTGGCAGCTTTCTAACGTTATGGGTGACCCAGCTTGTATTTTATATTTATCAGTGAATTACAAAGGCATATTCTTACTCTGTCACAGACCCCCTTTATTACCTGGAATCCATTGCCAATATGCTTCAGCTCCTCAGTACCTGCACCAACACATGGACCTAGGTCCTGACCCAGAATAAATTCAGAGAGCAGCTGAAGACTGCAGTTACATACCCTTGTGATTTCATTGTTAAATTATTGCCATTTCACAAAGAGCTGCATGGATTTGGGCAATCAGACAAAATTCATTTCGTTATTACTTTCCATTCATGTCCTTCCCCTGTGTAATATGCACAGTGTGGAACAAAATGCAATATACAACCAACTGATATCTGTTTATGGTATTGCCCATGCAGGTTATGTATATCTGTGAAAAATATAGCTTGGGAATATGTCATTTTCAGCAAACCTGAATTTGCAGAAAATACCCACATTTCACGTCATAATTTCTTCAAATATTTTGCCATGTGGCACGAACAGAACTCAAACAAAATGTTTTCGCACAAACATGACTGCAGGCCTGTTTATTGGATGATAATTAACTTGAGAAAAATATAAAGAAAGACAGTGATGAACAGAGTTTGGAGAACTCCTATAGATCAGTTTGAGGGTACAGAGTCAGTGAGCATGTACATAAATAAGTTACAGGTAAGCACATTGAATACAACTGTACAGTTCACCAAAACATTGATGATCATGTGAGAGATAAAGGGTGGCTAAGTAATATTGTATCAGTAGGGAAACTGTCATTTCATAATTAAATAAAGTTAAAGCAATGATGACATTGAGAAATTTATGTGAACACCGTTCAGACAATACCAAACCCACAGGTGAGATGTTTCCACCAAAGTGATGTTTCTGTCGGTTCAGGAAGCAGAGCACTGGGTTCAGAAAGCTGACGGGGTTGTGAAGATCATGGAGAATGTGGAAATATTTCTAAAACAATTACACCAGAAAGATCAGGTGATCAATGCATTAAAGAAATGGATCTGTTTTATTGAGTTAGCCACAGAACAGACAGCTGCACTAATCCAATCTGTATACAGAGCTGTTTGTGTTGTGGTACAACAGTTCAACCAAGAACTCACGGAAAATTGAGTCAGAAGCTGTGTAACAGCAGAGGAGCATCAATTACAAACAGCTCACCGAGATGCAGATTAATCTCTGTCTCGACTTCAGTTCCTGGAGTTAGAGAAATTTGGGTGAATCATCGAATCCCTCTTGTGTGGAAACAGGCCATTTGACCCAACAAGTCCACACTGACCCTCCAAAGAGTATCCCATCCAGACCCAATCTCATACCCTATTGCTCTATATCCCCCTGACTAATGCACCTAACCTACACATCCCTAAACATTAGGGGCAATTTGGGGGAATGCAGTATTAATAGCAGTTCGGTTATAGAATGATGATGAGATCTGTTTGGGAGACAGCACGGATTTGAGTCAACCAAGCGAAGGAGCTATTTGGGATGGCAATGGGGCAGCTGTCCAGCTGACAGCTCTGCCCTTGAATAGCTGCAGGTAAACATTTCAGTTGGTCTTGTTATTGAACACACAAATGATGGCCTGCAGGACCATGTATTTAATAGGGAGTTGGATACTCCCTGTCTGTATTAACTGGAAATACGATAGTTCCAGTACTTTAGATGGATCCATTTTTGTCCAATGTGTGCAGGAGGATTTCCTGACACAGTATGTAAACCAGCCAACAAGGGGCAAAACCACATTGGATTTGGTACTGGGTAATGAACCCGGCCAGGAGATAGATTGGGAGGTCGGTGAGCACTTTGGTGATAGCGACCACAATTCAGTTATGTTTACTTTCACGGTGATAAGGGATAGGAATATAACGCAAGGCAAGAGTTATTGCTGGGGGAAAGGCAATTATGATGCAATTTGGCAAGATTTAGGATGCACAGATTGGGGAAGGAAACTGATGGGATGGGCGCAATTGAAATGTGGAGCTTATTTAAGGAACAGCTATTGCGTGTCCTTGATGAGTATGTACCTGTCTGGCAGGGAGGAAGTGGTCGAGTGAGGGAGCTGTGGTTTACTAAAGAAGTTGAATCTCTTGTCAAGAGGAAGAAGAAGGCGTATATTAGGGTGAGACATGAAGCTCAGTTTGTGTGCTTGAGAGTTACACGTAAGAAAGGAAAGATCTAAAGGGAGAGTTAAGAAGAGCAAGGTGGGGACATGAGAAGTCATTGGCAGTTAGTATCGAGGAAAACCCGAAAGCTTTCTACAGCTATATCAGAAATAAAGGAATGACAAGAGAAAAATTAGGGCCAATCAAAGAGAGTGGTGGAAAGTTGTATGTGGAGTCCAAGGAGATGGAGAAGCACTAAGTGAATATATTTTGTCAGTATTCACACTGGAAAAAGACAATGTTATCGAGGAGAATACTGAGATACAGTCGACAGGACTAGATATGATTTAGCTTCACAAGAAGGAGGTGTTAGCAATTCTGGAAAGTGTGAAGATAGATAAGTTCCCTGGGCTGGATGGGATTTACCCTAGGGTTCACTGGGAAGCCAGGGAGGAGATTTCTGAGCCTTTGGCTTTGATCTTCATGTTATCAGTACGGAGAGGATTAGTGCTAGAAGACTGGAGGATAGCAAATGTTGTCTCCTTGTTCAAGAAGGAGAGTAGAATAGAATAGAATAAACTTATTGAGTTCTTTGAGATGGTGACCAAACAGTTGGATGAGGGTAAGATGGTTGATATGTATATATGGGTACAGTAAAGCATTTGATAACGTTCACCATGACAGGTTATTGCACAAAATGCGGAGGCATGGGATTGAGTGTGATTTAGTGGTGTGGATCAGAAATTGGCTCGCTGAAAGAATACAGAGGGTGGTGGTTGATGGGAAATGTTCATCCTGGAGTTCACTTACTAGTGGTGTACCACAAGGATCTGTTTTGTGGACACTGCTGTTTGTCATTTTCATAAATGAAGTAGATGAGGGCATAGAAAGATGGGTTCGTAAATTTGTGGATGACACTAAGGTTGGCACAGTTCTGGAGAGTGATGAAGGATGTTGTAGGTTATAGTGAGACATAGGTAAGCTGCAGAGTTGGGCTTACAGGTGGCAAATGGAGTTTAATGCAGAAAAGTGTGAGGTGGTTCACTTTGGAAGGAGCAATAGGAATAAAGAATACTGGTCTAATGGTAAGATTCTTGGTAGTGTAAATGAGTAGAGAGATCTTGGTGTCCATGTACATGGATTCCTGAAAGTTGCCACGCAGGTTGAGAGGGTTGTTAAGAAGGCATACAGTGTGCTAGCTTTTATTGGTAGAGAGGTTGGATTTCAGAGACATGAAGTCATGCTGCAGCTGTACAAAACTCTGGTGCGGCCTCACATTGCATACAGTTCTGATCACCATATTATAAGAAGGATGTGGAAGCTTTGGAAAGGGTTCAGAGGCGATTTACTAGGATGTTACCTGATCTGGAGGGAAGGTTTTACGAGGAAAGGCTGAGGGACTTGAGGCTGTTTTCATTCGAGAGAAGAAGGTTGCGAGGTGACTTAATGGAGAAATATAAGATAATCAGAGGGTTAGATAATGTGGACAATGACAGCCTTTTTCCTCAGATGGTGATGGCTAGCACGAGGGGACATACCTTTAAAGTGAGGAGTGATCAACATAGGACAGATGTCAGAGGTAGTTTCTTTACTCAGAGTGTAATAGGGGCGTGGAACACCCTGCCTGCAACAGGAGTAGACTCACCAACTTTAAGGGCATTTAAATGCACATTGGATAAACACATCAATGAAAATGGAATAGTGTAGGATAGAGAGGCTTCAGATTGGTTCCACAGGTTGGCACAATATGGAGGGCCAAAGGGCTTGTACTGCGCTGTGATGTTCAATATTCTCTGCTATGTTCTATCTCTTACACCAAGTATACAGAGGTTTTATGTGGAGAATTAGGATTTATTAAATTGGGAGATGATCCTTGTAAATGAGCAGGGAGTGAAGAGACTTCCGAAGTGGTCACTCCAATTGGATACGATGGATATGATCGGCCTACAAAGAGCAGCATGCCCTAATGGACAAAAGGCAGCTGTACCCACCATCCTTGTTCACAAAGATCTTACACACGTCAAAACATTTGCATCCACCCGTTCATCACTCAGCATCTAGAGTTGGATCCAGTTGCAGGAATCAGTTAAATTCAACAATACTTTGTTGACGTCCTGAAAGTACTTGTGAAAGGGTTTTCGAATAATTCTCAGCTTACTCAGTCCCAAGGTGCCAACAATATCTTGGCAGAGAGCGTGATGAGAAATTTAAATCATAGAATCCCTACAGCGTGGATACAGGCCATTCGGCCCATTGATTCCAGACTATCCCTCTGAAGAGCCCCCACCCAGACACACACCCTAAACTATCCCTGTATTTTCCCATGGATAACCCACCAAACCTGCACATCACTGGACTGTGGGAGGGAAACCGGAGCAGCTACAGGAAACCCACACAGACACGGGGAGAACACACAAATTCCACACAGTCAGTCACCCGAGGCTGGGATCGAACCCAAGTCCCTTCGCTATGAGGGCAGCAGCTCTGAGCTCCCCTGCTGCTCTACTTTTAAATCAACTCCATCCTTCTGTTAGCCTGAGGTGTACCCAGTCATGCTGCTGGACAGTGGACAGGGTGGAAGATGACTCCTGTTCGGCATAAGAGATAGTCAAGGGAGGATTGAAGTTCCAGCCAAAGAAACATTCCCCATTAAAGCAATGACTGTCAGGAAAGAGAGGGAGGGAAACATCGAATCCAAATCGGCTCTTGCTGCAATTGTGGAAAATCAGGGCTATAGATTGTCGGAGCTTCAGTCTGGGTACTGAGGGATAGGATCGATTTCTATTTCAAAAAGAATGGGCTTATCAGTGATTGGCAACATGGTTTTGCATGGGGAGATTGTGCCTTACCAAATTAATAGAGTTCTTCGAGGAAGTGACCGAATTGATAGATAAAGGAAGGGCTGTTGATGTCATATACATGGACTTTAGTAAGGTGTTTGATAAGGTTCTCCATTGTAGACTAATGGAGAAGGTGAAGTCACATGGTGTGCAGGGTGTTCTAGCAGGTGGATAAAGAACTGGTTGAGCAGCAGGAGACAGAGAGTAGTAGTTGAAGGGAGTTTCTCGAAATGGAGGCAGTGTTGGGGCCACTGTTGTTTGTAATATAGATAAATGGGCTGGAAGAGGGCACTGTTGGTATGATCAGCAAGTTTGCAGATGACACAAAGATTGGTGGAGTAGCAGAAAGCATAGGGGACTGTCAGAGAATACAGGAAGATATAGATAGACTGGAGAGTTGGGCGGAAAAGTGGCAGATGGATTCAATCTAGACAAATGTGAGGTGATGCATTTAGGCACGACTAAATCTAGAGCGAATTATGCAAGAGCCTTGGGAAAAGTTGATGGGCAGAGAGATCTGAGACTGTAGGTCCATTCTACCCTGAAGGTTGCTGCACAGGTGGATAGAGTGGTCAAGAAAGCATATAGTATGCTTGCCTTCATTGGACGGGGTATTGAGTATAAGAACTGGCAAGTCATGTTAAAATTGTACAAGACATTGGTTCGGCCGCATTTCGAATAGTGTGTACAGTCCTGATCACCGCAATACCAAAAGGATGTGGACACTTTGGAGAGGGTACAGAGAAGGTTTACGAGGATGTTGCCTGGTATGGAAGGTGCTAGCTATGGAGAGAGGTTGAGTAGGTTTGGGTTGTTTTCATTAGAAAAAAAAATCGAGGGGGGACCTGATTGAGGTTTACAAAATCATGAAGGGTATAGACAGGGTGGATAGAGACAAGCTTTTTCCCAGGGTGAAGGATTCAGTAACGAGAGGTCACGCTTTCAAGGTGAGAGGTGGAAAGTTTAAGGGGGATACACGTGGCAAGTACATCACACAGAGGATTGTGGGCGTCTGGAACCTGTCGCCAGCAGAGGTGGTTGAGGCAGGCACGGTAGATTCATGAAAGATGCGTCTGGACAGATGCATGAGTTGGTGGGAAGCAGAGGGACACAAATGGTTAGGGATTGACCGACAGGTTTAGACAGTACATTTGGATTGGCTCAGGCTTGGAGGGCCGAAGGGCATGTTCCTGGGCTGTAAATTTTCTTTGTTCTTTGTTCTAGTTAAGGATTTAGCCGAAGCTCACTTCTGAGAAATATCGGAAGTTTTCTGAACTCTGGTTGGAAGGTCCCATGTGTAAAATGCCATCCCCTGTGTACATGGCTATGCCTGGGCAATGGGCAGGAAGGAGGATGGAGACCCGAGCTCATGTTGTATGTTCCCAAGTTCACTCTGTTTTCTGCACAAAACCAGCTTTGGTGTATATATCGCCCAGGTACGATGAGAAAACAGCAGGACAGCTCAGTCTGAGGCACCTGACCACTTTGCTCCCAGTAAGTATGACGACAGAAAAATGGAAGGAGAACAAACCATAAACAGATGACTTAATTCTTTAGTTAAGCAATCCCTGATCCCAGGGAGAGTTATTAAACCATGGGCCCAATTAAATGGTGATTCCAAACCTTCGGAGAACAGGGCATCAGAGGCGAAGTGTTTTCGCTGGCCAGTGAAGATACCTGATGTTACTTTGACATTGAGCTAAATAAATACATTTATTTACATATGTATCATGTATCTATTAAAATTTACATAAATTTATTTAGGTGTATAAATAAATAAACCAAACCCTGAGAAATCAGCCTGTCCCCTGTTGTGTGAGAAGACCATGCCCTGCGAACACATTCACTCAGACTTTATACTTGAGAGTTGCGGGGGATGGGAAATGGAAAGCTACAGGAAGTGTGGTGATATATGAAAAGGTAAGCAGCAGGTTAGCATGTACGCAGGAGGGTTTAAGGTCATGGCAGACTCAGAAAGAAGCAAAAATGAAGAATTACTCAGGACATATTAGCAATGTTGTGAAGCATGAGGGTAAGAAAGTGAGCATAAAGACACTTTACCCAAATGACTGTAGCATTCATAACAAGGTTGATGAGTCAATGGCACAAACCATTGTCAACGAATATGATTTGGTCGCCATCTTGGAGACATGGCTGCAGAATAGTCATGACTGGGAATTAAATATCCAGGGGTACCAGACTATTCGGAAGGACAGACAGGAATGCAAGGGAGGTCTGATATTCCAGGATGACTCTGTGGAGTATGTGATTGAATCCTTTTGGGTGGAAATTAAGAAGTACAAGAAGGAAAAGTCACTGATTGGCGTAGTCTATAGGCCAGCACATATTAACATCACATTGGGGCAGGAGTAAAAATGATATGGCTATTATCATGGGGGATTTTAATCTGCATGTCGATTGCTTGAACCAGCTCAGTCAGGGTAGCCTTGAGGAGGAGTGCATTGAGTGTATCCATGGTCGTTTTCTTGAACAGCATGTAATGGAATTAACGAGGGAGCAGGAATAATTAATGACCTCATAGTCAGTGATCCTCTTGGAAGGAGTGATCACAGTTTGGGTGAATTTAAAGTACAACTGGATTTTGTGAAGATAAATTCCAATACCAGGGCCCTGTGCTTGAATAAGGGGGAC
The DNA here is from genome assembly GCF_047496795.1 of Chiloscyllium punctatum. Lineage (NCBI taxonomy): Eukaryota > Metazoa > Chordata > Chondrichthyes > Orectolobiformes > Hemiscylliidae > Chiloscyllium > Chiloscyllium punctatum. The sequence goes on along the minus strand of NC_092772.1, from coordinate 54,786,340 downwards.
TATGACAGAATACCTGGTTACAGTAGACTGGGAACAGAGACTTCATGGTGCGACAGTTGACAAGCAGTGGAGGACCTTCAATGAAAGCTTTCAAGGTGCTCAATAGAAGTATATTCCAGTGAGAAGGAAGGAGGGTAAGAGGAAGGATAATCTGGCATGGATGTCCAAGGAAATAAGGCAGGCTATCAAAGTGAAAGAGAAGGCATACAAAGTGACCAAAAACAGCAGAAATCTAGAAGATTGTTGAAATTTTAAAGCCACAAATAGAGCTAAAAAGGAAAGTCAGATAGAGTATGAGAAACAATGAGCACAGAATATAAAGGCAGCAAAACCTTCTACAAAAATAAAAATTGTGGGCGGCACGGTGGCACAGTGGTTAGCTCTGCTGCCTCACAGCGCCAGAGACCCGGGTTCAATTCCCGCCTCAGGCGACTCTCTGTGTGGAGTTTGCACATTCTCCCCGTGTCTGCGGGGGTTTCCTCCGGGTGCTCCGGTTTCCTCCCACAATCCAAAGATGTGCAGGTCAGGTGAATTGGTCATGCTAAATTGCCCGTAATGTTAGGTGAAGGGGTAAGTTTAGGGGTATGGGTGGGTTGCGCTTCGGCGGGGCGGTGTGGACACGTTGGGCCGAAGGGCCTGTTTCCACACTGTAAGTAATCTAATCTAATCTAATCTAATCTAAGAGTGGCTAAAGTAAATGTTGGTCCTTTAAAGGATGAGAAGGGGCATTTAGTTATGGGATATGATGAAATGGCTGAACACTGAACAGGTACTTTGCCTAGGACTTCACAGTGGAGGACACTAATAACAGGCCAGTAAGTGATGAAGAGATGAAGAAAGGTGAGGACCTGGAAACAATTATTATTACGGCAGAGCTCGTGTCGTGTAAATTATGTGTTTCTTTGATTTTGCTTTCGTTTTGGCCCCTTACGGTCCCTGCCCAAAAGAGGTTGTTGGGGATGGAGTCATGGGAGAGCCATTTTCTGTTTGTTTATTGTTTCCACAGAGTATGAGATTGTTGTTTTGAAAGAGCAGAGTGGGCTTTGCTCTGTGTTTCACACAGTGCTGTCCCTGCCCCAAGAGTGTCTGTTGGGAACAGTATGGGGGTGAGTGGTGGGGCGGGGAGTGGTTTTGTTTTGTTTCTGTGTACTCCTTCTGTCTGAAAGAGTTGAGGATTGTTTTTCAGACTGGAGGCCTCTGACCAACAGTGTACCAAAACTGGTAAAGCCGGGTGCAACCACCACATTTGAAAGGGACCTGGATGGGGAGATGTACTGAAAGGGTTTAAGAGGGAGAAGAGGCAAATGCTGGCAAATGGGACTGCATCAGTTTAGGGTATCTGGTCAGTATGAACAAGCTGGACTGTAGAGTCTCTCTCCATGTTGGGAGACTCTATGACTCAGTCTCTCCAAGCCAGGGATCATTCTAATAAACCACCTCTGAACTGCCTTCAATAAAATCAGATCTTTACTGAAATAAGGAGACAAAAACTATTCACAGCATTTGATATGTGGTCTTAACAGCACCTTGTACATTTGCAGTATGACCTCTCTACTCTTGTACTTACGGCACACTTGAAAGAATGACCAATATTCCATGGGCTTCCTGATTACCTGTTGTACCTGAGTGTTAGCTTTCTGTGTTTCATGTACATGTCACACCAAGTCCTGTTGGGTTACAGCTTTCTGCAGTTTTTTTCCCCAATTTGAATAATTATTCTGTACTTTTATTCCTCTGACTGAAATTGACAATGTCTCATTTTCCCACATTATATGCCATTGCCAACTTTCTGCTTGCTTCTTTAACCAATCAATTTTATCTCTGCCTCTCACAGCCTGCCCTTTGACCTTTATTGTGTATTGTTTGAAAATTTGACTATAATACATTAACTTCCTTCTTCCAAAAACATCTTCCAAATTTATCATCAAACAATCATTGATAAACAGTTGTGGTCACCGCACTAATCCCTGTGGAATCACAATGGGCTCTGGGCATGAACAAAAAAAAACTCCTTATTCCCCCTTGCTCTTTCCTGATCATCAGTAAGTTGTCTGTTAATGCCAATATATTACTGCCAACAATGTGAGGCTCTTATTGTTAGAAACAAGTTTAATAAAATTTAGACGAGACCACCAAAACTGGAAACAAGACAATTTATTCTATGATCTTGCAAGAAAGGGCATCAAATGTAGAAGCAAATGAGCAAATTAGAACTTAGGTTATCTCAGCTTTTTGCTGAAAGCATAATTTTATAAAAAGAACTTTTTGTGATAGTAATTACACACCAAAGTTAGTATTTAATTAACCACAATTATACACTGAAAAGTCCCTAAATACCTGCATGGTTAACAGTTCTCTTGCTGTACCCCTTTTCTGAATGCTTTTTCTATATCTGCAAAAACAACACTTTACCCCATTTCTAACATTATCTTATGACTTCACCTTTTTGTGTGGAAGATTGTGCAAAGCTTTCTGTAAGTCCATCTCACAGTAGCTGGAACAACGTGAGAACTGGGGCACCAAATATATTTGCTGTGATCCAATCCTCATATTCCTGAGCAGTGATTATTATCCAATCAGGTTTAATATCAGCCCCATTACCACAAATGCTTTCTTTTGGCCAGTGAAGAATTCACTGTCACACACCGAGGTTTGAATTCAGCTGGAAATGGTGTTCCAGGTTACTGTCCACCACTTTGGGGTGACATCAGAGCCAGTCACCATGGTGATTGTTCTGTCCCCTTCAGAAACTTCCATGTGTTAACAGCTTTGTTCTTAACTGCATTGAAGACTCTCCAGATTCACTCATTCGTTTGCATATGTCTCTAATATTAAGTCGATGAGGCGAATAAGTTTGTGTTATTACAAGCGCATGGGCTTTCATGAGATTACTTTGGTCAGACCTAAAAGATTCTGTCAAGTACCTTGAGTCCAACAATACAGACATGAATTTACTTTCTGTTAGACTCCTTTGAAATATTTGATTTCACTTTCTTCAGAGGTGTATATAAATGACAACACGTGTTAGCCAAAACCCACCTTGTCATATTTGTCATAAAACAATCAGATCTTTCAAATATGACGTGGCTTTCCACTGACTTATCCATGATGCTTAATATTTATTTATCCACTGATTATCTGTATGATTGATACTTGTTTGGCTCAGTGACATGTTTATTTATTTTCATTTATTTATTCATTCTTTATTTACTTAGTTTCAAACAGTGAGAATTGTTGCCCTGAATTATGTTCTTTCAAATGTTGTCATCATTAATGTCAAGTGGCATCGTCTGTCAATTTAAATCTTGTTTTCTTTTATTTAAAATGTGCAACCCTTTAATCCTATGCAATGACACATTTATGTAAAAAAATACCCTGCAGACTTCTTGAATTATTTCCTCCATGTTGTTTACATTAAAACCCAACATGGACCAGATCAATGTTCTTATCTATTGTTGGACAAAACCGATTTGATTCAAAGGGGTTAACTCCAACTGTTTGTTCATTGACTGGAATTCACGTCTGACTCACTGAAATTAACTGTGTCCCTGGGGGAGCTGTGAGCTGCTCCATCAGTTGGTTATTAAGGGATTCCCTTCAATTGCTTATCACAGAATGACAGCAGGAGCAATATCTCTGCAGCAATCAGAGATCAGCACAACTGTAGATATGGAGCGATGGTATTGGTATCAGAGAACATTAGAGTGGAATATCACTGCAATTACTGACAATCAGAGGGAAAAGGATTGGAGTAATCCAGTGATGGGAAGAGGTATCTCTGGCTGGCTTTACCTCCTTTACGGGGATGATGATTGGATAAAGTTAGTCTATCGAATCGAGGCCGCACTTAAGGTTTTTGCTTATGTTTACTATCCCTTACTTGGCCTTGTTGGTGTCCCTGGTAAGTCTGTGACTCACGATGAATTCTGTAAACCATGTTGAACAAATTGACAGATCTTACTATTTATGGTGCCATCCTTGTTGATGTGCCTGTTCTTTGCAATTCTCTGTACCTGAATGTTCACTGTGTAAACGCAGTTAATTTCTCCACTTTCTTTTTATTGCTTCATTGCTTTGAGAGAAATCCAAGGATTAGATATTTTAAACATGATTCATTACTGTCTGCTTGCTGCCTTTATCCTCACTTTTACCTGGTTCACCTCACTTTCATTTCCGTGTCCACCCTGCCACCTTGCTCCATTGCTGCTCTTTAATTTCTTATATTCATACCTTCCCTCACACTCACTGCCTATTTCTCATCTGTTCTTTGCTTTTGTTGACCCTGGGGCAGACTGTTGTGACTGCAGTATGACCAATCTTTATTCCACTGACAGTGGGAATGAGCTGTTTCTGTCAGTGCTATCCCATGACACCCGTAAACACAGATCATTGAACAGTCAAATATCTCTCTCTGATGCAGAACATTTTGTACTGAGAAAATGTCTTAGTTTTATTCCTCTCTCCCACTCTCACCCTCTCCCTCCCCATGGAGTGACCTTTGACCATGACATGATGTTAAATTATTCTTCCTTCATATTCTTTGCCTCAGTGTCCAAATGTTTAAATCCGATTCTTCTTCCAACCCTTCACTCGCCTCCAATACTCTCACTCCACTTAGTCTCCTCCCTCTGGCCTTTACATGTCACTCAAATGAGAATTGTTTGAGTGTTCTCTCTGCGGCCAGCCTTAATCTCTGTGTGCCCTGCCCTGACCCATTCAGACCTGGGTCTCTCTGAGCTGACTGCTCTCTGTGCTCTCAGGCCCATTCCTGACTTTGTAATCAAGCCTACTCCAAGGGTGGGGCTGTTGTTGTCTGACAGACTCTCCTGTACCCTGTGGAAGCAGAGTGTCAGCTCTCCGATACCTCTTACGCCTCTCCCAGAACATGGCCCCACCATCGAACATCAGGCTATTGTGTCCATAACACTCACTAATCTCATCTAATCTGGAGATCTCCCCCACACACTGCACATCCTCCAACCTCACAGTCCCCCAAAACCCATCATACCTATTTCTACCTTCTTCTCCCAGATCCACAAACATTGGTTCGGCCTGTTCCTGCCCCATTAAACTTATTTTTCAAACTTGAATCCATTTTCTCTCCCTCCTTGTCCCATTCACATCCCACTGACATGTTTGATTCCCTTGATGCCTTATGTCAGTTACAAAGCTCCCAGTTTGTGGAATCATTCTCCTCCTCTTTACTATGGCCATGCAATCCCTCAACATGCCCATCCCGTATCAGGGTGGTCTGAGGGATATCTGCTTTTACCTATAAAGGAGGCCTGAACCATTTCCATCCACCCCCACCCTCCTCTGCCTTGATCAACTTCCTCTTTATTTCCTCTCACTTTAGTCATTTCCAGGCTGTGACCCTGAGTACCTGCATGGGCCCTAGTTATTCTTGTCTCTTTGTGGGGTAGGTGGAACATTCCTTGTTCTGTCCTTCTCCAGACCCTCCCCACAGCTCTTTCTCCTGGACCTTGATGTCATCATCAATGCTGCTACCCTCTCTTTTTTGGGACTGAAAAAATTTCAATACCCCACTTCTCTCTCCTTCATGGGCAGCACGTTGTCTCAGTGGTTAGCATTGCTGCCTCACAGCGCCAGGGACCTGGGTTTGATTCCAGCCTTGGGGGACTGTCTGTGTGGAGTTTGCACATTTTCCCCGTGTCTGCGTGGGTTTCCTCCGGGTGCTCTGGATTCCTCCAAAAATCCAAAGATGTGCAGGTCAGGAGAATTGGTTAAGCTAAATTGCCGATGGTGTTCAGTGCAACATTCAGGGATAAACGTAGGGGAGTGAATTGGGGTGGGTTACTCTTTGGTGGGTCAGTGAGGACTTGTTGGGCTGAAGGGCTTGTTTACATACTGTAGGGCATCTTGTCTAATCTAATTTAATCTGGTCCAACTCAGACTTTTCCCCACTTTCCTCAACATCTCTGTTTCCGTTACTTTAAGGAGGTTGGCTCCCAAAACACAAACTCATCTCTACCTTTTCCTGGCTCATGAGTTGGAGATGCTGGTGTTGGACTGGGGTGCACAAAGTTAAAAATCACACAACACCAGGTTATAGTCAAACAGGTTTGATTGGAAGCACACTAGCTTTTGGAGTGACGCTCCTTCATCAGGTGACAGTGGAGGGCTCGGTCGTAACACAGAATTTAGAGCCAAAATTTACAGTGTGATGTAACTGAAATTATACATTGAAAAATTGATTGTCTGTTAAGCCTTTCATCTGTTAGAATATAGTGATAGTTTCACTTCTTTCATGTGTAAATCACAAAACCCTTTTTTTAAAAGTTGCATTCTCGGGTTAGCTGTTAACAATGGTGATAGCTAGACAATATGTTGAAGGTGTTAGCCCCCTGTGTTCTCTGTCTATGACCTGATGTTTAGATTGATTCTAATCTAAAAAGTGAGATAACAGAGTTTTACATAAATTCATGCAGTTTTTGAGCTCAGAGTTCTACATGAATGAATGTGGTTTTTGAGCAAAGTGCAATGTAACTCTGCAAGTACAAATTCACCCCACAAAATAAATGTGTGCGTGTGGGTCTTTGTTTGTCTGTGTGTGTGTCTGTCTGGGGTGGGGGTTGTGAGTGTGAGAAAGTGTATGTGTGTGTGTAGTGAGTGCAGAGTGTCTTAAGTCTGTGAAGGGGGTGCATATGCGAGTGTGGGAGTGTGTATGTCTGTAAGGGTGTGTGCGGGTGTCTGTGTGCGTGTCTGTGTGTACCTGTGTCCGTGTGTATGTGAGAGTGTGTGTGTGTAGGTGTATCTGTGTGTGTGTGTAGTGCAATGGTGGTCACCTGTAATGTGCTGAAAATGTGTTGCTGGAAAAACACAGCAGGTCAGGCAGCATCCAAGGAACAGGAGAATTGATGTTTTGGGCATGAGCCCTTCTTCAGGAATGAGGAAAGTGTGTCCAGCAGGCTAAGATAAAAGGTAGGGAGGAGGGACTTGGGGGAGGGGCGTTGGAAATGCTTTAGGTGGAGGGAGGTTAAGGTGAGGGTGGTAGGCCGGAGTGGGGGTGGGGGCAGAGAGGTCAGGAAGAAGATTACAGGTTAGGAAGGCGGTGCTGAGTTCGAGGGATTTGACTGAGACAGAGTGGGGGGAGGGGAAATGAGGAAACTGGAGAAACCTGAGTTCATCCCTTGTGGTTCCTCCAGCCGTCATGTTGCTATGGTCTGGCGATGGAGGAGTCTAAGGACCTGCATGTCCTTGGTGGAGTGGGAGGGGGAGTTGAAGTGTTGAGCCACAGGGTGGTTGGGTTGGTTGGTTGGTCCGGGTGTCCCAGAGGTGTTCTCTGAAACGTTCCACAAGTAGGCGGCCTGTCTCCCCAATATAGAGGAGGCTACATCGGGTGCAGCGGATGCAATAAATGATGTGTGTGGAAGTGCAGGTGAATTTGTGGCGGATTTGTGTCACCTGTAATGTGACATGAACCCAAGGTCCCGGTTGAGGCCCTCCCTATGGGGACCGAACTTAGGTATCAGCCTCTGCTCAGCCACTTTTCTCTGCTGTCTGTCCCGAAGTCCACCTTGGAGGATGGTCACCCAAAGGTCCAAGGCTGAATGTCCTGGACCACTGAAGTGTTCACCAACTGGGAGGGAACCCTCCTGTCTGTTGATTGTTGTGCGGTGCCCATTCATCCATTGTCGTAGCCTTTGCTCGGTTTCCCCAATGTACCATGACTCCGGGCATCCTTGCCTGCAACGTATAAGATAGACAATGTTGGCTGAGTCACATGAGTACCTGCCATGTACAAGGTGGGAGGTCTCCCCATGCGTAATGGTGGTATCTAAGTCCACACTTTGACACGTCTTGCAGCGCCGACTGTGACAGGGTTGTATGGAGTTGTCCTGAGAGCCGGGCAGTTTGCTACGAACAATGATCTGTTTGAGGTTTGGTGGTTGTTTAAAGGCAAGTAGTAGAGGTGTGGGGAAAGACTTGGTGAGGTGGTCATCCTCATTTGTAATGTGTTGCAGGTCACGAAGGACATGGCATAATTTTTCAGCTCCTGGGAAGTATTGAACAACGAAGGGAACCCTGTCAGTTGCATCACTTACCTCTGTCCATCACTTTCTGCTTGTGCTGTTTGTGAAGCAAGTAGTCCTATTTGGTAGCTTGACAGGGAGACACCTCAAGCCTGGTGCTGTTCCTGGCATACTCTCCTGCACTCTTCATTGAACCAGGGAAATCTCCTGGGTTAATGGGAATGGTTAACTGGGAATCTGCTGGATCCTGAGGTTGTATAGAACATAGAACATAGAACATAGAACAATACAGCACAGAACAGGCCCTTCGGCCCACGATGTTGTGCCGAACTTCTATCCTAGATTAAGCACCCATCCATGTACCTATCCAAATGCCGCTTAAAGGTCGCCAATGAATCTGACTCTACCACTCCCTCGGGCAGCGCATTCCATGCCCCCACCACTCTCTGGGTAAAGAACCCACGCCTGACATCTCCCCTATACCTTCCACCCTTCACCTTAAATTTATGTCCCCTTGTAACACTCTGTTGTACCCGGGGAAAAAGTTTCTGACTGTCTACTCTATCTATTCCTCTGATCATCTTATAAACCTCTATCAAGTCACCCCTCATCCTTCGCCGTTCCAACGAGAAAAGGCCGAGAACTCTCAACCTATCCTCGTACGACCTACTCTCCATTCCAGGCAACATCCTGGTAAATCTTCTCTGCACCCTCTCCAAAGCTTCCACATCTTTCCTAAAGTGAGGCGACCAAATGTGGCCTAACCAAAGTCCTGTACAGCTGCAACATCACCTCACGACTCTTGAATTCAATCCCTCTGCTAATGAACGATAATACTCCATAGGCCTTCTTACAAACTCTATCCACCTGAGTGGCAACCTTCAAAGATCTATGTACATAGACCCCAAGATCCCTCTGTTCCTCCACCTGACCAAGAACCCTACCATTAACCCTGTATTCCGCATTCTTATTTGTTCTTCCAAAATGGACAACCTCACACTTGGCAGGGTTGAACTCCATCTGCCACTCCTCAGCCCAGCTCTGCATCATATCTAAGTCCCTCTGCAGCCGACAACAGCCCTCCTCACTGTCCACAACTCCACCTATCTTTGTATCATCTGCAAATTTACTGACCCACCCTTCGACTCCCTCATCTAAGTCATTAATAAAAGTTACAAACAGCAGAGGACCCAGAACTGATCCCTGCGGAACTCCACTTGTAACTGGACTCCATGCTGAATATTTACCATCTACCACCACTCTCTGACTTCGACCGGTTAGCCAGTTTTCTATCCAATTGGCCAAATTTCCCTCTATCCCATGCCTCCTGACTTTCCACATAAGCCTACCATGGGGAACCTTATCAAATGCCTTACTAAAATCCATGTACACTACATCCACTGCTCTACCCTCATCCACATGCTTGGTCACCTCCTCGAAGAATTCAATAAGACTTGTAAGGCAAGACCTACCCTTCACAAATCCGTGCTGGCTGTCCCTAATCAAGCAGTGTCTTTCCAGATACTCATAAATCTTATCCCTCAGTACCCTTTCCATTACTTTGCCTACCACAGAAGTAAGACTAACTGGCCTGTAATTCCCGGGGTTATCCCTATTCCCTTTTTTGAACAGGGGCACAACATTCGCTACTCTCCAGTCCCCTGGTACCACCCCAGTTGCCAGTGAAGACGAGAAGATCATTGCCAACGGTACTGCAATTTCCTCTCTTGCTTCCCACATAATCCTAGGATATATCCCGTCAGGCCCGGGGGACTTGTCTATCCTCAAGTTGTTCAAAATGTCCAACGCATCTTCCTTCCTAACAGGTATCTCTTCTAGCTTATCAGTCCATTTCACACTCTCCTCTTCAACAATACGGTCCCTCTCATTTGTAAATACTGAAGAAAAGTACCATTCAATACCTCTCCTATCTCTTCCGACTCAATACACAGTCTCCCTCTACTGTCCTTGATCAGACCTACCCTCGTTCTTGTCATTCTCAGGTTTCTCACACACGCATAGAATGCCTTGGGGTTATCCTTGATCCTATCCGCCAGGGATTTTTCATGCCCTCTCTTAGCTCTCCTAATCCCTTTCTTCAGGTCCCTTCTGGCTATCCTGTATCCCTCCACTGCTCTGTCTGAACCTTGTTTCCTCAACCTTATGTAAGCCTCCTTCTTCCTCTTTACTAGACATTCAACCTCCCTCGTCAACCAAGGCTCCCTCACACGACCATTTCTTTCCTGCCTGATCGGTACATACATATCAAGGACACGTCGTATCTGCTCCTTGAAAAAGTCCCACATTTCCACCACATCCTTCCCTGACAGCCTATGCTCCCAACGTATGCTCCTCAAATCCTGTCTTACAGCATCGTAATTTCCCTTCCCCCAATTGTAAAAACTTCCTTGTTGTGCGCACCTATCTCTCTCCATAACCAAGGTGAAAGTCACAGAATTGTGGTCGCCATCACCAAAATGTTCACCCACTAACAAGCCCACCACTTGTCCCGGTTCGTTACCGAGTACCAAATCCAATATGGCCTCCCCTCTGGTTGGACAATCTACATACTGCGTTAGAAAAGCTTCCTGGACACACTGCACAAACACCGCCCCATCCAATCTACTTGATCTAAAGAGCTTCCAATCAATATTTGGGAAGTTGAAGTCGCCCATGACTACGACCCTGTGGCTTCTGCACCTTTCCAAAATCTGTTTCCCAATCTGTTTCTCCACATCTCTGCTGCTATTGGGGGGCCTATAATAAACACCCAACAAGGTGACTGCACCTTTCCTATTTCTGACTTCAGCCCATACTACCTCCAGAGGCAGATCCCCCTCAAACTTCCTTTCTGCAGCCGTTATACCATTTCTAATTAGCAATGCCACCCCCCCTCCTTTTTTACCACCCTCCCTAATCTTACTGAAACATCTGTAACCAGGAACCTCCAACAGCCATGTAGATTGCACTGCTTCGGTACCTCATGGATGTCTAGCCTTGAGTTGCTGGTCTTTTCAAAGTCTGTCACATTTAGCATCATTCTTCATACACAACTTGCCTTTTATTGGTTTTCAATCGGTCATTGGGATTCCATGGCTCTGCTCAGCAGAATCTCTTTGTTACATCATCTTTCCTGCTGAGTTCTCCCTATCCCAGTGACTCACCCTCTCCACTGGTACTGCCCTTTCTCAGGGTCAATGGCCTCATTCAACACTTCAGTCTCTGTGCTGATGTTCCTCTTGGTAAGACTGTACACTTACTGTGCAAGTGAACTCTTTCTCCCTACAAATTGCACTCAGTCACTCGGCTGATGTTTCATCCTTGTCTTCCAGTCTACCCTCAATCTCTCTGCTGAAATTCCACTCTGCCTCACAAACTAAGTTCAATTTCTCTGCTCCTTTTCCTCTTGGTGTCTCACTCCACACTCACTCTTCCCACTGAGGTTCCTCCTGTTCTTTCACTCCCCTATCTGTCTTGCTGCTCTTGTCCCTCTTGCTTTCCCACTGCTCATATTCTGGATGATAATGTTACTGAATGTCATTCACTAGTCACTCACTCTCTCTGCTAATGTTCCTCTTCATCTGGTCCTTTGTAGTCACTGTCTTGGCTCATGATGCCCTTTGACCTATCATCTCCAGCCACTCTCCCCGTGATTCTTCCGTTTCTCTCACTATACATTCCTCTCGATCACTCAGCCATCATTCACACTGTGATCATTTTCCCATTTCTCTCTCACTACTGACTCCCACTCTCGGTGAATGTAATCTTTGGGCACTAACTTTTCTTTACTCTCTCTGCTGATGTTCTTCTCTGTCTCTGAGTCAACACTGACTGGCTCTGCTCATGTTTCTTCTTGGTCTCTCCCTTTACACGTATGGTCGCTATTATTTCTTCTTCAACACTCAAACCCTCTGTTGATATTCCTCTTGGTTCCTCACTCTACACTAACATTGCTGATTTTCTGCTTGTTCTCAATCTGACCCCATTTTCTATGTGGAAGTGCTTTTTATCTCTCATCGCCCGCCCATTCTCATTACTGATTTATCAAGTCTCCCATTTTGCACTCACTCTTCCTGCTGATGTTTCCGTTAATCTTTCACTCTGCGAACTTGTTCTGCTGATTTATCTCCTGATTCTCATTTTGCACTTCTGATCTCAATGATGATCCTCCAAATCTCCCACTGACTCCTCCCACTGTTTCTGTTTCCTTCCCTTTCTGTCTCTCCATCTCTGCTGATGTTCCTGTGAAGCCCCCATTTCACTGTCGATCCCATTTGCAATTCATAATTCTTCTTTATTTTATTGAAGTCCAGTGTCTAAAGAATGGCAAGCCTTGTCCCTATATTAACAATGTGATACACTGTAACTGATACGATCAGTTTTATACAATAGCACATTTGCAAATCTCTGTCCAGGTCCCAATAACACGGTTGCTTTTCTCACATTCTCATGTCTCTGTTTATTTCCCTTGCACAGTTAACATGATAGCTGTTGGGATCCTAACCCGGGGAAGATGTGGCCTCTCCAAATGTGTTTCTCGATACTTGGTGGCCATGGCAGTGGCAGACCTTCTGGTGATTATCCTGGACGTGATACTGCAGCATATTCCACGGACCTTTCATGAAGAATTTTATCAGCTGCGGTACTCCATTTGTGTCTGTAATATTCATGCCGTCCTGAGTTATGCCGCCACTGATTGTTCTGTCTGGTTCACTGTGACTTTTACTTTTGATCGATTTGTGGCAATTTGCTGTCAGAAGTTGAAAAGTAGATATTGCACTGAGAGAACTGCAGCTGTGGTGCTGGGAACAGTGACTGCCCTCAGCTGTATAAAGAACATTCACTGGTATTTTATGTTAACAGATCGATATACTTTCTTGAGTGTTACTTCATTTTGCCTTATATCGGACACCAATGAGAGATCACATTTCTGGATAATAATTCAGTTCCTTCACCATCTTGTGACCCCTGGGGTCCCATTCATTCTGATCCTGCTGCTAAATATTTTCACTGTCAGACACATTCTCAGGAGCAGCAGAGCACGGAGACGACTCCGGGTTCAGGGCAGTGGGGAATATCCCAAAGATCCAGAGTTGGCCAGTCGAAGGAAATCTATTATTTTAATGTTTGCACTCTCTGCAAATTTCATCCTTTTATGGTCAATATTTATGGTGTATTCCATATGGTACAGAATGCTGTATTTTGGAAATGTGATGATTTATCTGGACAGTTTTGTTGACATATTGGGTTCAATGTTGCAGCTCCTGAGCTGCTGCACAAACACTTTTATTTATGCTGTGACCCAGACCAAGTTCAGACAGCAGTTGAAACAAATGTTTATTTGTTCATTTACTTTAGTTTTTCAAATCAGTAAATAATAATAACTTCAGCCGTAAGGGAATCTGGCAACATTGTATTTAATTTCACATCTCCAGCACGTCAATGGTCCTGTAGCTCTGTCCTTAACCATGTCGTGTGTTCTGCTGCCCTCATTATAATTCACTGTGGGAAAGGAGTGGAACCAGCACAGGTGACCTTGTGAGTACGGTCAATAACATTCAATGCAGAGAGATGGAAAATGGTTCCTTCCATTCCAAAAAAGGAGGGTACAGTATACACACAGATGTCAGTTGGAAGACTTGTTGGGTGATCCATATGTACTCAGGCTCTCCCCTTGTGCTCACAGAAGAAATTGCCATCATTGCTTGTCAAGTTAATACAGGAACTCATTCTCAAACCTTTTATTCTCGTTGAACAGCTAGATATTTAAACAACATGAATGTGAGAAACAAAAGTCACATTTTAATAAATTCCAGTCCGAGTCAAATTATGAAGCAACGAATTTTATTGATACGTACTTGGAAGAACAGGTGCCTCACGAGTAAGCACCCCGATCTGAGGGTTATATTCTGATTTGTGCAGTTCAGCTGCATCTCTCGGTCCTCCCCTTTTACCCCATTGGTTACTTTTGCTGTAGCACGTAGCCTATCACAAGCTCTAGCTTCACTCCACCTTTGGCCAGCTTCTCTCTGCCTCTGTTTACTTCTCCTAATACTCTAAGCCTGTCTCCCCTTACTCTTATTTATCTCATTCCTTGTATGTGACTATCCTGGTATAGTTTGATGTCTTCGTGCGATCATCCTGCCAAGCTAAATTCCATCTGTTGGCCACATCCCTCCTGCGACTGGCACACTATTCTCCTGTTACTGGTACATCCTGCCACACGGTCACTCTGCCCTATTAGTCAGAGTTAATTCGACCTGGTTTTGCTTCTCACTGTTTAGTCTTGGCATGAGCAGCCTAATTTTATAATGTAAGCTTTAGCAGAAGCAACACTTGTTTCCTAATTCTGCACAATTTTAACCCTATACTTTACAATGAACAAGCTGTTTCTTGGGAAGAGGAGTATGACATTCCGTCCCTGGAACCTGTTCTGTCATTCGATGAGATCATGCCTGATCTGTGGCCTCAATCCTTCTATCTGCCTTTGGCAATGTCCCTTTATGTTTTTGATCAGCAATAATCAATGTCAGATTTAAAACTAATAACTGATTTACCATATGTGGAAGTGAACACCTACCACACTGTGGATGTTGAAATGTGTCCAAACATTGCACCTGAACTGTCTGGCCCTAATTTTTCAATGATGCCTTTTTGTATTATGTCCGAGAGGCTCCTAATGGTTTCAATGTGAACATGAGGTTTTTTGAACAGAAATAGATTATTTTGCTTCTCAATCGTGTAGATCCAATAACATTGAATGGACATCCACACTGACCAGGGACATTGTGCCCATAAAGGACAGGCATAGACAACATGTCACCGAATTCAGGATTAACAAGGTCGTTCCCGTGAATGTGGGGTGGGATCCACTGGTGGCGATTTTTCTCTTTGTTGGCACTCTGGGCACTGCCCACCAATGCAGCTATGTCGGTATCCAGCCCGGGACACAAGAGATAGCTTCTTCCCAGGATATCTTGGAAACCAGTGGATGACCCTGGTTGATTTCAGCCTGTATCTGGTGGTGACCTTTGCCTGGGACAATCAGTCTTGTTCCCCAGTATGTCACCCTCTGCAGTGATCTGGCCTGGTGGGAGCACAAAGGTTTCAACCCGGGTTGTTGGACCTTCCATTTTCCCCATTCCCACCAGCTGTTTTAGTCTTGCTAGGACAGAGTCTCTCTGTGTCCACAGTCTCTGTGTAACCCACCGTTATTCCTCATGGAAAGACGTCCAACACATATTCTGGAGATGGCTGAGGTTGTAGACTTAGGGAGGGAGGGAGGGAGGATGGATGGAAGGAACATGTGCAAAAGTAGAAAGAAGAGATCAAAGAGAAAAAAGACAAAAGGAGATGTTGCCAGGAAGAGAGAGAAAGTTTGAGAGAGAGAGAGAGAGAGCGAGACAGGTACAAAGTGAGTGTGACAGAGTAAGAGAGGGAAGAGGAAATATCCGACAGGTACAAGGACAAGTCAAAGGATGACATGGAGAGATTAAGGAGGTGAGATTCATCTGTCCAGGTGGCCCCAGGTCTCTCGATGTTCTCTCACACCCACTCTCTCCAATTAGGGACAGACCCTTCTCCAGGGCCTTGTTTTAGGAGAGCTGTTCAGGGATGGAGTGAGGTTAAAGGATCAAAGCCAGGATTGAGATTCAAATTCTCATACAGAGACAGACAGAAGCACACAGATAGTTCCCCCCTCTGATCCTGCGCCCACGCCCCGACACCAGCCTCCTGCTCGGTCCACAGGGTGAAAGGGACAATCACTGCCAGATCTTGGCTGGAATACCCCCATGTGTGTAACTCAAAAACCCTCCTCATTTCAAAGGCCCCATCACTTCATGTCCGAATATTCATTCAAAGGGAGTAAACGGAGTCAGTTTGTTTAATGCACCTCTAATGGTAAACAATATGAATGGGATGCCTTTATCCCAATTATTCGGATAATCCTGACAGCATGCTGTTAGCATGGTCTTTAGAGTCTGATCCCACCTTTCCAAGGCTCCCTGGGATTCAAGGTGGTACACATTTGATTTTAAGTGTAGCATACTTAACCTATCCATGACTTCCTGAAATAGCCAAGCAGTAAAATTCAACCCTGGGTCAGATTTTTATCTCTCTGGGGACCCCATACTGGCTCAAGAAAGCTACCAACCCCTCCACCACCGTTTTTGCCCTAACACTCTGGAATGGAGTTGTCTCTGGAACTCTAGTAGACACCTCCGTTATGGTTAGAAAGTACTGCTTCACACTTTTAGTTTTGGTTTTAGGGAGGGGACCTGCACAATCAATCATAACCTGTGTGAAAGCTCTTCGAATGCAGGAATTCCCAACAAAGGTGCTGGTTTTATTACTGTCTGTCCCTTCCCTCCCATGTGTGACATGTACGACAAAATATAAACACATACTTATACAGACCAGGCCGAAAGAAGTGCTTTTGTGTCTGAGCCTGAGTCCTCCTCACCCCTCAGTGACTTCCTACTTGTAACTAATGAGCTCCCCATAATACTTCCCGTCTGGATGCTCCCAGCAACACAATCCGGTTGCACTTCCGCCCATTTCTCCTCTGCACTCACATGCTGTCGACTCCATTTTGGTCTCAGGGTTCTGCCCTTTTGATAATAACTGCTGGGAATACAGACTGATTCCTTTTCTGAGTATGCTTCTACGTTTATATCTTTCATTGTCTCATCTTTCTGTTCGCCTTTCAGGCCTAAACACCTCTGCCTGACCCTCCACCTGTTCAGGTTGTTCCTGTACCATTACATCAAACAGAGTGTCAGCGAACTAAACCTCAACTCCTTTGTCTTTCTCTTTAGTTTCTTCCTTCTGGCTGTAACTTATGACACTTACATCTGTTACTTACACAGTCTGGAAAATCTCCAGGTCATTTTCCTTTAACTCCTCAGTTCCCTGGATTTTCCTTTGGCTTCTCTACCACAAGGGGCATTATTTCCCCAGTGCTGATTTGGCTCTCCAACCTGATCTTAGACAGAGGAACTCTACATTTCTGTCCATCTATTCCACAAATTGTCATTCTCAGGTAACCTGTCCAAAAGAGTGCAAATACTGTCATCTCTTACTATTAGAGACTGATTACCTCCCGCATCGCTCAAAGTTGTAACGTCGTTTCCTTCTCCCCCTGTTCTTCCTGAGTAACCTTGACCCACAGAGGTGAAGTCTTTATAGAGATCGGGCACTAACTCAATACCCAGCCCCTGCCTGGGCTGTGCCCTCACCTGCAGCTCCTCGGCCTTTCCTGAGGTTTCCTTTATTACTTTCATTAATCCCACTGGTTGAGCCTCTTTTACCACATCTTTTCCCACAACCATCAGCACTTGTGAGCTTATATGTCCCACCTTCTGACAGTGAAAACACCTTTTCCCAGGGCCCTTCTTAAACTATCAACACTGTAACTGCACGTGTCCCACTCTATTAGAGTCAAACACCTGAATCCTTTCAACTCCTTTCCACCCCCTTTGGCTTCTTTTTTTCTCCTGAGGGAAACTATTCCCAGTGTGATTTACTCGACTTTTTTCAGTGAAAGATCTCCCATTCTTTCAATTTTTATCCATCATATTTTTGGAAGCCAAAATCTGCCAAATGCACCAATGTATATTCATCTGCCATCTCTGCTGCTCTTCACATTTCGTGAACTTTCTGCCCATCCACATGAATTCTGATCATCTCTCCAAGTGAGTTTACAAACTCCTCCAGCAGAATAATCTCTCAGAGCCTGATATATCTTATCTGCTTTTAGGGCACACACCCATCCATTAGAATTACTGTGTTTAATTCTTTTGAACTCAGTGTAAATCAGCCCTGATTCCTTCTTTATGTTTCTGAACCGCTGTCGAAATGCTTTTGGTACCAATTCAGATGCTCTCAGAATAGTCTGTGTGACATCTGCATCATCTCTTGATCCCTCATCTCACAGCGCTGCACACACTTCACTAGCTCTGCCCCCCAGCTCAGTCTGAACTACCATTACCCACAAGCTCTCTGGCCACTCCATCTTCCCAGACAATTTTTCAAATGAAATAAACAAGGCTTCATCATCTTTCTTGTCAAAATATGGCAATTTTAAAAATATTTGCATACATCACAACTTTCTCTCTTCATTTCCATCCTGTCAACTTGACCTTACTCACTAATTTGAAACTTCTGAAGTTCAAATTCTCTCTCTCTTCTCTCGCTCTCTTTGCTCAGCTGAGTACATTCTCTGGTTAAAAAAAAGGACTGCAGATGCTGGAAACCAGAGTCTAGATGAGAGTGGTGCTGGAAAAGCACAGCAAGTCAGGCAGCATCCGAAGAGAAGGAAAATCAATGTTTTGGGCAAAAGCCCTTCATCAGGAATAGAGGTGGGGTCCCTGCAGAGTGGAGAGATAAATGAGAGGGGGGTGGAGGAAGGTAGAAGAGAGTACGATAGGTAAATGGGGGTGGGGATGGAGGGGATAGGTCAGAGAGGAGGGTGGAGTGGATAGGTGGAAAGGAAGATAGACAGGTAGGACAGGCCATGAGGGCAGTGCTGAGCTGGAAGGTTGGAACTGGATGTCTTCATTCTTCACTCCTGGAGAAGGGTTCCACCAGAAAATTTACCTTCTCCACCTCCTGATGCTGCCTGTCTTGCTGTGTTCTTGCAGCCTCCTGCCTGTCTATTGTGGATTCCAGCATCAACAGGTTTTGTTTGTCTCTTCATTCTTCAGTTAAGCAATCCCCAACCTCAGGGGGGGGAGCCACCCTACATTAAAGCTGTAATTCAATCCCCAATCTCAGGGGGGAGCCACCCTACATTAAAGCTGTAATTCAATCCCCAACCTCAGGGGGAGCCACCCTACATTAAAGCTGTAATTCAATCCCCAACCTCAGGGGGGGAGCCACCCTACATTAAAGCTGTAATTCAATCCCCAACCTCAGGGGGGAGCCACCCTACATTAAAGCTGTAATTCAATCCCCAACCTCAGGGGGGAGACACCTGACATTAAAGCTGTAATTCAATCCCTAACCTCTGGGGGGAAGACACCCTACATTAAAGCTGTAATTCAATCCCCAACATCGGGGGGAATCCACCTTACATTAAAGCTGTAATTCAATCCCCAACCTCAGGGGGGAGCCACCCGACATTAAAGCTGTAATTCAATCCCCAACCTCAGGGGGGAGTCACCCTACATTAAAACTGTAATTCAATCCCCAACCTCAGGGGGGAGTCACCCTACATTAAAGCCATAATTCAATCCCCAAACTCAGGGGGGAGCCACCCTACATTAAAGCTGTAATTCAATCCCCAACCTCAGGGGGGAGTCACCCTACATTAAAGGTGTAATTCAATCCCCAACCTCAGCAGGGAGTCACCCTACATTAAAGCCACTGGGCGACACGGTGGCACAGTGGTTAGCACTGCTGCCTCACAGCGCCAGAGACCCGGGTTCAATTCCCGCCTCAGGCGACTGACTGTGTGGAGTTTGCACGTTCTCCCCGTGTCTGTGTGGGTTTCCTCCGGGTGCTCCGGTTTCCTCCCACAGTCCAAAGATGTGCAGGTCAGGTGAATTGGCCATGCTAAATTACCCGTAGGGGTAGATGTAGGCGTATGGATGGGTTGCGCTTCGGCGGGGTGGTGTGGACTTGTTGGGCCGAAGGGCCTGTTTCCACACTGTAAGTAATCTAATCTAATCCCCAACATGAGGGGAATCCACCCTACATTAAAGCTGTAATTCAATCCCCAACCTCAGGGGAGAGCCACCCTACATTAAAGCTGTAATTCAATCCCCAAACTCAGAGGGGAGCCACCCTACATTAAAGTTAAAAATCACACAACACCAGGTGAAAGTCCAACAAATTTTATTGGAATCACACTAGTTTTCGGAGTGACGCTTCTTCATCAGGTGACAGTGGAGGGCTTGATCGTAACACAGAATTTATAGCAAAAATTTACAGTGTGATGTAACTGAAATTATACATTGAAGAATTGATTGTCTGTTAAGGGTTTCATCTGTTCGAATACAGTGATAGTTTCACTTCTTTCATGTGTAAATCACAAAACCCTTTTTTTTTAAAGATGCATTCTCGGGTTAGCTGTTAACAATGGTGATAGCTAGAAAATATGTTGAAGGTGTTAGCCCCCTGTGTTCTCTGACTATGACCTGATGTTTAGATTGATTCTAATCTAAAAAGTGAGATAACAGAGTTTTACATAAATTCATGAAGTTTTTGAGCTCAGAGTTCTACATGAATGTATGTGGTTTTTGAGCAAAGTGCAATGTAACTCTGCAAGTACAAATTCACCACACAAAATATATCTTTGTGCATGTGGGTCTTTATCTGTCTGTGTGTCTGTCTGGGGTGGGGGTTTGTACACTCCAGTCAAACACTGGCATCTCCAAGTCATGACTACATTAAAGCTGAAATTCAATCCCCAACATCGGGGGGAATCTACGCTACATTAAAGCTGTAATTCAATCCCCAACCTCAGGGGGGAGCCACCCTACATTAAAGCTGTAATTCAATCCTTCGTAGAACACAACATTGTCGGCAGATTTTTTCTTTCAGTAGCCAGTAAAAATATCTGATGCTAATTCGACATTGAATTATTCACTAAACTTTGAGAAACTGGCCTGTCCCCATTGAGTGAGAAGCCCATACTCCATCACCAAATGTATAGGCTGTTTCTAAATGCTTTTCCATCCTTTATGTCATGAAATCTTTCTGTAGGATTTTAGATAAAAGGGGAAATAAAATATTTTTCTTTATTTACATTCGGGGACCAGCTCTCTTCCATAGGCTGCACGGTGGCTCAGTGCTGTCTCATAGTGTCATGACCTGGGTTCAATTCCAGCCTCGGGCGATAGTCTGTGTGGAGTTTGCACATCTTCCCCGTGTTTGTGTGGTTTTCCTCCGGGTTGTGGGATATCAGTAGGATTAGTGTTACTTCTGCAATTCCATTTTACAAAGGAGGTGAACTCACACCAGTGGGTAATTGTTTTAGTCAAGAGCTGAGTCAACAAGAATGGAAACGATGTAGAGGAAATGTAGAATTGTTTTTGTATTAGCTAAAATTGTATGTCAGAATGAAATGTGCCAATGAACAATAGTAGGTACGGTGGGCAAATAGATAAGATGTTGTGAGAGGATGAAGTTAAGCTAGATACGCCTGTACAAACAGTAGGTATAAACATCTGCTTCCCACTTTTATGAAAACACAGGAACAAACCCCAATTCAAAGGGTCATAGGGATCAGAACGGCCTCGGGAAAGGCACAGATGAAGGGGGTAGATAATGATGAAGAAGGGATATGCCTAACAATGACCTATAACAGGGTAAGGTCAAACAGCCTTGTGAGACCAGAAATAAGCATTTTATCACAGACAAGGCCGGATAAGGCAAGAGGCAAACAGGGGTAGTGGAGGCCGGTCTTAGGGAAGTGGATGATGTAAGTAGGGGAGGGAGCAATGTAAAACAATGGACATTAAATCATATAAATATTATGTATGAATTGAACCTAGTGTGTGTATGTCTTTTGCCTCTTAGACACGGGACAACACACCCACTTGCAAGTGTAAAATAAATGACACTATTGATTCAGATCTTGTCTCGGACTGAAATTATTGAAGTGAGTGGGCTTTGTTTCTCACAATTGGGGGCTCGTCCGGGATTTTCTTCCATCACCGGGGGGAGTGGCTGGCCTTGGACACTGGGAAGACGCGTCCCGTTCCCCATTGAGGAGCGGTCTCGTGTCCTGGTTTGGTCTGCTCCCTTGGGTGACTGGTACGAATCCCACAAGAGAGACATCTGAATCAGACAGGGATAGGAGGTCGATAGAAACTACGGCGATAAGGGGCCAGGCAACTCTGTGCACAGACCAAGGTAAGAAACCTGACTTTTAAGTATTGCCTTGGTGGCCGGGACAAGGGGTATTTATTCGCTGAGGGACTAGCGAAGGCCCCGGGAAATGGGGGGTAGGCAGAGTAGCTGTCACGAAGTACAGGAAGAAGAAAAAGTCCCTGGTAACATTCCTCCTGAAAGTCCGTTGGGGAGGATGTTGCGGGAATGGACAAGCAATACTTGTACAAGGGAAAAGGATAAAAAGAAAATGATTAAATATTGTTGTTTAGTATGGACGAAAGAACCAATCCTTCGTCCGGCTGTCTTCTGGCCAAAGTATGGTTCGGACGAGGATTGGGTCTGTCAGTATTTAGGTTTGTATGTGAATAAGAAACAACCTTTTAGTCAAGAGGAGGCGCACTATGCAACCTGTTGGAAGGGCAGTTTGGGAATGATGGTAGTAAAGACAAAGGATTCCCCCTCTGCCCCACCTAGTCCCTGGGATCCTCTTGGCTGTTTGCCTCCCCCATACCATAAAATCAGGTTAGGTGAAAATGGGGGAGGAGGAGAGACAGACAGACAGGGACAGGAAACAGATGATTCACGAGAGGAGGATGAAGGGGCAGTGGACGTGGATGTTGTTGTTCCTGACCCTCAATCCTCAGTAAAAGAAAGCACAGCTGCAGTAGATGTAGAGGAGGGCTCCGGAGGATCTAAATCAAAGCCAAAGGGGGGGAAAACAAAAAAAAAAGGGAAGAACGTAACGACTTATCCCCTTCGGGAGGTACCAATAGGGGATAAAGAGATTGGGTTTGTAAGTGCCCCCCTCAGCAGTGGGGAGGTCAGAACATTTAAAAAAGAAATGAAGGTCCTGGTTGAGGATCTGGTAGGGCTGTCTGAACAAATTGATCAATTTTTGGGGCCCAGTCTGTATACCTGGGCTGAGTTAATGTCTATTTTGAATATATTATTTACTGGGGAAGAAAGGGGCCTTATACGGGGAGCAGCCATTAAAATATGGGACAGGGAACATCCGATTGGAGATGGGGATGCTGGACAGGGAGAGGTGAAGTTTCCCCTCAGAGACCCCCAGTGGGAAAATCAAAATCCGGAGCATAGAGAAGAAATGAGGGAATTAAAAGACCTGATTCTAAAAGGAATAAAAGAGGCAGTTCCGAAGTCACAGAATTTGACTAAAGTCTTTGAAGTTAGACAGGAGAAAGATGAGACTCCCTCAGCTTTCTTGCAAAGATTAAGAGACTCAATGCGGAAATATTCTGGAATGAACCCTGAGGACCCAGTGGCACAGGGTCTTTTGAAAGTACATTTTGTGACAAAAGCATGGCCAGACATACAGAGAAAGATACAGAAGATAGAAGGGTGGAGCGAGAAACCATTAGATGAATTGTTAAGAGAGGCACAGAAAGTGTTTGTAAAGAGAGAGGATGAGAGACAGAAACAGAAGGTGAAAATGATGGGAGCTACGGTTGATGAGGTAGTTAAGAAAAGAATGGAACCAATATTGAGCAACTGGAGGGTGGGTGGCAGCAGGTAGGACAGAGAGGGAGAGGGAGAGGGAGAGGGAGAGGACAAGGGGGAGTATTTGACAGAGGGTTCGAGCGACAGGGGCAGAGCTGGAAGACTCCACAGGCGGGATGTTATTATTGCGGAAAGATAGGGCATTTTAAGCGGGAATGTCCGGCTCTGAAAAGGGAAGAGAGGGCAATTCCGCTTATGAATTTTGATGAAGAATAGGGGTGTCAGGGGTTCCTGCCCTCGGGGGCCCACCAGGAACCCTTGATAAACCTGAAGGTGGGACCCTATAAGGAAGAGGTAGTCTTCCTAGTAGATACGGGGGCAGCACGGTCATCACTGAATTTTAAACCAAAGAAAGTAGAAATGTCGACACGGTCAATTACTGTTTCAGGGGTTAAAGGGGAGGGATTTACTGTTCCAGTATTTGAACCTATGATGATAGAAGGTCCTAAGGATAGGGTCAAAGGGGAATTGTTGTATATCCCTGATATAGGAAGTAACTTACTAGGGAGAGATTTAATTATCCTCTTAGGACTGGAGATTGGAATTCAGGAAAAAGAATTAGTTGTCCAAATGACAATGTTGACAGAGGATATGGAGAGAGAGATAGACCCTATTGTATGGGCTAGAGAAGGGAATCGTGGAAAATTACAGATCCCCCCCCTTGAAATTAATTTAAAAAGGAAAGGGGACATTGTCTGTGAGCGACAATATCCCATTTCCATAGAAGGTAAACGAGGACTGCAGCCAGTAATTGAAGGATTGATTAGAGATGGATTGTTGGAGCCATGTATGTCTCCTTATAATACCCCAATACTACCAGTGCGGAAATCCGATGGAACTTACCGATTGGTGCAGGATTTGAGAACATTATATCAAATAGTACTGATCAGGCACCCAGTGGTGCCAAACCCCTATACCTTATTAAGTGAGATCCCTCATGACCACAAATGGTTTAGTGTGATAGATTTAAAGGATGCCTTTTGGGCCTGTCCCTTGGCAGAGGAAAGTAGGAATTTGTTTGCCTTTGAGTGGGAAGACCCTAAGACAGGGTGAAAACAGCAATACCGATGGACTGTGCTTCCCCAGGGGTTTACGGAATCCCCGAATTTATTTGGACAGATGTTAGAACAAGTATTGGAGAAATTTAGCAGCCCCAAGGGGACTACCCTGTTGCAGTATGTAGACGACCTCTTAGTAACAGGAAAAAGAAGAGAAAGAGTAGTAGAAGCCACTAACAAATTATTGAATTTCCTGGGTCAGCAGGGACTGCGGGTATCTAAAAACAAACCACAATATGTGGAGGGAGAAGTGAAATACTTGGGACATTTAGTTAGTGAGGGAAAGCGAAAGATAAACCTGGAACGGATAGAGGGAATAGTGGGAATGCCGCTGCCCAGCACTAAAAGGGAGTTACGCAAATGTTTGGGTCTAACGGGTTATTGCAGATTGTGGATTGATTCCTATGCACCGAAGACTAAGAAATTATATCTCAAACTATTAGAGGGGGAACCAAAATGTCTAAGTTGGGATGATGAGGCAAAAGAGATCTGATCCATGCCCCCGTGTTAGCCTTACCTTCCCTCTTTGCTACCGTGGATAAGGGAGTGGTTTTGGGAGTATTAACCCAGAGGTGGGGGAAGGGATTAGTACATGAAGAATTGATTAAACGGGCCTTGGAGTCCCTATTACTTCCCCGAGAAATAGCAGTAGTGCATGTAAATGGTCATCAGAAAGTAAATGAACCAAAGGTTAGGGGAAATAGATTAGCCGATGAGGTGGCTAAGGAAGCAGCCCTGAATCCACAAGAAGTGGCGATTCATTCCCTAATACCTACTGTCCCAGGTCCTCGGGAAGCTCCTATATTTACTGAAAGTGGAGAAAAAGAATTGAGAGATTTAGGGGCTGTAAAAACAGCAGACGGGCATTGGATGTTACCTGATGGAAGGGAAATGTTAAACAAAATGATGATGCGAGAGATTATGGCCGTCCTACACCAAGGCAGCCATTGGGGAGTACAAGCAATGTGTGATTTAGTTCTTAGGGAATATGGATGTAAAGGAATATATACAATTGCTAAACAAATATGTGAGGGATGTATCATATGCAAAAAGGTAAATAAGAAAGTCTTGAGAAAACAGACCCCGGGAGGAAGAGACCCAGGATTGAGACCTTTCCAGAGTATACAAATAGATTATACTGAACTCCCCAGGGTAGGCAGACTAAAATATATGTTGGTTATAGTAGATCATTTATCTGGTTGGGTTGAGGCATACCCCCTAGCTACCGCCACTGCGAGTGGGGTGTCTAAAACAATATTGGAGCACATAATTCCCCTATATGGGCTCGTGAACCATATTGATTCCGATCAAGGAACACACTTTACTTCTAAAGTGTTACAGGGGGTAATGAAAGGGTTGGGAATTTCCTGGGAGTTCCATACTCCGTGGCACCCGCCATTATCGGGAAGGGTTGAGAGAATGAACCAAACACTCAAACGACAGCTCTCTAAACTGATAATAGGAACCAGACTCCCTTGGATCAAATGTTTACCTATAGCTCTCTTGCGAGTACGAACAGCCCCAAGGAAAGATTTAGGACTATCCCGCTATGAAATCTTATTTGGATTACCTTACTTGGGAACGAATGGAGAATTGCCAATTCCCGAAACTAAAGATTTGTTTTTAAAGAAGTACATACTGGGTTTGTCCTCCTCTTTGTCTTTCCTAAGGAAACAGGGTTTATTGGCACAGACTCCACCCCTTGAATTCACCGTTCATCCCATCCAGCCGGGCGATTGGATCTTAGTAAAATCATGGACAGAGACTAAATTGCAGCCGGACTGGGAAGGGCCGTACCAGGCTCTTTTGACCCCTGAAACAGCGATAAGGACAGCAGAGAAAGGCTGGACTCACTACACTCGGATCAAAGAGCCAGTGGACCCTCCAGTTGAGGAAGAAGTCTGGACAGCCGAATCAACGCAAGATTCGCTGAAACTCAGGCTAAAGAGACTTTGAGTAACTGATTATACAGTGGCGACGCGAGCGCGGGATTATTTCTGTAAGATTGTATATTAAGTCTTTTTGTGCTTCAGCATGATGTTTAGAATACTGGGAATGCTTAGAGTTATGATGCTAGCTCTCTTAGTATTGGCATTTCATCAAATATCATTTTCATATGTATTATTAACGGTTCCTGAATCTGATAACCCACAAGTAATAGACGCTGATGTATGTAGCTTAGTAAATTGTGGGGACGTAGATAATCAGAGGCAGTATCGCAGCTCTGAGATACATCTTAAGTCCTATGGGGATGGCCTTGGGGACGGTACTTGGTATAACAGTCTTGTCACAGTACACCGGGCCCCCTTCCGACCAGCTCGCGATTGCCCTGATAAAAAGTGTAACCCAATATACCTAACAATAAGGAAAACCACATGGCACGAAACAATCCTGGGTGGGGCCACCTATGAGATACAATTAAATGAAACATTTGGGATAGAAATGAAAGCAAATGGGAAGGATTTCTTGGGCTGTTGTTTCCGAATTAGTGTAGGACAGGGAAAACGGGTAGAACTACTGGGTAATAAGATACAATCTTTCACCCCTCCCGATGATCCTAAAGTAGTAAAATTTATAGAGGTAAAGGACTTGAAACAGACCATTGAAATAGAAACTGGGTACGGGGATGCAAATGCCTGGGTTGAATGGGTAAAGTATACTGTAAAAAGTCTGAACAAAAGCAATTGCTATGCATGTGCCTCCGGTCGACCAGTGGCCCAGGTGGTTCCCTTTCCGCTCGGGTGGAAGCGAGACAGGAAGGGCATGAAATGTATGATAGCCCTGTATCAGGATGAGACTGCGTGGAATGATAGGAATTGTACCTCCCTATCTCTGATGTTCCCTCCCTTGGAGAAGAAAGATGTAAAAGTTCCCCCCCTGTTTTCTGCCGCAGTTGGAAATCACACATCATGTGTGTAGACGAGGTACAAGTTGGTCGAAAGATTTGGGGGAGCTGAAACTATGTACAGAGATTAAGAATGTCACCGAAACGGAGAAGGGAGGGAACTACTCAGCATTAAAGGTTCCCCGAGCGGATCTGTGGTGGTACTGTGGAGGCAAAATATTGAGACCCACCCTACCTCCGGATTGGAGAGGGATATGTGCAATTGTACAATTGGCAATTCCATTTACCCTGGCATTTGAGAAGGAAAACAAAGGAGGGAAAAAGGGAAGGGGTAAGAGATTACTGTTAGACACTTCTTTCGATGACAGGATTTATCTTGATTCGGTAGGAGTCCCTAGGGGAGTACCGGATGAATTTAAGGCTCGTAACCAGATTGCAGCAGGCTTTGTGCCAGCTCTCTTTTGGTGGGTAACAATTAATAAAAATGATCATACCCTGTATACGAGGGCTCACCCAAAGGTTGATTGAAACAGCCATAATGAAACAGATGCCCCTAAAAGGGAATCAGGCTGAAGGACTTTATTAACTAAATAATGAGGAGATGAGTGAGACCAAGATGGATGAAATCTCCGGGATGATGCTTGCGAATTTCGGGAGCGATGCTTAAAAATAAAATATTTGCAGAAGATAACAAATGGTAATTAAAAGAAAGAGGGGGAATTGTGGGATATCAGTAGGATTAGTGTTACTTCTGCAATTCCATTTTACAAAGGAGGTGAACTCACACCAGTGGGTAATTGTTTTAGCCAAGTGCTGAGTCAACAAGAATGGAAACAATGTGGAGGAAATATATAACTGTTTTTGTATTAGCTAAAACTGTATGTCAGAAGGTAGACATTATGGGCAAGTAGACAAGATGTTGTGAGGGGATGAAGTTAAGCTAGATACGCCTGTACAAACAGTAGGTATAAACATGTGCTTCCCACTTTTACAAAAACACAGGAACAAACCCCAATTAAAAGGGTCATAGGGATCAGAACGGCCTCGGGAAAGGCACAGATGAAGGGGGTAGATAATGATGAAGAAGGGATATGCCTAACAATGACCTATAGCAGGATAAGGTCAAACAGCCTTGTGAGACCAGAAATAAGCATTTTATCACAGACAAGGCCGGATAAGGCAAGAGGCAAACAGGGGTAATGGGGGCCGGTCTTAGGGAAGTGGACGATGTAAGCAGGGGAGGGAGCAGTGTAAAACAATAGACATCAAATCATATAAATGTTATGTATGAATTGAATTTAGTGTGTGTATGTCCCTTGCCTTGAGAAAGGGACATCACACCCACTTGCAAGTGTAAAATAAATGACACTATTGATTCAGATCTTGTCTCGGACTGAAATTATTGAAGTGAGTGGGCTTTGTTTCTCACATTGGGGAGTCCTGTCTGTCAGACTCTCACTGGGGATTGATGTGTTGGTGTCAAATCCCAGGGCGCTGGTTATTTTAACCCCAGGCTTCAAACCTGTTTTAAAAACAACAGGGCCCCAATCTGACAGGAGCCAGTTAACCAGAGGCCCCTAAAACCCAGGGTCCCCCAGAGGAGATTAAACCTTAGGGTAAAGAAACACACACCTCAGGGTGCAGCCTGTCGACCAGGCCTCAGGCCTCAGGACCGTGTCCCCTCTGGAGAAAGCTCTTGTTCAAAGTCTCCTGATCCCAAAGTTTCTCTCTTCAAGTGGCCAGCAAGATCCCTTGGGAGGAAACAGACAGCATGAGTTGAAAGGCAGAGGAGGAAAATCATTAGAGTAATAGCACAGCAAGATCCCAGGTTTTCGTCTCTCAGTGACACAGACAATCTCTCAGCAACATTCAAACACAAATAATTCGGGTGATGAGTTGTGTTTTTATGCCACAGCCTTGGGAAAACTTTGAAATGCCAGGTTATCTGATTAAAACACTCACTGGCTGCAGTGACAGCATTGGGGCAGCTGGTGCACAGCAAGATCCCACATGCAGCAATGCAGCAGCTAATTACTCTGATCATTTCCCCCTCTGTGATGCTGCTTCAGTTTAATTATTTCCTGTCACCCCAGAATCAAACATTGCAGCGATTTCACAATCTCAAAATGGCTCTCCCTCTTGATCCCCTTCTGTTTCCCCTACTCTCTCAATTTTTTCAACTTTTCTCTCACTCTTTCTCTCACTGTCGAATTTTATTATCCTGCCCTCTCTATAACCCACATTACTCTGACTTTATGACAAGTCTTTAGGGTTTTAATTCTCCCCTCAGGGAATCCTGCCTCTCAGATCCTGGAATTTACATGTTTTAGCCCCAGGCTTCAAACCCGTTTTAAAAATGACAGGGCTGCAATCCGACAGGAGCCAGTTAAGCAGAGGCCCCTAAAACCCAGGGTCCCCCAGAGGAGATTAAACCTCGGGGTAAATAAACACACAACTCACGTGGGCCTCCACAGGGTGCTGCAGCCTGTCGACTAGGCCTCAGGCCCCAGGCCCATGTTCCCCCTCTGGAGGTTGTTCTTTCCTGGCCTCAAACATTTTGGATCTTCACGTTGCAGCTTTCCAAACAAAAGTTCCTCAGGATAAAAGGGAGAAAAGATTAGTTGAAAGGGGGAGCGAGAGCATTTTGAAGGCAAGTTACACAGCAAGATCCCAGGGTTAAAAGCACCCCCACCCACCCCCAATGTATCAATGTATCTAACACAGTCAGCAGTTAGGATGGAACATGGTGTGGGAGCAGATCTTCCCAGGGATTGGAGGAGGATAGTGAGGGAAAGGCATCAGATTCTTACACTCTGCAGTGACCTGGGATCAATTGCCTTTTACTGAAAACAGTTCCCAATTTGTATGTGCCTGTAGCTCCCTCCAGTCTGAAACCCTCATTCCCCTCTATCCTGTCTCCTGTCTCTGAGCCAATGGTGTATTCATTCTGTTACTGACCCTTCAGTCCCACAGGCATCAATTTTTCTCACCATTCCAATTGGAGACCTTCTCTCATCCACGTGAAGGAATTGGACCCTGACAATTCCATTTATACTGTCTCCCATCAATCTTCATAGGATCCATATCACAGTGGGGATTTGCACATAGGGGAACAGGTACTAAAAATTGAATTGGAACATAGAACATAGAACAGTACAGCACAGAACAGGCCCTTCAGCCCACGATGTTGTGCTGACCACTGATCCTCATGTATGCACCCTCAAATGTCTGTGACCATATGCATGTTCAGCAGTCTCTTAAATATCCCCAATGACCTCGCTTCCACAACTGCTGCTGGCAACGCATTCCATGCTCTCACAACTCTCTGTGTAAAGAACCCACCTCTGACATCCCCTCTATACTTTCCTCCAACCAGCTTAAAACTATGACCCCTCGTGTTAGCCATTTCTGCCCTGGGAAATAGTCTCTGGCTATCGACTCTATCTATGCCTCTCATTATCTTGTATACCTCAATTAGGTCCCCTCTTCTCCTCCTTTTCTCCAATGAAAAATGTCTGAGCTCAGTCAACCTCTCTTCATAAGATAAGCCCTCCAGTCCAGGCAGCATCCTGGTCAACCTCCTCTGAACCCTCTCCAAAGCATCCACATCTTTCCTATAATATGGCGACCAGAACTGGACGCAGTATTCCAAGCGCGGTCTAACCAAAGTTTTATAGAGCTGCAACAAGATCTCACGACTCTTAAACTCAATCCCCCTGTTAATGAAAGCCAAAACACCATATGCTTTCTTAACAACCCTGTCCACTTGGGTGGCCATTTTAAGGGATCTATGTATCTGCACACCAAGATCCCTCTGTTCCTCCACACTGCCAATAATCCTATCCTTAATCCTGTACTCAGCTTTCAAATTCAACCTTCCAAAATGCATAACCTCGCATTTATCCAGGTTGAACTCCATCTGCCACCTCTCAGCCCATCTCTGCATCCTGTCAATGTCCCGCTGCAGCCTACAACAGCCCTCTATACTGTCAATGACACCTCCAACCTTTGTGTCGTCTGCAAACTTGCTGACCCAT
The DNA here is from genome assembly GCF_047496795.1 of Chiloscyllium punctatum. Lineage (NCBI taxonomy): Eukaryota > Metazoa > Chordata > Chondrichthyes > Orectolobiformes > Hemiscylliidae > Chiloscyllium > Chiloscyllium punctatum. The sequence goes on along the minus strand of NC_092772.1, from coordinate 54,755,049 downwards.
CCTTCAATCCCCTCATCCAAGTCATAAATAAAAATTACAAACAGTAGAGGCCCAAGGACAGAGCCCTGTGGAATACCACCCACCACTGACTTCCAGGCAGAATATTTTCCTTCTACTACCACTCGCTGTCTTCTGTTGGCCAGCCAATTCTGTATCCAGACAGCTAAGTTCCCCTGTATCCCATTACTCCTGACCTTCTGAATGAGCCTACCATGGGGAACCTTATCAAATGCCTTGCTGAAGTCCAGATACACCACATCCACAGCTCGACCCTCATCAACTTGTCTAGTCACATCCTCAAAGAACTCGATAAGGTTTGTGAGGCATGACCTGCCCCACAGGAATCTAATTGAGGAGTTCAGTGCGAGTTACATATGGAATAACAAAGAACCAGAAGAGAGTTGCAGACCGGAATCTAATCATAGGGTTCATGGAGATTTAGGTATGGAATAACAGAGTCAGAAGAGAGTTTCACACAGGAATCTAATCAAGGACTTCAGGACATAGACTTTATGTACAGAGTAACAGGTACCAGGGATTGATCTGCAGGCAGGAATCCAATTGAAGAGTTTAGGGGGATTTATAATTCGAATAACGGAGTTCTGAAGAGAGTTACAGACAGGAATTTTATGGAGGGGTTCGGGGTGGAGACTTCGTATTCAGAGTAACAGTTACCAGGGAATGAGTTACAGACTTGAATCTAATCGAGTGTATCCGGCTGGTTTATACACAGAGTGGCAGATCCCCAGGACTGTGTTACAGACTGGAATCGAATTGAAGGGGTCAAGGTGATTTTTATACAGAGTAACAGTTATTCAGGAGTGAGTTATCGAGGTGATAGAAATTATAGAGTCATACAGCATGGAAACAGGCCCTTTGGCCCAACTGGTCCATGCTTGTCCCATTTGTACCTTTCAGGGTGTTTCAGAAACAGAATCACAGGCACATGGGAGTGAGTTACACATTGGAATCCAATCGATGGGGTTCAGGGTAGTTTTTATACAGAATAACACATACCCAGGAGTGAATTACAGATCGAAATCTGATTGAAGGTTTGAGGTGGTTTATGTACAGAGTCCTAGGTAAATGGAAGTCAGTTACAGATTGGAATTCTATCGAGGGGTGCGGGGTGTTTATATATCGAAGAACAGATACTCAGGAGTGAGTTACAGACTGGAGTCAAATCGAAGGGTTTGAGGGGGTTTATATTTAGGATAACAGATAAACATGAGTGAGTTTCACATTGGATTCTAATCAATGGGGATCAGGAGATTTATTGATGAAAAGAACAGGTACCCAAGTATGAGCAACAAAAAGGAGCTCTGTGGGATCAGACTGTGCAGCAACTCCCTCTCCATCTTTTTCATCCCTTTGTCTCCCCCAGCCCAGAACTTGCTCCCTGCAATAAAACTGTCAGAGACGGCCTGAACCCCACAAATCTTTTCCCCGTGTGGGAGTTTAAATGACGAGACAGGACAGTTTCTGATTAGTCTCTCTCTCTGGGTCCAGCTCTTGTCTGACGGTTCCTCACAGGAGATTGGATTTGATTCTCTGTCTCTGCACCGTCCCGAGTGTCAGCTCCTGGGTCTAATGTCCTCCTCCTCCTCGGGTGGGGAACAGCCTGAGAGAGAAATATAAAATAAAGCAGTGGTACCAAAAGCACAGCAAGATCCCACCATTCTCTGCCTTCCACAATCTCTCCCTTTACCCTGTGATGCTGGTTCAGTTTAATTATTGCATCATTAAGGCATTGCATAACATCACAGCAACATCCAAACACAACGAAATCACCATCGAACAGTTGACCAGAGGTTAGAAACATGAATAACCATGCACAGCAAGATCCCACAAGCAGCAGTGTGACTACAGACAGATCGTGTGTCACTGACACTGGTTAAGGGTTTGATTCTGTCTCCAGGATGACAGAGAGGGCCCAATCCTACTGCTTGACAAATTCCAAAAGTTTCCCCCTTTCTCACTCTGTTCCCCCTCACTCTCTCCATCTCTGATCTCTCTCTGCCTCTTTCAGTTTTAATACTGTACATTATAATCATTATATCCCCTCCACTTAAAATAACAACTGCTCACCTCGTTGTGTGTGTGGGATGGTTTTAGTTGTTTGAAAACTCGACAAAAGAAAACTGGAGAGAAAGACAGAGAGACTCCCCTCCTCGAGACTCAGTGAATTGAATTGAAATGGCCAGCCTGTGTCTTATTTCTGTGATTCTCACATTTTATCCCCCTGGCCGATACAGGTTCCACATTACTCTGACATTAGAACGGGTCTTTGGAGAGAGTTTCTCATTTAAGGTTTTAATTCACTCCTTGGGGAGTCCTGCCTCCCAGATCCTTGGGGTTACCTGTTTGTGTCACAATCCCAAGTGACTTTAACCTCAGGCTTCAAACCCGTTTTAAAAATGACAGGGCCCCAATCCAACAGGACCCAATTAACCAGAGGCCCAAACAAACCAGGAGATTAAACTTCGAGATAATAAAGAGACCTGGGCCCCACGGGGTGCAGCCTGGTGAACAGGCCTCAGGCTTGTGCTCCCCCTCTGGAGGTTGTTCTTATCCAAGGGTTTCCTGGCCCAGTCATTTTGGATCTTCACTTTGCAGCTTTCCCAACAAAATTTCCTCGGGATAAAAGAGAGAAAAGATGAGTTGAAAGGGGAGAGCAAGAGCACTTTGGTGCCAAATTACACAGCAAGATTCCAGGTTAAAAAGCACCATCTGTCCCCATCCCCATCACACTGCATAACATCACAGTAACATCAAAATACAAACAAAGCAAGAGACAGCAATTACACAGAGGCTGGAAACATTAATAATCACTCACTCAATCCCCCAGACAGGACGAGCTACTCACTCTTAATAGAGAGAGAGAGAGAGAGAGAGAGAGAGAGAAAAGGGTATGAGAATGAATCTGACAATTTCTTGTCCACATTTATTCTCGGTGAGGGGTTTGAGGCCTCCTTCCCTTCTACTCTGACACATTTCACCCTCTGTCAGTCTACTCCCTGGGGAGGCCTCTGTGTGATTGAGATGTTCATCCCCAGGACAGGAGCCTTATTGGATCTTGCTGCCCACTGAGGTCTTAATTCGAGGGCAGCAAAGTCTTCCCATTCCTAGTTTGTTAAACTCTTTTTTAAGCCTTGTTAATTATGTCAGTGCAGTTTGAAAATATTAAACATTGGTCTCACACTAGAGTCTAAGACCCTGTCTGTAGGCACCCTGACTCACCCAGGGCTGGGACAAGAGGGAGATATTTGCTGAGGATCTCTTGGGACTTCCTGCTCGACATACAGTTCCCAGACTCAAACTCTCTGTCTCTGTCCCTATCTGTATGTCTCTCCATCTCTCTCTCCCTCTCACTCTGTCCCTGTGTCTCTCTGTCTCTGTCTGTCTCACCCTGCCCTGCTCTAATGCAGCCATTTCGAACTTGACTTTCAATCTCTCATTTCCTTTCCCCTTCTCAAATATATCGGCAGAGTTTGGAAATGTAAAACTTTGATCACATGTCTTCCCCTCAACACCCACAATACCCCCTCTCTGTCTCCTCACCCTCACCCCCAAACTCAACCCCAGTATAGGACTGGGAATTTCATAGGGACTGTACACAGGTTTTGTCAGGAGGGAGAGTCAGTGAGGGTCTGAGCTCAAGTATAATCACAAAAGTGTGTGAGAGAGTGTGTGAGAGAGAGACAGGGAAGAGACCATGCCTCTGTGTGTGTGTGTGTTTGTGTGAGAGACAGAGAGAGAGAGAGAGAGAGAGAGAGAGAGAGACCATGCCTGTGTGTGAATGTGTGTGTGTGTGTGTGAGAGAGACAGAGAGACCATACCTGTGTGTGAATGTGTGTGTGAGAGAGACAGGGAAAGAGACCATGCCTCTGTGTGTGTGTGTGTGTGTGTGTGAGAGACAGAGAGAGAGAGAGAGAGAGACAGAGAGAGAGAGAGAGACCATGCCTGTGTGTGAATGTGTGTGTGTGAGAGAGACAGAGAGACCATACCTGTGTGTGAATGTGTGTGTGAGAGAGACAGGGAAAGAGACCATGCCTCTGTGTGTGTGTGTGTGTGTGTGTGAGAGACAGAGAGAGAGAGAGAGAGAGAGAGAGACCATGCCTGTGTGTGAATGTGTGTGTGTGTGTGTGAGAGAGACAGAGAGACCATACCTGTGTGTGAATGTGTGTGTGAGAGAGACAGGGAAAGAGACCATGCCTCTGTGTGTGTGTGTGTGTGTGAGAGAGACAGAGAGAGAGAGAGAGAGACAGAGAGAGAGACCATGCCTGTGTGTGAATGTGTGTGTGTGTGTGTGAGAGAGACAGAGAGACCATACCTGTGTGTGAATGTGTGTGTGAGAGAGACAGGGAAAGAGACCATGCCTCTGTGTGTGTGTGTGTGTTCATACTTGTGTGTGTGTTTGTCCATCTGAGTGTACAGTTTCAGTGTCAATGCTGTCACTCCTCAATGTGACTGTGTGTAAACCATGTTTTTATGTACCTGTCCCAGGTATGATTCACACACCACACACCGTTCCTCACTCTCATTCACTCGCGCTCTCACACATGTATACACACACACACACACGCACATGCCACATTCACAGACACTCACTCTCACACATGTGCATGCAAACATCCACATTGACGTGCACACATTTACACACTGACTCACAATCCAAGGCTCTCACTCTTACAAATGCCCACTCACTTTCACACACGACCACGGTCACATGCATGCACACACCCTCTCACTCACTGTCTCTCTCACATACTTTCTTATATTCTCACACACACCTTCTCACACACTCACCCTCTCACTCACATACATACACTCACTCTCTCAAACTTCCCTTTCACATACTCACACTCACGCACACATTTACACTCTTTCACACACTCTCCAAAACTCCTTCTTTTACACACACTAACACACACTCACAAACACGCTCTCGCACTCATGCATGCACACACAGTCTCTCTCAGGCATGTACACAGTCTCTCTCTTGCACACACGCTCTCACATGCACACTCTCTCTCGTGCACACACTCTGGTCTTGCATGCTCACACATTCTCTCTCTCTTTCACATGCGCACATTCTCTCTTGCACCCACACAGTCTTGCATGCACTTCCTCTCTCTCGCATGCAATCTCTCTCTCTTACACCCACTCTCGCATGCACGTTCTATCTCTCCTGCCTGCACACACACTCACTCATGTATGCACTCTGTCTCTCTTTTGCACAGGGACAAGCTCTCTTGCAAGCACACACACTCTCTCTCATGCACATGCTGTCTCTTGTACACACACTCTTTCTCATGCACACTCTCTTTTTCTCACATGCACACTCTCCCTCTCGCATGCACTCTCTCTCTCGCTCACATTCTTTCTCACACACAGTCTCTCACAAGCATGCACTCTCTTTTCCTCGCATGCATTCTCTCGCTCACAAACACTCTCTTACTCTCACCTGCACACAGTCTCTCTCTCATGCAGGCACACACTCTCTGTGTAGTATGTTCTCTCTCTTGCGCGCACATTCTGTCTCAAAGGCACACTCCCTTGTGTGCACCCACACACACACTCTCTGATGCACATGCACTCCCACTTTTGCTTGTGCACACTTTTACTTTCATGCATACTCTCTCGCACATGTACATACTGTCTCACACATGCACGCACTCTTAGCCTCGCACACATACTCTCTCTCACACACACACACTTTCTCTCATGTTTGCACTTTCTCTCGCTTTCGCATAATCTCTCTCTTGTCTCTCGTGTTTGCATAAACTCTCACTCGTGTTCATATGAACTCTCTCCAGCTGGTGTTCGCACAGACTCTCTCTCTTGCATTTGCCTATACGCTCTCTCTCGTCTTCACATACACTTTCTATCGCATTTGTGTAAACTTTGTCTCGCTTGTGTTTGCACACACTTTCTGTTTTGCATTCACACTCTCTTGCATTCGTGTACACACTCTCTCTCACATTCATGTATTGTATAAACCAGTATACTTGTTTGAGATGGGGATTTCTACAGGAGGGCCCTGTATGACCTGCCTCCCTCTCTCCTACCTTTCCTGGAGGTCTCCCATCTCACTGACTGCATCTTTGGTTTATCTCCCTCCCTGCAACTGCCATCCATCACACCCCGTAGCTCCTGTAAATTCCTCATTGCCTCTAACGGTCGCTCCAACCTACAAAGGCAATCTGATAGGACTTGAAACTAAACATACTTTATAGCAAAAATTTACAGTGTGAGGTAACTGAAATTATACATTGAAAAATTGAAAATTTGTATATTAGGATTGAGCCCTCCACTATCACCTGATGAAGGAGCGACGCTCCGAAAGCTAGTGTGCTTCCAATCAAACCTGTTGGACTATAACCTGGTGTTGTGTGATTTTTAACTTTGTACTTTCCTAGAAACATCATTCCCAGTACCATGGAAACGATCCTTAATCTCCCACGTCCGACAGGAAGAGGACATATCTTCCCAAAGGCCATCACTGCAGTCTAACAGTGAGAAAAGAGCACAGTCTAACTGCTTGAAAAACACTGTCCTCGGATCACTTAGTACCTGTGTTTTACATTATTTTAAAAATTAATCGAGAAATCTCAATAAGACTTATAAACAAAAGCCCAATTCTATTCATGTTGTACGTTTGCAAAGAAGTATAAAGTTAGACTTTTTCAAGAAATCATAACAGTTCACCTGCTGAGAGATTTCCTCACAGTCAGTTGTGAATTTCACTGTTGGTCTATTTTTTGAGATTGAATACCATGTCTAGAGACACTTGAAACTAAACATAATGCAGAAAAATGTCTTACGTTATTTTACACACAAACATACACACACTTATAGAGTATTACAAGCTCCCTTTTTTTGAATTTCAAAATATACTTTATTCATGTAAATAAATCTTTGGTACTTGTACAATTTTTCCATGTCATTCATAGTTATATACATTGCATGTCTTAACATTACAAAGAACAAATTGAATTTAGACAGTCAGAAACTTTTTCCCCGGGTACAACAGAGTGTTACAAGGGGACATAAATTTAAGGTGAAGGGTGGAAGGTATAGGGGAGATGTCAGGGGTGGGTTCTTTACCCAGAGAGTGGTGGGGGCATGGAATGCGCTGCCCGTGGGAGTGGTAGAGTCAGAATCATTGGCGACCTTTAAGCGGCATTTGGATAGGTACATGGATGGGTGCTTAATCTCGGATAGAAGTTCGGCACAACATCGTGGGCCGAAGGGCCTGTTCTGTGCTGTATTGTTCTATGTTCTATGTTCTATGAATTAATCGAATTCACAGTTATCCTATTAACAGTTACCTTTATTAACTATCCAGTCTCTTGGTATTTGGCTGTGGCTTCAGCAGAACCCACCTAAAGAGTGGGTCCCCTGTTATATGAAAGCAAATGAGACTTCTTTAACCCCCAGTTTATGGGGTTACCATTGTCCATATGACTGTCCTGTCTCTGGGGTAGCTTGTCTACATCCCCATGGTAAGCACGAACTGCTGGACCTTCGCTGGGCTGAGGTAGCTATCCAGCTCCTCACTGGGGTCATTTACCCGCTCTGGTGTCATTGAGCCAAGGCAAGGGTCCTCACTGTCCAGTTCTGTGTCTGACAATGGGACTGTCAGAGGATCACAGCTCTCGGTTGCCTGTAGTTGTGGGGCAGTGGGTACCCCCTGGTTCTCACTGGGTGGAGGGTGGACTTCGGGGGTTCCGTTGTTTCCTGGTTGGGAGGAAATGCCATCCTCTTTACCGACGGCGCTCTGTCTCTTCTTCTGGTGGTGATGGCCTTCTTTGCGTCCATCTTCCCCCTCCGAAGAGCTGGCCGTCCCTCCCTCGTGCAGCTGTCTTTTCCCCCTTTGCTGGGAGGCTTTGGGGGCCTGGCAAGATTTCCCCTTCCTGTTTTTAACAGGTATCCACTCCTCTGCCTGCTTGATTACCTCCTCCTCCTCCATTTCTTCCATCTGCCCGGCTACAGCTAGGATCAGCTGCTGTGTCTCTCCACTGGCTGCCGCCTCCTCCACTCCAGCCTGGTCTTCTTTCTGGGTGCCACCAGACTCCGTTTCCCTGCTGTCCGGGTGGACCTTACTGGTCTTTGGGGGTCCACGGCTCACATTGCCACCTCCGGCCATCTGTGCGTAAGTGGGGCCCCCCCGTCTTGGGCAGGTCTTATACATATGGCCCGCCTCTCCACACAGGTTGCAGCTCTTTTCTTCCTGACAGTCCTTAGTCAAGTGACCCTCCTGTTTGCAGTTCCTGCAGATGGTCACTTTGCAATCCGCCACCACGTGTCCCGACTTTCCGCAGGTTCGGCACACTTTCGGCTGCCCTGCATATCTCAGGTAGCCTCTGCTCCCTCCAATTGCGAAGCTCGAGGGTGGGTGGAGGATGTTCCCACTGTCATCGGCCCTCAGAGTTACCCTGACCTGCCGCTTACTGGTCCAGATCCCGAAGGGGTCGATCACATCAGTGGCTTCTCCCTCAACTTGGACGTACCTTCCCAGGAAGGTCAGGACATCAGCCGCTGGAACATAAGGGTTGGACATATGGATTGTAACAACCCGATTCCTCTGTGCAGGAAGCACACACAATGGGGTCGCCAACAAGATGGAAAACAGCGGTTCCCCTTCCTTCTCCTTGAAGACCTTCAGGAGCTGTTCGCACTGCTTCACGCTTCTCAAGGTCACATCAAAGTAGCCTGCCCCAGGGAAATCCTGCAGGCAGTACACGTCTTTTTTTTTATTTCAAAAATATACTTTATTCATAAAATGATTTGATGGTCTGTACATTTGATCATGCCATACATATGTCCACATTTACAAACACAGATTCAAATTTATCCTTGTCATTTACAATCCTGTGCATTTTTCAATCTTGTACATATACATATATTTGGCTGAGGCATCAGCAGAGCCCAAAAAAACGTCCGCAGGGGCCCCCTGTTCTTCTTTAGGCAGGCCGATCTTACATGGTGGTCTTTCCCCACCGCGCCTTGGCGGCAGCTGCCCCAAGCTTCAGCGCGTCCCTCAATCAACACGTAGTCTTGGACCTTGGAATGTGCCAGTCTGCAACACTCGGTCGGGGTCAACTCCTTCAGCTGGAAGATCAACAGGTTTCGGACCGCCCAGAGAGCGTCCTTCACCGAGTTGATGATCCGCCAGGCGCAGTTAATGTTCGTCTCGGTGTGAGTCCCGGGGAACAGGCCGTAGAGCACGGAGTCCCGCGTCACGGCGCTGCTCGGGACGAACCTCGACAAGCACCACTGCATTCCTCTCCAGACTTCCTCTGCATAGGCACATTCCAGAAGGAGGTGTGTGACAGTCTCGTCCCCCCCGCAGCCACTTCGAGGGCAGCATGCGGTGCGGCAGAGAGTCCGGGCGTGTATAAAGGATCTCACAGGCAGAGCCCTTCTCACCACCAGCCAAGCCACGTCTTGGTGCTTGTTGGAAAGTTCTGGCGATGAGGCATTCTGCCAAATGGCTTTGACAGTCTGCTCAGGGAACCGCTCGACAGGATCCGCCCTCTCCTTTTCCCGAAGGGTCTCAAGGACACTACGTGCTGACCACTTCCTGATGGACTTGTGGTCAAAGGTGTTTTTCCTCATAAATTTCTCCACGAAGGACAGGTGATACGGAACGGTCCAACTACTCGGAACGTTCCGCGGCAGCGAGGCCAGGCCCATCCTTCGCAACACCGGGGACAGGTAGAACCTCAGTACGTAGTGGCACTTGGTGTTTGCGTACCGGGGATCCACGCACAGCTTGATGCAGCCACACACAAAGGTGGCCATCAGGGTGAGGGTGGCATTGGGCGTGTTTTTTCCCCCATTGCACCGGTCTTTGTACATTGAGTCTCTTCGGACCCGGTCCATCTTTGATCTCCAAATGAATTGGAAGATGGCCCGGGTGACTGCGGCGGCACAGGTCCTGGGGATAGGCCAGACCTGTGCCACATATAGCAATACTGAGAGTACCTCACACCTGATGACCAGGTTTTTTCCCGCGATGGAGAGTGACCGTTGCCCCCATCTGCCTAGTTTCTGTCTCATCTTCCTGATCCGCTCCTCCCAGGTCTTGGCGCACGCCCCAGCCCCCCCGAACCAAATACCCAGCACCTTCAGGTGGTCAGTCCTGACGGTGAAGGGGATAGAGGATTGGTCGGCCCAGTTCCCGAAGAGCATGGCCTCGCTCTTGCCTCGGTTTACCTTGGCCCCCGAGGCCCGTTCGAACTGGTCGCAGATGCACACGAGTCTGTGCACGGACAGCGGATCCGAGCAGAAAACAGCGACGTCATCCATGTACAGGGAGGCCTTAACCTGCAGGCCCCCGCTGCCAGGAATAGTCACCCCTCTCAGGCTCGCATCCTTCCTGATGGATTCAGCAAATGGCTCTGAGCAACACAGAAACAAGGCAGGAGAGAGAGGGGGCATCCCTGCCTGACTCCAGATCTGACTGGGAAGCTATCTGATTCCCTCCCATTGATTGAGACTGCACTGACAATGTTGGTGTAGAGCAGTCTGATCCAATTTCCGATTCCCTCCCCAAAGCCCATTTTGGAGAGGACATCCCTCATATGGGAACGAGAGAGACTCACGTTTGGTATGTTGCCTCCCAGGTGCAAGGGTACGTGATGTCTCTGATCGTGTTTTCCGGGTCCTTAAGGGGGAGGGGGAGCAGCCTGAAGTCGTGGTCCATATTGGCACCAATGACATAGGTAGGAGGAGTGCTGAGGATGTTAGACAGGCTTTTAGGGAGCTAGGTTGGAAGCTCAGAGTTAGAACGAACAGAGTTGTTGTCTCTGGTTTGTTACCCGTGCCACGTGATAGAGAGTCGAGGAATAGGGAGAGAGAAGAGTTAAATGCGTGGCTACAGGGATGGTGCAGGAGGGAGGGATTTTGGTACTTGGATAACTGGGGTTCTTTCTGGGGAAGGTGGGACCTCTATAAACAGGATGGTCTGCACCTGAACCTGAGGGGCACCAGTATCCTTGGGGGGAGGTTTGCTAGTGCTCTTGGGGGGGGGTTAAACTAGCTCTGCAGGGGCATGGGAACCCAGACTGTAGCTTTAGGGTGCAGGACCTAGAGTGTAGGGAGGTTAGGAATATGGCATCAATCTTAAAGGAGGGTGCCTGTAAACAGAAGAGTGGCTTGAAGTGTGTATACTTTAATGCCAGAAGTATACGAAATAAGGTAGGTGAACTCACAGCGTGGGTTGGTACCTGGGACTTCGATGTTGTGGCTATTACGGAGACATGGCTAGATCAGGGACAGGATTGGCTGTTGCAGGTTCCAGGGTTTAAATGTTTTAGTAGGGTCAGAGGTGGGGGTAAAAGAGGGGGGGGTGTGGCTTTGCTTGTCAAAGATAGTATTACAGCGGTGGAAAGGAAGATGGACGAAGATTTGCCATCTGAGGTAGTTTGGGTTGAGGTTAGGAATAGGAGAGGTGAGGTCACCCTGTTAGGAGTCTTTTACAGGCCTGCTAATAGTCCTAGAATCGTTGAAGAAAGGATTGTGAAGATGATTCAGGAGAAGAGTGACAGTAATAGGGTGGTTGTTATGGGGGACTTTAACTTTCCTGATATTGATTGGGAAAGCTATAGCTCAAGTTCGTTAGATGGGTCAGTGTTTGTCCAATGTGTGCAGGAGAGTTTCCTGACACAATATGTGGATAAGCCAACAAGAGGTGAGGCCATACTGGATTTGGTTCTGGGTAACGAACCAGGCCAGGTATTAGAACTAGAGGTAGCTGAGCACTTTGGGGACAGTGACCACAATTCGGTGATTTTTACTCTAGTGATGGAGAGGGATAAGTGTGTACTACAGGGCAAGAGTTATAGCTGGGGGCAGGGAAATTATGATGCGTTGAGGCATGACTTAGGATGTGTGGATTGGAAAAGTAGATTCCAAGGCAAGAGCGTAATTGATATGTGGAACTTGTTCAAGGAGCAACTATTGAGTGTCCTTGATAACTACGTACCTATCAGGCAGGGAGGAAAAGGTCGTGTGAGGGAGCCGTGGTTTAATAAGGAATTGGAATCCCTTGTTAAATGGAAGAGGGCGGCCTTTGTAAAGATGAGGCGTGAACGTTCAATAGGGGCGATTGAGAGTTATAAGGTAGCCCGGAAGGACCTGAAGAGAGAGGTAAGAGCAGCAAGGAGGGGACATGAAAAGTCCTTAGTTGGTAGGATTAGGGAAAACCCTAAGGCTTTCTATAGGTATGTTAGGAATAAAAGAATGACTAGGGAAGGAATAGGTCCAATCAAGGATAGTAATGGGAAGTTGCGTGTGGAGGCTGAAGAGATTGGGGAGGCGCTGAATGAATACTTTTCGTCAGTATTCACTCAGGAACAGGACACTGTTGTCGATATGAATACTGAGGCACGAATAAGTAGAATGGATGGCTTTGAGATATGTAGAGAAGAGGTGATGGAAATTCTGGCAAGGGTGAAAATAGATAAGTCCCCTGGGCCTGATGGCATTTATCCTAGGATTCTCTGGGAAGCAAGGGAGGAGATTGGAGAGCCATTGGCCTTGATTTTTGTGTCCTCTTTGTCGACAGGAGTAGTGCCAGAGGACTGGAGGCTAGCAAACGTGGTTCCCTTGTTCAAGAAGGGGAGTAGGGATAATCCTAGTAACTATAGGCCAGTGAGTCTCACTTCTGTTGTGGGCAAAGTCTTAGAGAGAATTGTAAGGGATAGGATTTATGCACATCTGGATAAGAATGATGTGATCAAGGATAGTCAGCATGGTTTTGTGAAGGGCAGGTCGTGCTTCACAAACCTTATTGAATTCTTTGAGAAGGTGACTAAGGAGGTAGATGAGGGGAAAGCGGTAGATGTGGTATATATGGATTTTAGTAAGGCGTTTGATAAGGTCCCCCATGGTAGGCTACTGCAGAAAATACAGAGATATGGCATTGAGGGTGAGTTGGAGGTTTGGATTAGGAATTGGCTCTCTGGAAGAAGACAGAGGGTAGTAGTTGATGGCAAAGGTTCATCTTGGAGTGCCGTCACTAGCGGTGTTCCGCAAGGATCTGTTTTGGGACCATTGCTGTTTGTCATTTTTATAAATGACCTGGAGGAAGGGTTAGAAGGTTGGGTGAGCAAGTTTGCGGATGATACGAAAGTCGGAGGAGTTGTAGACAGTGAGGAAGGATGTGGCAGGTTACAGAGGGATATAGAGAAGCTGCAGAGCTGGGCAGAAAGGTGGCAAATGGAGTTCAATGTAGCTAAGTGTGAAGTGATTCACTTTGGTAAGAGTAATAAAAAGATGGATTACTGGGCTAATGGTAGACTACTTGGTAGTGTGGAAGAGCAGAGGGATCTTGGTGTCCATGTACACAGATCTCTGAAAGTTGCCACCCAGGTAAATAGTGCAGTGAAGAAGGCATATGGCATACTGGCTTTTATTGGTAGAGGAATTGAGTTCCGAAGTCCTGAGGTCATGCTGCAGTTGTATAAGACTCTGGTGCGGCCGCATCTGGAATATTGTGTACAGTTTTGGTCGCCATACTATAGGAAGGATGTGGAGGCACTGGAACGGGTGCAGAGGAAGTTTACCAGGATGTTGCCTGGTATGGTAGGAAGATCCTATGAGGAAAGGCTGAGGCACTTGGGGTTGTTTTCATTGGAGAAAAGAAGGTTTAGGGGTGATTTGATAGAGGTGTACAAGATGATTGGGGGGTTAGATAGGGTTGACAGTGAGAACCTTTTTCCACGTATGGAGTCAGCTATTACAAGGGGGCATAGCTTTAAATTAAGGAGGGGTAGATATAGGACTGATATTAGGGGTAGGTTCTTCACTCAGCGAGTCGTAAGTTCATGGAATGTCCTGCCAGTAGCAGTAGTGGACTCTCCCTCTTTATGGGTATTTAAGCGGGCATTGGATAGGTATATGGAGGATAGTGGGTTAGTGTAGGTTAGGTGGGCTTTGATCGGCGCAACATCGAGGGCTGAAGGGCCTGTACTGCGCTGTATTCTTCTATGTTCTATGTTCTAGAAACGTATGCGATATCCTGTCAAAGGCTTTCTCCTGGTCCAGGCTGATGAGGCAGGTGTCCACCCCCCCTGTCCTGCTCGTAGGCGATCGTATCCCTGAGGAGTGCGAGACTCTCAGAGATCTTCCTGCCCGGGACAGCACAGGTTTGGTCCGGGTGGACCACCGATCCCAGAGCAGACCTGACCCGGTTGGCGATGACCTTTGACAAGATTTTGTAGTCTGCATTTAACAGTGAGATCGGTCTCCAATTTCTAATTTCCTCCCTCTCCCCCTTCCGCTTGTAGACGAGGGTGATGATGCCTTTCCTCATGGATTCACTCATGGTACCTGCCCGAAGCATACTGACATACACCTCCAGCAGGTCCTGGCTGATCAAGTCCCAAAGAACGGAATAAACCTCGACCGGTAAGCCGTCGCTTCCGGGAGTTTTATTCTTTTTGAAGGACTCGAGGGCCTTGGTCAGTTCATCCAGAGATAGCGGCTGGTCCAGCCTCTCTCGTGTTCCGTCATCTAGGACCTCCGTGATAGAGGACAGGAACGACTGGGAGGCCGCACTGTCGGTCGGCTTCGAGTCATACAGGCTGGCGTAGAAGGATTTGCTGATTCTCATGACGTCAGCCTGAGATGACGTTACCGAGCCATCTTCTTTCTTCAGGCTGCTGAGCACGGAGCTCTCTTTGTGCACCTTCTGGAAGAAGAAACGTGAGCACGTCTCGTCTTGCTCCACCGAGCGGATCCTGGACCGGAAGATTATCCTGGAGGCCTCCGAGGCAAAGAGCGAGGCTTGCTGGCCCTTCACCTCCTTGAGGTCCTCCGTGACATCGACCCCCATCGTCTGCAGCAGGAGCAGGTTCTTACACGTCTTTTTTTATTATTTCAAAAATATACTTTATTCATAAATGATTTGATGGTCTGTACATTTGATCATGCCATACATATGTCCACATTTACAAACACAGATTCGAATTTATCCTTGTCATTTACAATCCTGTGCATTTTTCAATCTTGTACATATACATATATTTGGCTGAGGCATCAGCAGAGCCCAAAAAACGTCTGTATGGGCCCCCTGTTCTTCTTTAGGCAGGCCGATCTTACATGGTGGTTTTTCCCCACCGCGCCTTGGCGGCAGCTGCCCCAAGCTTCAGCGCGTCCCTCAACACGTAGTCTTGGACCTTGGAATGTGCCAGTCTGCAACACTCGGTCGGGGTCAACTCCTTCAGCTGGAAGATCAACAGGTTTCGGACCGCCCAGAGAGCGTCCTTCACCGAGTTGATGATCCTCCAGGCGCAGTTAATGTTCGTCTCGGTGTGAGTCCCAGGGAACAGGCCGTAGAGCACGGAGTCCCGCGTCACGGCGCTGCTCGGGACAAACCTCGACAAGCACCACTGCATTCCTCTCCAGACTTCCTCTGCATAGGCACATTCCAGAAGGAGGTGTGTGACAGTCTCGTCCCCCCCGCAGCCACTTCGAGGGCAGCGTGTGGTGCGGCAGAGAGTCCGGGCGTGCATAAAGGATCTCACAGGCAGAGCCCTTCTCACCACCAGCCAAGCCACGTCTTGGTGCTTGTTGGAAAGTTCTGGCGATGAGGCATTCTGCGAAATGGCTTTGACAGTCTGCTCAGGGAACCGCTCGACAGGATCCGCCCTCTCCTTTTCCCGAAGGGTCTCAAGGACGCTACGTGCTGACCACTTCCTGATGGACTTGTGGTCAAAGGTGTTTTTCCTCATAAATTTCTCCACGAAGGACAGGTGATACGGAACGGTCCAACTACTCGGAGCGTTCCGCGGCAGCGAGGCCAGGCCCATCCTTCGCAACACCGGGGACAGGTGGAACCTCAGTACGTAGTGACACTTGGTGTTTGCGTACCGGGGATCCACACACAGCTTGATGCAGCCACAGGTTCTTACACGTCTTTTTTTATTATTTCAAAAATATACTTTATTCATAGAATGATTTTATGGTCTGTACATTTGATCATGCCATACATATGTCCACATTTACAAACACAGATTCAAATTTATCCTTGTCATTTACAATCCTGTGCATTTTTCAATCTTGTACATATACATATATTTGGCTGAGGCATCAGCAGAGCCCAAAAAACGTCTGTATGGGCCCCCTGTTCTTCTTTAGGCAGGCCGATCTT
Organism: Chiloscyllium punctatum; assembly: GCF_047496795.1. NCBI lineage: Eukaryota > Metazoa > Chordata > Chondrichthyes > Orectolobiformes > Hemiscylliidae > Chiloscyllium > Chiloscyllium punctatum. The sequence continues at coordinate 54,738,884 of NC_092772.1, read as the reverse complement.
ACATGGTGGTCTTTCCCCACCGCGCCTTGGCGGCAGCTGCCCCAAGCTTCAGCGCGTCCCTCAACACGGAGTCTTGGACCTTGGAATGTGACAATCTGCAACACTCGGTCGGGGTCAACTCCTTCAGCTGGAAGATCTACAGGTTTCGGACCGCCCAGAGAGCGTCCTTCACCGAGTTGATGATCCTCCAGGCGCAGTTAATGTTCGTCTCGGTGTGAGTCCCAGGGAACAGGCCGTAGAGCACGGAGTCCCGCGTCACGGCGCAGCTCGGGACGAACCTCGACAAGCACCACTGCATTCCTCTCCAGACTTCCTCTGCATAGGCACATTCCAGAAGGAGGTGTGTGACAGTCTCTTCCCCCCCCGGCAGCCACTTCGAGGGCAGCGTGCGGTGCGGCAGAGAGTCCGGGCGTGCATAAAGGATCTCACGGGCAGAGCCCTTCTCACCACCAGCCAAGCCACGTCTTGGTGCTTGTTGGAAAGTTCTGGCGATGAGGCATTCTGCCAAATGGCTTTGACAGTCTGCTCAGGGAACCGCTCGACAGGATCCGCCCTCTCCTTTTCCCGAAGGGTCTCAAGGACGCTATGTGCTGACCACTTCCTGATGGACTTGTGGTCAAAGGTGTTTTCACTCATAAATTTCTCCACGAAGGACAGGTGATACGGAACGGTCCAACTACTCGGAGCGTTCCGCGGTAGCGAGGCCAGGCCCATCCTTCGCAACACCGGGGACAGGTAGAACCTCAGTACATAGTGACACTTGGTGTTTGCGTACCGGGGATCCACGCACAGCTTGATGCAGCCACACACAAAGGTGGCCATCAGGGTGAGGGTGGCATTGGGCGTGTTTTTTCCCCCATTGCACCGGTCTTTGTACATTGAGTCTCTTCGGACCCGGTCCATCTTTGATCTCCAAATGAATTGGAAGATGGCCCGGGTGACTGCGGCGGCACAGGTCCTGGGGATAGACCAGACCTGTGCCACATATAGCAATACTGAGAGGACCTCACACCTGATGACCAGGTTTTTTCCCGCGATAGAGAGCGACCGTTGCCCCCATCTGCCTAGTTTCTGTCTCATCTTCCTGATCCGCTCCTCCCAGGTCTTGGCGCACGCCCCAGCCCCCCCGAACCAAATACCCAGCACCTTCAGGTGGTCAGTCCTGACGGTGAAGGGGATAGAGGATTGGTCGGCCCAGTTCCCGAAGAGCATGGCCTCGCTCTTGCCTCGGTTTACCTTGGCCCCCGAGGCCCGTTCGAACTGGTCGCAGATGCACACGAGTCTGTGCACGGACAGCGGATCCGAGCAGAAAACAGCGACGTCATCCATGTACAGGGAGGCCTTAACCTGCAGGCCCCCGCTGCCAGGAATAGTCACCCCTCTCAGGCTCGCATCCTTCCTGATGGATTCGGCAAATGGCTCTATGCAACACACAAACAAGGCGGGTGAGAGGGGGCATCCCTGCCTGACTCCAGACCTTACAGGGAAGCTATCTGATTCCCACCCATTGATTGAGACTGCACTGACAATGTTGGTGTAGAGCAGTCTGATCCAATTTCCGATTCCCTCCCCAAAGCCCATTTTGGAGAGGACATCCCTCATATATGTATGCGATATCCTGTCAAAGGCTTTCTCCTGGTCCAGGCTGATGAGGCAGGTGTCCACCCCCCTGTCCTGCACGTAGGCGATCGTATCCCTGAGGAGTGCGAGACTCTCAGAGATCTTCCTGCCCGGTACAGCACAGGTTTGGTCCGGGTGGATCACCGATCCCAGAGCAGACCTGACCCGGTTGGCGATGACCTTTGACAGGATTTTGTAGTCTGCATTTAACAGTGAGATCGGTCTCCAATTTCTAATTTCCTCCCTCTCCCCCTTCCGCTTGTAGACGAGGGTGATGATGCCTTTCCTCATGGATTCACTCATGGTACCTGCCCGGAGCATACTGACATACACCTCCAGCAGGTCCTGGCCGATCAAGTCCCAAAGAGCGGAATAAACCTCGACCGGTAAGCCGTCGCTTCCGGGAGTTTTATTCTTTTCGAAGGACTCGAGGGCCTTGGTCAGTTCATCCAGAGATCGTGGCTGGTCCAGCCTCTCTCGTGTTCCGTCATCTAGGACCTCCGTGATAGAGGACAGGAACGACTGGGAGGCCGCGCTGTCGGTCGGCTTCGAGTCATACAGGCTGGCGTAGAAGGATTTGCTGATCCTCATGACGTCAGCCTGAGATGACGTTACCGAGCCATCTTCTTTCTTCAGGCTGCTGAGCACGGAGCTCTCTTTGTGCACCTTCTGGAAGAAGAAACGTGAGCACGTCTCGTCCTGCTCCACCGAGCGGACCCTGGACCGGAAGATTATCCTGGAGGCCTCCGAGGCAAAGAGCGAGGCTTGCTGGCCCTTCACCTCCTTGAGGTCCTCCGTGACATCCACCCCCATCGTCTGCAGCAGGAGCAGGTTCTGCATACTTTCCTGGAGCTGGGACAGTTTTCCCCGCCTCTCTCTCGCCTCCTGGACACCTTTGAGGATAAAGAACCTCTTGATGTTCCCTTTTACCGTTTCCCACCAGTCTGCTGGAGACTCAAAGAGGGGCTTCACGGTTCTCCAACCTGCGTAATCCCTCTTGAGCTCTTGGATGTTTCCCGGGGTCAACAGCTTAGTGTTCAGTTTCCACGTTCCCTTGCCCGCCCGCTGTTCGTCCTGTAGGTGACAGTCACCCAGCAGGAGGCAGTGGTCAGAGAAGAACACCGGCTTGACATCGGTGGATCTGACCGAGAGCGTTCGGGTTCTTACATGTCTTTTTTTTTATTTCAAAAATATACTTTATTCATAAATGATTTGATGGTCTGTACATTGGATCATGCCATACATATGTCCATATTTACAAACAGATTCGACTTTATTCTTGTCCTTTACAATCCTGTGCATTTTTCAATCTTGTACATATACATATATTTGGCTGAGGCATCAGCAGAGCCCAAAAAACGTCTGTATGGGCCCCCTGTTCTTCTTTAGGCAGGCCGATCTTACATGGTGGTCTTTCCCCACCGCGCCTTGGCGGCAGCTGCCCCAAGCTTCAGCGCGTCCCTCAACACGGAGTCTTGGACCTTGGAATGTGACAATCTGCAACACTCGGTCGGGGTCAACTCCTTCAGCTGGAAGATCTACAGGTTTCGGACCGCCCAGAGAGCGTCCTTCACCGAGTTGATGATCCTCCAGGCGCAGTTAATGTTCGTCTCGGTGTGAGTCCCGGGGAACAGGCCGTAGAGCACGGAGTCCCGCATCACGGCGCTGCTCGGGACGAACCTCGACAAGCACAACTGCATTCCTCTCCAGACTTCCTCTGCATAGGCACATTCCAGAAGGAGGTGTGTGACAGTCTCGTCCCCCCCGCAGCCACTTCGAGGGCAGCGTGCGGTGCGGCAGAGAGTCCGGGCGTGCATAAAGGATCTCACAGGCAGAGCCCTTCTCACCACCAGCCAAGCCACGTCTTGGTGCTTGTTGGAAAGTTCTGGCGATGAGGCATTCTGCCAAATGGCTTTGACAGTCTGCTCAGGGAACCGCTCGACAGGATCCGCCCTCTCCTTTTCCCGAAGGGTCTCAAGGACGCTACGTGCTGACCACTTCCTGATGGACTTGTGGTCAAAGGTGTTTTTCCTCATAAATTTCTCCACGAAGGACAGGTGATACGGAACGGTCCAACTACTCGGAGCGTTCCGCGGCAGCGAGGCCAGGCCCATCCTTCGCAACACCGGGGACAGGTAGAACCTCAGTACGTAGTGACACTTGGTGTTTGCGTACCGGGGATCCACGCACAGCTTGATGCAGCCACACACAAAGGTGGCCATCAGGGTGAGGGTGGCATTGGGCGTGTTTTTTCCCCCATTGCACCGGTCTTTGTACATTGAGTCTCTTCGGACCCGGTCCATCTTTGATCTCCAAATGAATTGGAAGATGGCCCGGGTGACTGCGGCGGCACAGGTCCTGGGGATAGGCCAGACCTGTGCCACATATAGCAATACTGAGAGGACCTCACACCTGATGACCAGGTTTTTTCCCGCGATGGAGAGCGACCGTTGCCCCCATCTGCCTAGTTTCTGTCTCATCTTTCTGATCCGCTCCTCCCAGGTCTTGGCGCACGCCCCAGCCCCCCCGAACCAAATACCCAGCACCTTCAGGTGGTCAGTCCTGACGGTGAAGGGGATAGAGGATTGGTCGGCCCAGTTCCCGAAGAGCATGGCCTCGCTCTTGCCTCGGTTTACCTTGGCCCCCGAGGCCCGTTCGAACTGGTCGCAGATGCACACGAGTCTGTGCACGGACAGCGGATCCGAGCAGAAAACAGCGACGTCATCCATGTACAGGGAGGCCTTAACCTGCAGGCCCCCGCTGCCAGGAATAGTCACCCCTCTCAGGCTCGCATCCTTCCTGATGGATTCGGCAAATGGCTCTATGCAACACACAAACAAGGCGGGTGAGAGGGGGCATCCCTGCCTGACTCCAGATCTTACAGGGAAGCTATCTGATTCCCACCCATTGATTGAGACTGCACTGACAATGTTGGTGTAGAGCAGTCTGATCCAATTTCCGATTCCCTCCCCAAAGCCCATTTTGGAGAGGACATCCCTCATATATGTATGCGATATCCTGTCAAAGGCTTTCTCCTGGTCCAGGCTGATGAGGCAGGTGTCCACCCCCCTGTCCTGCACGTAGGCGATCGTATCCCTGAGGAGTGCGAGACTCTCAGAGATCTTCCTGCACGGTACAGCACAGGTTTGGTCCGGGTGGATCACCGATCCCAGAGCAGACCTGACCCGGTTGGCGATGACCTTTGACAGGATTTTGTAGTCTGCATTTAACAGTGAGATCGGTCTCCAATTTCTAATTTCCTCCCTCTCCCCCTTCCGCTTGTAGACGAGGGTGATGATGCCTTTCCTCATGGATTCACTCATGGTACCTGCCCGGAGCATACTGACATACACCTCCAGCAGGTCCTGGCCGATCAAGTCCCAAAGAGCGGAATAAACCTCGACCGGTAAGCCGTCGCTTCCGGGAGTTTTATTCTTTTCGAAGGACTCGAGGGCCTTGGTCAGTTCATCCAGAGATAGCGGCTGGTCCAGCCTCTCTCGTGTTCCGTCATCTAGGACCTCCGTGATAGAGGACAGGAACGACTGGGAGGCCGCGCTGTCGGTCGGCTTCGAGTCATACAGGCTGGCGTAGAAGGATTTGCTGATCCTCATGACGTCAGCCTGAGATGACGTTACCGAGCCATCTTCTTTCTTCAGGCTGCTGAGCACGGAGCTCTCTTTGTGCACCTTCTGGAAGAAGAAACGTGAGCACGTCTCGTCCTGCTCCACCGAGCGGACCCTGGACCGGAAGATTATCCTGGAGGCCTCCGAGGCAAAGAGCGAGGCTTGCTGGCCCTTCACCTCCTTGAGGTCCTCCGTGACATCCACCCCCATCGTCTGCAGCAGGAGCAGGTTCTGCATACTTTCCTGGAGCTGGGACAGTTTTCCCTGCCTCTCTCTCGCCTCCTGGACACCTTTGAGGATAAAGAACCTCTTGATGTTCCCTTTTACCGTTTCCCACCAGTCCGCTGGAGACTCAAAGAGGGGCTTCACGGTTCTCCAACCTGCGTAATCCCTCTTGAGCTCTTCGATGTTTCCCGGGGTCAACAGCTTAGTGTTCAGTTTCCACGTTCCCTTGCCCGCCCGCTGTTCGTCCTGTAGGTGACAGTCGGCCAGCAGGAGGCAGTGGTCAGAGAAGAACACCGGCTTGACGTCGGTGGATCTGACCGAGAGCGTTCGGGACACAAACAGGTAATCTATCCTTGAGCGGATAGACCCGTCTGCCCGTGACCAGGTGTATCTACGCTGCGCTCCGTCTGCAGGGGCGCTGAAGACGTCGTGTAGCTTGGCGTCTTTGACCGTTTCCATCAGGGCCCTGGACGTAGCGTCCGGTTTACTGTCCCCCCCGCCGGATCGTCCATCAGCATCAATGATGCAGTTGAAGTCTCCGGCCAGAATGACCGGCCTGGACGTAGCCAGCAGCAGTGGAAGCTGTTGCAGGACGGCCAACCGTTCACTCTTACCCACTGGGGCGTACACGTTGATTAGTCTCACGGGAGCGTTTCTGTATTTAACATCCGCGACGAGGAGGCGCCCGCCCACCACCTCCTTAACCTCGGAGATGGTGAAGTTGCCTCCCCGCAACAGGATACCCAGGCCGGAGGCGCGGCTATCATTGCCCCCCGACCACACTGACGGCCCGTGGGCCCACAAGCTCGACCATCTCCTGTAACTGCTGAGGTGCGGTATCCCACACTCCTGCAGAAACAGGATATCGGCTTTGACGTTGGCCAGGAAGGCCAGCGTTGAAACACATCGCGTAGCCGCTTTAATGCTACGTACATTTATGCTGGCAATTTTAAACCCCATTTTAACAGTTTACGGGGTTACCAGTGTCCATTTTCTTCTGGTCTTGCTCCAGTGGGGTAGCTGCGTGCATCCCCGTGGTGACAGCAAACTGCTGGACCTTCCCAGGGCTGAGGTAGTTGTCCGGCTCCACGCTGGAGTCATTTCCCCGCTCTGGTGTCATCGTGTCGGACCCAGGGTCCTCATCGCCCCGTTCTCCATCTGACAGCAGGGCTGTCACTGGGACGCTGCTCCCAGTTCCCTGGAGCTGTGGGCCGGTGGGTACCCCTTGGTTCTCACCGGGTAGGGGGAGGCCTTCACCCATCCCCTCAGAGGGATCGTCTTTTCCTTCTTGGGCGGTGTTGCCCTCCTTTCTCCCCACGGCGCTCTGCCTCTTCCTCCGGAGGCGACCCTTCTTGCGCCCGTCCTCACCCTCGGAGGAGCTGCCTGTATCCTCCTCTTGGAGGTGTCTCTTCCCCCTTCGCTTGGTGGCTTTGGGGCCCTCGAGAGGTTTCCTTTTCCTGTTTTTAACGATAATCCACTGCTCTGCCTCCTTTGATCCCTCCTCTTCCATTTCCTCCGTCTGTCTTGCAGGAGCTTGGGTCGGCTGCTGCATCTCCCCGCTGTCTGCTGCCTGCTCCTCTACAACTTTCCCTTCCTTCTGGGTGCCTCCAGGTACCGTTCCTTTGCTGATTCGCGGTACCTCGTTAGACTTTGTCGGTCCGCGGCTCGTGTTGCCACCTCCGGCCATCTGTGCGTAGGTGGCGGCTCCTCGTCTTGGGCAGGCCTTGTACATGTGGCCCGCCTCCCCGCACAGGTTGCAGCTCTTTTCCTCCCGACAGTTCTTACATGTTTTTTTTTTTATTTCAAAAATATACTTTATTCATAAATGATTTGATGGTCTGTACATTGGATCATGCCATACATATGTCCATATTTACAAACACAGATTCGACTTTATTCTTGTCCTTTACAATCCTGTGCATTTTTTCAATCTTGTATATATACATATATTTGGCTGAGGCATCAGCAGAGCCCAAAATAACGTCTGTATGGGCCCCCTGTTCTTCTTTCGGCAGGCCGATCTTACACGGTGGTCTTTCCCCACCGCGCCTTGGCGGCAGCTGCCCCAAGCTTCAGCCCGTCCCTCAACACGTATTCCTGGACTTTGGAATGTGCCAGTCTGCAACACTCGGTCGGGGTCAACTCCTTCAGCTGGAAGATCAACAGGTTTCGGACCGCCCAGAGAGCGTCCTTCACCGAGTTGATGATCCTCCAGGCGCAGTTAATGTTCGTCTCGGTGTGAGTCCCGGGGAACAGACCGTAGAGCACGGAGTCCCGCATCACGGCGCTGCTCGGGACGAACCTCGACAAGCACCACTGCATTCCTCTCCAGACTTCCTCTGCATAGGCACATTCCAGAAGGAGGTGTGTGACAGTCTCGTCCCCCCCGCAGCCACTTCGAGGGCAGCGTGCGGTGCGGCAGAGAGTCCGGGCGTGCATAAAGGATCTCACAGGCAGAGCCCTTCTCACCACCAGCCAAGCCACGTCTTGGTGCTTGTTGGAAAGTTCTGGCGATGAGGCATTCTGCCAAATGGCTTTGACAGTCTGCTCAGGGAACCGCTCGACAGGATCCGCCCTCTCCTTTTCCCGAAGGGTCTCAAGGACGCTACGTGCTGACCACTTCCTGATGGACTTGTGGTCAAAGGTGTTTTTCCTCATAAATTTCTCCACGAAGGACAGGTGATACGGAACGGTCCAACTACTCGGAGCGTTCCGCGGCAGCGAGGCCAGGCCCATCCTTCGCAACACCGGGGACAGGTAGAACCTCAGTACGTAGTGACACTTTGCGTACCGGGGATCCACGCACAGCTTGATGCAGCCACACACAAAGGTGGCCATCAGGGTGAGGGTGGCATTGGGCGTGTTTTTTCCCCCATTGCACCGGTCTTTGTACATTGAGTCTCTTCGGACCCGGTCCATCTTTGATCTCCAAATGAATTGGAAGATGGCCCGGGTGACTGCGGCGGCACAGGTCCTGGGGATAGGCCAGACCTGTGCCACATATAGCAATACTGAGAGGACCTCACACCTGATGACCAGGTTTTTTCCCGCGATGGAGAGCGACCGTTGCCCCCATCTGCCTAGTTTCTGTCTCATCTTCCTTATCCGCTCCTCCCAGGTCTTGGCGCACGCCCCAGCCCCCCCGAACCAAATACCCAGCACCTTCAGGTGGTCAGTCCTGACGGTGAAGGGGATAGAGGATTGGTCGGCCCAGTTCCCGAAGAGCATGGCCTCGCTCTTGCCTCGGTTTACCTTGGCCCCCGAGGCCCGTTCGAACTGGTCGCAGATGCACACGAGTCTGTGCACGGACAGCGGATCCGAGCAGAAAACAGCGACGTCATCCATGTACAGGGAGGCCTTAACCTGCAGGCCCCCGCTGCCAGGAATAGTCACCCCTCTCAGGCTCGCATCCTTCCTGATGGATTCGGCAAATGGCTCTATGCAACACACAAACAAGGCGGGTGAGAGGGGGCATCCCTGCCTGACTCCAGATCTTACAGGGAAGCTATCTGATTCCCACCCATTGATTGAGACTGCACTGACAATGTTGGTGTAGAGCAGTCTGATCCAATTTCCGATTCCCTCCCCAAAGCCCATTTTGGAGAGGACATCCCTCATATATGTATGCGATATCCTGTCAAAGGCTTTCTCCTGGTCCAGGCTGATGAGGCAGGTGTCCACCCCCCTGTCCTGCACGTAGGCGATCGTATCCCTGAGGAGTGCGAGACTCTCAGAGATTCTTACATGTCTGCAACAGCAAACCCACAACATCCCAACAGTACCTTCTTAATAAAGAGGGTGCGGTCGAGTGGTGTATGATCCTCAATCTTCTTCACAGTCACCCTGACTGTGTTTCAAACCAGATGCCCAGGGCTGCGGGCAGCTGTCGTGGCCATAGCTCTGAGGTTGGCTGGTCCCTGAATTTGTGTTAGGCCAAAGCCAGCATGAAGATCCACCAAGAGCAGGTCAGCACAACCAAACGATCCTCCAACGTCCAATCACGATCCAGCGATGATCTCTTCACTTGCTTCAAACCCGCAGCACTCCAGCACTGCTGCAAGCCCACAACACTCCAGCAGAACTTTCTTCACAGCGTCCGCTGCAGCAAACCCACAGCATCCCAACAGTACCTTCTCAACCACACTATCTCACTCAAACAAACTCAACCACAACCTCTCAGTCCCTCAGTCACACTCACCCTCACAGTCACACTTGCTCCTTCACATACACAGTCACTCATTCACTGACTGTCTGTGTGGAGTTTGTACATTCTCCCCATGTCTGCGTGGGTTTCCTCCGGGTGCTCCGGTTTCCTCCCACAGTCCAAAGATGTGCAGGTTAGATGAATTGGCCAGGCTAAATTGCCCATAGTGTTAGGTGAAGAGGTAAATATAGGGGAATGGGTCTGGGTGGGTTGCACTTCGGCGGGTCGGTGTGGACTTGTTGGGCTGAAGGGCCTGTTTCCACACTGTAAGTATGTAATCTAATCTAAGTAATCTAATCTAATCTAAATGTATACAAACAACACAGGGTCCAGGAGGTTTGTTTAATTGTAAATCCATTTCTTTATTTTTAGAGAAGCCACATTTTGAAGCCAAAGTCCATCTGTGTGGCACTTGTTTTCTGACTCCACACTAAAATTCAGATTCTGAACAAGGCCTCACACTGATCATTCAGGAGCTGACCCTGTCATGTGACCTTTTGTGTATTCCCATTGTATTTTCCTGTTTGAAGTTTAGAAAGTTAGACAGACTGTGCTGACACTTTCAATTATCTCACTGCACTGAGTTGACACAGATTCTGCATCTGCATCAATGGAAACTTTATAACAGAGTTCTCCATATTCTGCTTTTGCAGTTTAATTTGTAAATTAACATTTCCACAATGCAGGAATACATGAATGGAAAAGGCTTTTCATTGATTTGCCCCTCTCCTGTGCTGACTGAATACCAGACTCAAACTGAAGCCTTCTCTGTCCCTACACCCAGATTAACATTGGACCATTTAGTTTAGATTGTCCCTCCTCTAACATCGAAAATACATCGGTTCACATCTCGCTTTATTTCATCTGCAGGAGGCCGAGAGATGATCATGTACAAAGTGTAAGGTGTGAGGAAAGGCATCATCACCCTCATCTACAAGCAGAAGGGGGAGAGGGAGGAAATTAGAAATTGGAGACCGATCTCACTGTTAAATACAGACTACAAAATCTTGTCAAAGGTCATCGCCAACCGGGTCAGGTCTGCTCTGGGGTCGGTGATTCACCCTGACCAAACCTGTGCTGTACCGGGCAGGAAGATCTCTGAGAGTCTTGCACTCCTCAGGGATACGATCGCCTACGTGCAGGACAGGGGGGGGGTGGACACCTGCCTCATCAGCCTGGACCAGGAGAAAGCCTTTGACAGGATATCGCATACATATATGAGGGATGTCCTCTCCAAAATGGGCTTTGGGGAGGGAATCGGAAACTGGATCAGACTGCTCTACACCAACATTGTCAGTGCAGTCTCAATCAATGGGTGGGAATCAGATAGCTTCCCTGTAAGATCTGGAGTCAGGCAGGGATGCCCCCTCTCACCCGCCTTGTTTGTGTGTTGCATAGAGCCATTTGCCGAATCCATCAGGAAGGATGCGAGCCTGAGAGGGGTGACTATTCCTGGCAGCGGGGGCCTGCAGGTTAAGGCCTCCCTGTACATGGATGACGTCGCTGTTTTCTGCTCGGATCCGCTGTCCGTGCACAGACTCGTGTGCATCTGCGACCAGTTCGAACGGGCCTCGGGGGCCAAGGTAAACCGAGGCAAGAGCGAGGCCATGCTCTTCGGGATCTGGGCTGACTAATCCTCCATCCCCTTCACAGTCAGGACCAACCACCTGAAGGTGCTGGGTATTTGGTTCGGGGGGGCTGGGGCGTGCGCCAAGACCTGGGAGTAGTGGATCAGCAAAGTGAGTCAGAAGCTGGGCAGATGGGAGCAACGGTCGCTCTCCGTCGCGGAAAAAACCTGGTCATCAGGTGTGAGGTCCTCTCAGTATTGCTATATGTGGCACAGGTCTGGCCTATCCCCAGGACCTGTGCCGCCGCAGTCACCCGGGCCATCTTCCAATTCATTTGGAGATCAAAGATGGACCGGGTCCGAAGAGACTCTATGTACAAAGACCGGTGCAATGGGGGAAAAAACATGCCCAATGCCACCCTCACCCTGATGGCCACCTTTGTGTGTGGCTGCATCAAGCTGTGTGTGGATCCCCGGTACGCAAACACCAAGTGTCACTACGTACTGAGGTTCTACCTGTCCCCGGTGTTGCGAAGGATGGAACTGGCCTCGCTGCCGCGGAACGCTCCGAGTAGTTGGACCGTTCCGTATCACCTGTCCTTCGTGGAGAAATTTATGAGGAAAAACACCTTTGACCACAAATCCATCAGGAAGTGGTCAGCACGTAGCGTCCTTGAGACCCTTCGGGAAAAGGAGAGGGCGGATCCTGTCGAGCGGTTCCCTGAGCAGACTGTCAAAGCCATTTGGCAGAATGCCTCATCGCCAGAACTTTCCAACAAGCACCAAGACATGGCTTGGCTGGTGGTGAGAAGGGCTCTGCCTGTGAGATCCTTTATGCACGCCCGGACTCTCTGCCGCACCGCACGCTGCCCTTGAAGCGGCTGTGGGGAGGGGAGGAACGAGACTGTCACACACCTCCTTCTGGAATGTGCCTATGCAGAGGAAGTCTGGAGAGGAATGCAGTGGTGTTTGTCGAGGTTCGTCCCGAGCAGCGCCGTGACGCGGGACTCCGTGCTCTACGGCCTGTTCCCCGGGACTCACACCGAGACGAACATTAACTGCGCCTGGAGGATCATCAACTCGGTGAAGGACGCTCTCTGGGCGGTCCGAAACCTGTTGATCTTCCAGCTGAAGGAGTTGACCCCGACCGAGTGTTGCAGACTGGCACATTCCAAAGTCCAGGAATACGTGTTGAGGGACGGGCTGAAGCTTGGGGCAGCTGCCACCAAGGCGTGGTGGGGAAAGACCACTGTGTAACATCTGCCTGCCTAAAGAAGAACAGGGGGCCCATGCAGTCGTTTGGGCTCTGCTGATGCCTCAGCCAAATATATGGGCATATGATTGAGAAATGCACAGACCTGTATATAACAATGATAAATTCTGATCTGTGTATGTAAATGTTGACATATGTATGGCATGACCAAATGTACAGACCATCAAATTATTTTATGAATAAAGTATATTTTTGAAATAAAACAAATTCTAGTCGGTGTAAATCAGGAAACACTGATACTTCGACAAACTTCAGGGCTGTGTAAATCAGTAATCAGCGACACTTAGAATAATTTCAGGTCAGTAGAAATCAATAACCATCGACAGTTGGAAAAGTTTAGGGTCAGTGCAAATCAGTAACCACAGACGGTTGGAAAGATTGCGGGTCAGTACAAATCAATATGCACTGAGATTTCAAAAAATTCAGGTCAGTAAAAATTAGTCAACATCCACACTTAGAAAAACTGAAGGTCAGTTACAAATTAGTAACCACCAACAGTTGGAAAAATTTAGGGTCAGTTCAAATCAGTAAGCCCTGCCACTTTGAAAAATATTGGATGAGTACAAATCAGTAATCACCAACAGTTAGAGAAATTACGGGTCAGTACAAATCGGTGAGCACTGTCATTTCAAAAGAATTTGGGTCAGTGCAAATCAGTAACCATCCACACTTCGAAAATGTTCGGGTCAGTAGAAATCAGTAACCACTAAAACTGAGAATAATTTGGGATCAGTACAAATCAGGAAACACTGATCCATGGAAAAAAATTCTGGTCGGTGCAAATCAGGAAACACTGACAGTTGGAAACATTTAGTTCAAATCAGTAAGCCCTGACAAATCGAAAAATTTTGGAGGAGTACAAATCAGTAATCACCAAAATGTGGAAAAATTACGGGTCAGTACAAATCGGTGAGTACTGACATTTAAAAAAATTTTGGGATAGTGCAAATCAGTCACCATCTGGGCTTAGCAAATTTGTGCTCAGTAAAAATCAGTAACCACCAACACTGAGAAAATGTTCAGGTCAGTGCAAATCAGTAAACACTGGTACATGGAAAAATATTCTGGTCGGTGCAAATCACTGACACTTTGACAAATTTCAGGGCAGTGCAAATCAGTAACCACCAACACTTAGAATAATTTCAGGTCAGTAGACATCAATAATCACCGACAGTTGGAAAAGGTTAGGGTCAGTGCAAATCAGTAAGCACTAACACTTTGAAAAATGTCTAGTCAGTGAAAATCAGTAACCATTGACAGTTGGAAAAATATATGGTCAGAACAAATCGGGGAGCACTGACACTTCAAAGAATTTGGGTCAATGCAAATCAGTAACCATTCACACTTCAAAAACGTTCGGGTCAGTAGAAATCAGTAACCACCAAATCTGAGAATAGTTTGGCTTCAGTATAAATCAGTAACCACTGATACATGGAAAAAAAAATGGTCAGTCAAATCAGGAAACAAAACAGTTGGAAAAATTTAGGGTCAGTTCAAATCAGTAAGCACTGCCACTTTGAAAAATATTGGGGGAGTACAAATCAGTAATCACCAACAGTTAGAGAAATTATGGGTCAGTACAAATCGGTGAGCACTGTCATTTCAAAAGAATTTGGGGCAGTGCAAATCAGTAACCATCCACACTTCGAAAAGGTTCGGGTCAGTAGAAATCAGTGACCACCAACACAGAAAATAATTTGGAGTCAGTACAAATCAGTAATCACTGATACATGGAATAAAGATTTCTGGTCGGTGCAAATCAGGAAACTCTGACACTTCGACAAACTTCGGGGCAGTGAAAATCAGTAACCACCGACACAGAGAATAATTTCAGGTCAGTAGAAATCAATAACCACCGACAGTTGGAAACATTTCGGGTCAATACAAATCGATAAGCACTGACATTTAAAAATTTTTTAGAACAGTGCAAGTCAGTCACTGTCTGGGCTCAGCAAAATTTGTGCTCAGTAAAAATCAGTAACCACCGACACTGAGAAAATGTTCGGGTCAGTGCAAATCAGTAAACACTGGTACATGGAAAAAAATTCTGGTCGGTGCAAATCACGAAACACTGACACTTCGACATAACTTTGGGGCAGTGCAAATCAGTAACCACTCACAGTTTGAAAAATTTCAAATCAGTACAAATCAGGAACCAGTGACAGCAAGAAACATTTAGGGTCAGTACAAATCAGTAACCACTGAGAGGAAAAAATTTCGGGTCAGTACAAACCAATAAGTACTGAGATTTGAAAATAATTTGGGTCAGTACAAATCAGTAACCATCCACACTTGGAAAAACTGAGGGTCAGTTACAAATCAGTAAGCACTAACACTTCAAAAAATGACTAGTCAGTGAAAATCAGTAAGCACTGACACTTCGAAAAATATTGGGTGACTACAATTCAGTAATCACCAAAAAGTGGAAAAATTACAGGTCAATACAAATTGGTGAGCACCAATATTTCAAAAGAATTTGGGTCAGTGCAAATCATTAACCATCCACACTTAGAAAATGTTCGGGTCAGTACAAATCAGTAACCACCAAAACTGAGAATAATTTGGGGTCAGTACAAATCAGTAACCAGTGATACATAGAAAAAATTCTGGTCGGTGCAAATCAGGAAACACTGACAGTTGGTAAAAGTTAGGGTCAGTAAAAATCAGTAACCACTGACACAGAATAATTTGGTGCCAGTACAAATCAGTAACCACTGGTACATGGAAAACATTTCTGGTTGGTACAAATCAGGAAACTCTGACACTTCGACAAACTTCAGGGCGGTGCATATCAGTAACCACTGACACTTAGAATAATTTCAGGTCAGTAGAAATCAATAGCCACCGACAGGTGGAAAGATTTCAGATCAGTACAAATCGGTAAGCACTGACATTTAAAGAATTTTGGGACAGTGCAAATCAGTCACCATCCGCGCTTAGCAAAATTTGTGCTCAGTAAAACTCTGTCCCCACCGACACTGAGAAAATGTTCGGGTCAGTGCAAATCAGCAAACACTGGTACATGGAAAAAACATTCTGGTCGGTGCAAATCACAAAACACTGACACTTCGACAAACTTTCAGACAGTGCAAATCAGTAACCACCGACAGTTGGAAACATTTTGGGTCAGTACAAATCAGGAACCAGTGACAGTTTGAAAAATTTCAAGACAGTACAAATCAGTAACCACTGACACTAAGAAAGATTTTGGGTCTGTGCAAATCAGTAAACATCCACACTTGGAAAAATTTGGGGTCAATACAAATCAGTAACCGCCAACATTTGGAAAAAGTTCAGGGCAGTACAGATGATTCATCACCGACACTTAGAAAAATTTGGGGTCAGTGTAAATCAGTAACCACTGAGAGTTGGATGAATTTCAAGTCAGTACAAATCAGTAAGCACCAACACTGAGAGTAATTTTGGGTCAGTACAAATCATTAACCACCGACAGGTGGAAAAATTACGGGTCAGTACAAATTGGTAAGCACTGATGTTTAAAATAATTTTGGGGTCAGTGCAAATCAGTAACCACCAACACTGAGAAAATGTTCGGGTCAGTACAAATCAGTATCCACTGACACATGGAGACATTTCTGGTTGGGTGCATATCAGGAAACACTGACACTTTGACAAACTTTGGGGCTGTGCAAATCAGTAATATCTGACATTTAGCAAAATTTCAGGTCCGTACAAATCTGTAACCACCAAAATGTGGAAAAATTACAGGTCAGTACAAATCAGTAAGCACTGACATTTCAAAACATTTTGGGACAGTACATATCAGTAACCCACGACATTTGAAAAATTTTGGGTCAGTGCAAATCCATAACCATCCACACTTGGAAAAACTTCGGGTCAGTACAAATCAATAACCACCGACAGTTGGATACATTTCGGACAAATCAGTGCGGGAAAAGATTTGCTAACCCACAATAGGCCCACAAAAGCAAAATTGGCCAAACTGTACCAGAACACCCAGAATTCCCCAACAGCTCACAAGCTGAATCAGACAGCACACATACAAGGGATTAGACTTTCTGCTCCCACAGACATGACACAACACCACAGATATCTCAAAGTCCTAAAGGGCAGTTTCACAACCCAGCAATACTAAAGTCACACAAGGAGTGGGTCAGACAGAGAGGCACCAACAAGGACACCCTCCAGGAACAGGACAATGGAAACACCTCACTCCTTCAGAAGAGATATGAACACCCACCTGTGAAGGGGAATGGAACCGTCGATACTCTCAGGATGTTGCATTGTGGGAAGGAACAGGACATTCATCCAATAAACTGCTTTCCAATTTGCATCCTTGGAACGGGAATACTCCATTTCCAGATACATTGTAGTTTCCTATTTCTTAATCAGTGTCATTGTGCAGCAATATTATAAAACTGGTCTCAGCCTCAGCTTTGGGAAAAGAAATTCTGATCTACATGTACAGACTGTCAGTTCTGTGTCAGCTGGTCTGTTTTCTCTTCCAGCCAGATGCTTACAATAAACTGTTTGTCAATTTCACTTCGAGCTGTGTTTTGTGATCTCTAACCTATTGGGCAAATTTCTCTGACCCTCCCTTCCTCCTTACCCCCTTTCCTTCCCCCGCTCTCCTTCCCCCCCTCCTTCCCCACTTTCCTTCCCCCGCTCTCCTTCCCCCCTCTCCTTCCCCCCTTTCTCCTTCCCCCCCTCTCCTTCCCCCTCTCCTTCCCCCCTTTCTCCTTCCCCCCTTTCTCCTTCCCCCGCTCTCCTTCCCCCCCTCCTTACCACCTCTCTACCCCCTCTCTCTTTCTGTCCTTCTCTCCTTCCCCTCGTCCTTCCCCTAATTTCTTCGCACCCTATCCTTCACCCCTCCTTTCCCCCTCTCCTTTCCCCCTTCCCCCTCTCCTTTCCCCCTCTCTTTCCGTCTTCCTTCTCCCGTTCCAACCCTCTCCTTCTCCACCTCTTCTGCCCCCCCCTTCCCCTCACGTCTCCCCCTCTCCATCCACTCAGGTCCCCTTTCCCACCTCTCCTCCTCCCCATTCCCTCCCTCCTTTCCTCACTCTCGATTCCACTTGCCCCCATCTCCTTCCCCCATTCCTCCCTCCCCCTCTCTCCTTCCCCCCTTTCTCCTCCCCCTCTCTCCTTCCCCCCTTTCTCCTTCCCCTCTCTCCTTCTCCCCTCCCCTTCCCCCTCTCTCTCCGTCTCCCTTCTTCTTCCCCAATTGCCCCCACTTCCCAGTCCGTCCCACCCTCTCCTTCCCCTTTCCTCCCTCTCCTACCCCCTCTCTCCTTCCCCCCAGTTTGTTCCCCCCACTCCTTCCACCCTCTCCTTGCACCCCTCCTCCCCCTTCCTTTCACCCCTTTCCTCTCCTTCCCCATCTCTACTTCCTCATCCCCTTCCCCCTCTCTCCTAACCCCCAGTTCCTTCAACCCTCCCTTTGGCCCAACCCTTCCCCTGTCCACCCCACCTTTCCCCTTCCTTCCCATATGTCTCCTTCTCCCCCTCCTTCTCCCCTGTCCTTCCCCCCTTCCGCCACTCTCCTTCCACCCCTTCCCAACTCTATGTTCCTCTCTCTCCTTTCCCCCTCTGTCCTTCCCCCAAATCTCCTTCACTTTCTCCTCCCCTCCCTCCTTCCCCCCTCTTTTCCCCATCTCCTTGGCCTCTTCCCCCCTCTCCTTTCACCCTCTCCATCCCTCTCTCCTCATCCCAACTCCTTACCCCTCTCTCCTTTCCCCATCTCATTGCCCCCTCCCCCCTCTCCTCCACTCCCTCTCCTTCCTCCTCCAATCCCCCTTCCACCTCTCCTTCCTCCTTTCCTTTCACCCTTTCTTCCCCCCTTCTTCCACCCTTCCTTTCCGCCACGTTCCCTCTCTCTTCTTCCACCCCTCTCCTTCCCCCCACTCTCTTCTTCCCCCTACTCTATTCTTCCTCCCTTCCCCCCTCTCCTTCCCCCTTCCCCTTCTTTCTTTTCCCTGCCTCTCCTCCCCCTCTCCTTCCCCCATCTCTCCTTCTCTCCTACCCCCTCACCTTCCCTCCTTCCCCCTCTCCTTCCACCCTCCTTTCTCCCCCTCCTCCTCTTCTTCCCCCCTCTCCTCCCCACCTCCTTCCACCCTCCTTTCTCCCCTCTCCTCCTCTCCTTCCCCCACTCCCTCTCCTTTCCCCACTCCGTCTCTTTTCCTTCTCCCTCTCCTTCCACCCTCCTTTCTCCCCTCTCCTCCTCTCCTTTCCCCACCCCCACTCTTTTGTTTCCCCCTCTCCTTATCCCCTCCCCACACTCCTTCACCCTCTCCTTCCTTCCCTTCCCCACTCCTTCACCCCCACCGCACTCCCCCCTTGTTCCTCCAGCCTTCCCCCTCCTTTCCCGTACCTTCCCACATCCTTTCCACGCCTACCTTTCCACTTCCCCCATCCTCTCCACACCTTCCCTCGTCTTTCCTCTCTCCTCCCCCTCTCTCCCTCCTCCCCCTGTCTCCCCAACCCCTCCATGGTCTTCTTCCCACCCTCCCCCATCTCCTTGCCCGCCCCTCTCCTCATCTCCCCTCCTCCTCGCAACCCCCCCCGCCCCCCCCCCCGACCCACCCACCCACAATCTCCTCCCCCTCCCATCTCCAGTAGGGCACCTCTAAATGGTAGAGTTGGTCCAGGGCATCAGTAAATGGAAGAATGAGTATCGGAGTATGGGTAAATGGGAGAACTGGTGGGGCATCAGTAGGTGGGTTTGGTACACAGTCCCATTACATTAGAAAATTAGTGGGAGTGCCAATAAATTAGAGAATTGGAACAGAGCAGGTCTAAATGGGAGAATAGGGACAGGGAATCACTAAAAAGGAGAAATGTTGCAAACATCAGGAAATTGGAGTTTCAGTTCAGCGCACCCCAAAATGACCAAACGTGAGTAGGGAACCAATCCGTGTAAGAAGCATATCAGAGAACAGTTACATGGGCATCAATATTTGGAGACTTGCTAGAGAGAGTGTACCTGTGAGAGAGAGATTGCGAGCGCACGAGTAAGGGAGTGTGTGTGCGTGCATGAGTGAGAGTGTACATGTGTGAGTGAGAGAGAGTGTGCACATGCAGGACTTACACAGTTAATGGTACTGCCCTGGGGAGTGTTGTTGAACAGAGAGACCAAGGGGGACAAGTACATAGTTCCTTGAAAGTGGTGGTCACAGGTAGGCAGAGTCACAGGGTGGTGAAGGGGGCATTTGGCAGGCTTGCCTTGATTGGGCAGTTGGGATGTCATGTTACAGCTGTATAAGATATTGGTGAGGCCACATTTGGAGGACTGCATACCATCATGTTCACCCTGCTGTAGGAAGGAGGTTATTAAACTGACAAGGGTGGAAAACAGATTTCCAAGGATATTACCCAGACTAGAAGGCTTGAGCTCTAAGGAGAGGCTGGGATTTTTTTCCCTGGAAAACAGGAGGCTGAGGGGTGGCCGTACAGAGGGTTATAGAATCATAAAGGGGATATGTTTAAGGTGAGATGGGAAAGATTTAAAAGGGACCTGAGGGGCAACTTTTTAACTCAGAGAGTAGTGTGTATATGAAAGGTGAGGAAGTGATAGAGGTGAGTACAATTACAACATTTAAAAGACATTAGGATAGGGGTGAGGGTAGGAAACGTGCAAATAGGCCGAGCTCAGTTCAAGAAAACTGGTCAGCATGGAGCAGTTAGGCCGAATGGCCTGTTTCCTTGCTGTGTTAAAGACCTAGATGAAGGAACTGAGGGCATTCTGACTAAGTTTGCAGATGATACAAAGATAGGTAGAGGGACAGATAGCATTGAAGAGGTGGGGAGGCTCGAGAAGGATTTGGACAGGTTAGGAGAGTGGGCAAAGAAGTGGCAGATAGACTACAATGTGGGAAAGGATGAGGTCATGCACTTTGGGCAGAGGAATAGAGGCAGAGAGGCATGGACTATTTTCTAAATGGGGAGAAAATTCAGAAATCTGAAGTGCAGAGAGACTTGGGAGTTCCCTTCCAGGATTCTCTCAAGGTAAACCGACAGGTTGAGTCAGTAGTTAGGAAGGCAAATGCAATGATGGTATTTATTTTGAGAGCACTTGATTATAAAAGCAGGGATATATTTCTGAGGCTCTATAGAGCTCGGGTCAGACCACATTTGGAGAATTGTACACAGTGTTGAGCCCCATATCTCAGGAAGGATGTACTGACCCTGCAATGTGTTCAGAGGAAGTTCATGAGAACGGTCCCAGCGATGAAAAGCTTAACACATGAGGAATGTGTGAGGACTCTGGGTCTATCCTCAATGGAGTTCAGAAGGATGAGGGGGTGGGGGATCTAATAGAAACTTACAGAATACTGAATGGCCTGGACAGAGCAGATATTGGGAAGATGTTTCCATTTGGTTGGACCCAGACTGGGACCCAATGGCACAGCCTTAGAGTAAAGGGAAGAGCTCTTTGAACAGAGATAAGGAGAACCTTGTTGATCCAGAGAGTGGGGAATCTGTGGAATTCATTCCCACTGAAGGTTGGGGAGACCCAGCTCACTGAGTATCTTGAAGACTGAGAACGATATGTTCCTGAGTATCAAGGGTTACAGGGAGAAAGGGGGAGAATGAGGTTGAGAAACCTATCAGCCACGATTGAATGGTGGAGCAAGCTCGATGGGATGAATGGTCTCTGTAATTTCTATCATCTCCAAAAACTGACCCCCGGGTAACTGTTACACTGTATAAAAACCACCTTGAATCCCTCAATTACATTCCAATTTGTAACATACTCCTGGGTATCTGTCTCTCTGTATATAAACCACCCCCATACCTTCGATTAGATTCCTGTCTTTAAATTACGCCTGGTTAAATACTAGTCTATAGCTAAAGCAATCAAACATCTTGTTTAGATTCCAGTCTGTAACTCTCTTCTGTCTCTGTTATTCTGTATATAATCCCCCTGAACCCTTCAATTAGATTCCAGGCTGTAACTCAGTCCTGTTACTCCAAATTTATATCCCCACTGAACTCTCGATTGTATTCCAGTCAGAAACTCACTTTTGGGTAACTGATATTCGATATGCAAAGCACTGTACCCACACCGAGGGGAAGAGTGAGTAAGAGAGTGAGTGCGTAAGTGTTCATGTGAAGGATGTGTGAGCGAGAGTCAGTGTCTGTGCATGACAATGTGTGTGTATGAGAGTGTGTGTCAGTGCATGTGAGAGTGTATGAGCAGCTCTGTGTGTTTATGTTTGCATTGTGAGTGAGTGTGTGCCTTTGTGTTAGTGAGTGAGTGAGTGTGAATGTGAGGCTGTGAGTGTGTACGTGAGTGTGAGGAGGACCATCATGGAATCATTACACTCAAGTTGGACACACACAGGCATGGTCTCTCGCTCTCACAGATATGCTCACTCACAGTCAGAAATGCACACACACACACACACACACACACACACACGAAAGATAGAAATCTAAGTCAGAGAGAGTGTTTTTTTTTCTGGGAGTCACACTGAGAACAGGAAAATTCCAAGACAGAACCTCAGCTTCAGGGGTTTAGGGTCAGAGAATCTTAGATGTTAGTGTGGGACAAATATCGACAGGCTGCACCCCGTGGGGGCCTACGTGAGTTGTGTGTGTATTTACCCCGAGGTTTAATCTCCTCTGGGAGACACTGGGTTTTCGGGGCCTCTGGTTAACTGGCTCCTGGCGGATTGCGGCCCTGTCATTTTTAAAACAAGTTTGAAGCCTGGGGTTAAAGTATGTTAATCCCCAGGATCGGAGAGGCAGGACTACTCGAGGGCAGAATTAAAACCCAAATGATGTGACCCTCGTTAAAGACTTGTCATAACGTCATAGTCATGTGGGTTATAGAGAGGGCAGGATGAGAAAATTTGACAGTGAGAGAAAGAGAGTGAGAGGGATTGAATGGGTGGCACGGTGGCACAGTGGTTAGCACTGCTGCCTCACAGTGCCAGAGACCTGGGTTCAATTCCCGCCTCAGGTGACTGACTGTGTGGAGTTTGCACATTCCCCCACATGGGTTTCCTCGGGGTGCTCCGGTTTCCTCCCACAGTCCAAAAATGTGCAGGTTAGGTGAATTGGCCATGCTCATTTGCCAGTAGTGTTAGGTGCAGGGGTGATGTCTGGGTGGGTTGTGCTTCGGCGGGTCGGTGTGGACTTGTTGGGCCGAAGAACCTGTTTCCACTCTGTAACTAATCTAATCTGAATAAAAAATTGGGAAGAGAGAGAGGGAGAGGCATTTTGAGATTGTGAAATCGTTGCAATGTTTGATTCTGGGGTGACAGGAAATAATTAAACTGAAGCAGCATCACAGAGGGGGAAATGATCAGAGTAATTAGCTGCTGCTGCATGTGGGATCTTGCTGTGCACCAGCTGCCCCAATACTATCATTGCAGGCAATGAGTATTTTAATCAGCTAACCTGTCATTTCAAATTTTACTTTAGGATCAGGAGACCTTTGAACAAGAGCTTTCTCCAGAGGGGACACAGTCCTGAGACCTCAGGCCTGGTCGACAGGCTGCACCCTGTGGGGGCCCACATGAGTTGTGTGTTTATTTACCCCGAGGTTTATTCTCCTCTGGGGGATCCTGGGCTTTGCGGGCCTCTGGTTAATTGGCTCCTGTTGCATTGCGGCCCAGTATTTTTGAAACAGTTTTGAAGCCTGGGGTTAAAGTAACCTGGCCTTGATATTTGATACAAATATATTAATCCCAGTGAGTGTCCAACAGACAGGACTCCCCAAGGAGGGAATTAAAACCTTAAATGAGAAACTCTATCCAAAGAGTTGTTCTAATGTCAGAGTAATGTGGGATGTGTACAGGCCTGGGTGATCAAATGTGATAATCGCATAAATAAGATGCAGGTTGGCCAGTTCAATTTAATTCCCTGCGTATCAGGGAGGGGATCTCTCTCTATCTCTCTCTCTCTCTGTCCCCTCTCTCACACCCTCTCCAGCTTCGTTTGTTGATTTTTTAAACAAATAAAACCGTCCCACACACAGCAATGTGACTCGTGGTTATTTGAAGTGGGGGAGATGGAAATATTTTGCAGCACAAGGTGATTGTTTCTGAGACAACGGGGTAAAAGAACACAAGATGCAGAGAGAGAGTGGGGGAAGGAGGGCACGATAGAGGGAGAGGATGTGTATTTGTAGCTGGGCTGGGAAAGGGAGACAGGGTCTGGGGGAGTGGGGAGAGAGAACGGGGCTCTCCAATATCCCATCACCGCCCAGCTCCAATCATTTCCTTTTAGAAAGTATCATCCGCAAAATTAAATCCTGGGATGGAGGGAATGATTTTTATTTAAAAAAAACAGAACTCTCAAAGAAAACCATGGTCTCTTGCTGGATAGAAAAGTGGGATTGGAGCAGGAAGCGAGTACCCTGTGGGATCTCCCTATGCATCTAGGGCCCACTGCATTGCCCACAGACTGCTGGGAAAGAGTGCCCCAGTTTATAAAAGGGAATATTGTCAAAGGTAAACACTGCTATCTTTTAAAAGGTGAATAATGATTACCATGGACATGTTCAACTCAGAGAGAGAGAAAGACTAACGATGGAGAAAGGGAGGGTGGAAAGAGAGAGAGAGAGACAGAGGGAGAGAGAGAGAGCGAGAGAGAGAGAGAGAGGGGGGCAGCGAGTGCTTGGTGAAGAATGAAAGTGGGGGGTGGTTTGAATTTGTCAAACTGCCGGATCTTTGAACCTTTAACCAGCGTCAGTGAAACACACAATCTGTCTGCGGTCACACTGCTATACCCATCCAAATGCCTTTTAAATGTTGCAATTGTTCGAGCCTCCACCACTTCCACTGGCAGCTCATTCCATACAAATACCACCCTCTGCGTGAAAACCTGATGAACCTGCCCCAACAGTCACTGCATCAGAGGTCAGATCAGTTTTCCTTTGTGTGAATCCAAGGCAAGCAATAAAACCAGACAGAGTACCAGGCTATGTACTCAGAGCATGCGCAGATCAACTGGCAGAGAACTTCTCAGACATCTTCAACCTCTCCCTGCAGCAAGCCACTGTCCCTGCCTGTTTCAAGAAGGCCAACATCATCCCTGTACCTAAGAAGGCCCATGCAGCATGTCTCAATGACTACCGCCCAGCGGCCCTAACTTCGGTGGTCATGAAGTGCTTTGAAAGGCTGGTCATGGCATTAATCAACTCCAGCCTCCCCAGAACTCTTGACCCACTCCAATTTGCCTATCGGACCAACAGATCCACGTCAGATGCCATATCACTTGCCCTTCACTCCTCCCTCGAACATCTTGACACCCAGAACATCTATGTAGGAATCCTACTCATTGACTACAGTTCAGCCTTCCACACTATTATCCCCTTGAGACTGATTACTAAACTTAGTGATTAGATTAGATTAGATTACTTACTGTGTGGAAAAAGGCCCTTCGGCCCAACAATTTAGCATGGCCAATTCACCTGACCTGCACATCTTTGGACTGTGGGAGGAAACCGGAGCACCTGGAGGAAACCCACGCAGACACGGGGAGAACGTGCAAACTCCACACAGTCAGTCGCCTGAGACGGGAATTGAACCCGGGTCTCTGGCGCTGTGAGGCAGCAGTGCTAACCACTGTGCCACCGTGCCGCCTACAAATCTTGGACTCAGCCCCATTCTCTGCGACTGGATCCTCACTGTCCTGACTCACCGGCCACAATCAGTGAAGATTGGGGACAATATTTCATCCTCACTAACACTCAACACTGGAGCCCACCAGGGGTGTGTACTCAGCCCCCTACTGTACTCTATGTATACCATGACAGCGTCACCAAATACCAGACTAATGCCATTTACAGGTTCGCTGATGTTACCACTATAGTCAGTCGAATCTCACTTGGCGACAAAACAGGCTACAGACAGGAGGTGGAAGACCTGGAAAAATCGTGCACTGAGAACAACCTAGCTCTCAATGCTGGCAAAACCAAGGACCTCATGATTGATTTTGGCGGGATGTTACTCATGCACCCTACACATTAACACCACAGAGGTGGAACGAGTGGAGAGTGTCAAGCTGCTGGGAGTGGTCATCCACAACAAGCATCCTTGGACTCTTCATGTGGACACACCCGTTACAAAGGCCCAACAACATCTCTTCTTAATTCCAAGAAAAGTCCAATCAACTATAATATGGTGACATTATTAACAACAGGCTAATCCAATGGTATTCCTCGGAAAAGAAATCTTATTTACGTAAATCATCATGCCATGGTAGCAGTTCAAGGTTAATTCGAATGGTCAATTAATGAGTCAGTGTACATTTTGTTAAAACTCTATTGTCCTCTTGTCTTTGAATTTCAGCTTAATTCTGCAAATCAGCAATCAGGTTCACAGGGTTCAGTCACTATTCTCAGCCATTTTATAGTATTATTTTAAATAGAAAAACAATTTTGTGGTAAATAAAAATCTACATCAGTCCCAGGGGACCAGGGGTTGGTACCTTGGACTTCGATGTTGTGGCTATTACGGAGACATGGCTAGATCAGGGACAGGATTGGCTGTTGCAGGTTCCAGGGTTTAAATGTTTTAGTAGGGTCAGAGGTGGGGGTAAAAGAGGGGGGGGGGTGTGGCTTTGCTTGTCAAAGATAGTATTACAGCGGTGGAAAGGACGATGGACGAAGATTTGCCATCTGAGGTAGTTTGGGTTGAGGTTAGGAATAGGAAAGGTGAGGTCACCCTGTTAGGAGTCTTTTACAGGCCTGCTAATAGTCCTAGAATCGTTGAAGAAAGGATTGCGAAGATGATTCAGGAGAAGAGTGACAGTAATAGGGTGGTTGTTATGGGGGACTTTAACTTTCCTGATATTGATTGGGAAAGCTATAGCTCAAGTTCGTTAGATGGGTCAGTGTTTGTCCAATGTGTGCAGGAGAGTTTCCTGACACAATATGTGGATAA
The DNA here is from genome assembly GCF_047496795.1 of Chiloscyllium punctatum. Lineage (NCBI taxonomy): Eukaryota > Metazoa > Chordata > Chondrichthyes > Orectolobiformes > Hemiscylliidae > Chiloscyllium > Chiloscyllium punctatum. The sequence goes on along the minus strand of NC_092772.1, from coordinate 54,712,498 downwards.
GCCAACAAGAGGTGAGGCCATATTGGATTTGGTTCTGGGTAACGAACCAGGCCAGGTATTAGAACTAGAGGTAGCTGAGCACTTTGGGGACAGTGACCACAATTCGGTGATTTTTACTCTAGTGATGGAGAGGGATAAGTGTGTACTACAGGGCAAGAGTTATAGCTGGGGGCAGGGAAATTATGATGCGGTGAGGCATGACTTAGGATGTGTGGATTGGAAAAGTAGATTCCAAGGCAAGAGCGTAATTGATATGTGGAACTTGTTCAAGGAGCAACTATTGAGTGTCCTTGATAAGTACATACCTATCAGGCAGAGAGGAAAGGGTCGTGTGAGGGAGCCGTGGTTTAATAAGGAATTGGAATCCCTTGTTAAATGGAAGAGGGCGGCCTTTGTAAAGATGAGGCGTGAAGGTTCAATAGGGGCGATTGAGAGTTATAAGGTAGCCCGGAAGGACCTGAAGAGAGAGTAAGAGCAGCAAGGAGGGGACATGAAAGGTCCTTAGTTGGTAGGATTAGGGAAAACCCTAAGGCTTTCTATAGGTATGTTAGGAATAAAAGAATGACTATGGTAGGAATAGGTCCAATCAAGGATAGTAATGGGAAGTTGCGTGTGGAGGCTGAAGAGATTGGGGAGGCACTGAATGAATACTTTTCGTCAGTATTCACTCAGGAACAGGAAATTGTTGTCGATATGAATACTGAGGCACGAATAAGTAGAATGGATGGCTTTGAGATATGTAAAGAAGAGGTGTTGGAAATTCTGGCAAGGGTGAAAATAGATAAGTCCCCTGGGCCTGATGGCATTTATCCGAGGATTCTCTGGGAAGCAAGGGAGGAGATTGGAGAGCCATTGGCCTTGATTTTTGTGTCCTCTTTGTCTACAGGAGTAGTGCCAGAGGACTGGAGGCTAGCAAACGTGGTTCCCTTGTTCAAGAAGGGGAGTCAGGATAATCCTAGTAACTATGGCCAGTGAGTCTCACTTCTGTTGTGGGCAAAGTCTTAGAGAGAATTGTAAGGGATAGGATTTATGCACATCTGGATAAGAATAATGTGATCAAGGATAGTCAGCATGGTTTTGTGAAGGGCAGGTCGTGCCTCACAAACCTTATTGAATTCTTTGAGAAGGTGACTAAGGAGGTAGATGAGGGGAAAGCGGTAGATGTGGTATATATGGATTTTAGTAAGGCGTTTGATAAGTTCCCCCATGGTAGGCCACTGCAGAAAATACAGAGATATGGCATTGAGGGTGAGTTGGAGGTTTGGATTAGGAATTGGCTGGCTGGAAGAAGACAGAGGGTAGTAGTTGATGGCAAAGGTTCATCTTGGAGTGCCGTCATTAGCGGTGTTCCACAAGGATCTGTTTTGGGACCATTGCTGTTTGTCATTTTTATAAATGACCTGGAGGAAGTTAGAAGGTTGTGTGAGCAAGTTTGCGGATGATACGAAAGTCGGAGGAGTTGTAGACAGTGAGGAAGGATGTGGCAGGTTACAGAGGGATATAGAGAAGATGCAGAGCTGGGCAGAAAGGTGGCAAATGGAGTTCAATGTAGCTAAGTGTGAGGTGATTCACTTTGGTAAGAGTAACAAAAAGATGGGGTACTGGGCTAATGGTCGGATACTTGGTAGTGTGGAAGAGCAGAGGGATCTTGGTGTCCATGTACACAGATCTCTGAAAGTTGCCACCTAGGTAAATAGTGTAGTGAAGAAGGCATATGGCGTACTGGCTTTTATTGGTAGAGGAATTGAGTTCCGGAGTCCTGAGGTCATGCTGCAGTTGTATAAGACTCTGTTGCGGCCGCATCTGGAATATTGTGTGCAGTTTTGGTCGCCATACTATAGGAAGGATGTGGAGGCACTGGAACGGGTGCAGAGGAAGTTTACGAGGATGTTGCCTGGTATGGTAGGAAGATCCTATGAGGAAAGGCTGAGGCACTTGGGGTTGTTTTCATTGGAGAAAAGAAGGTTTAGGGGTGACTTGATAGAGGTGTACAAGATGATTAGAGGGTTAGATAGGGTTGACAGTGAGAACCTTTTTCCACGTATGGAGTCAGCTATTACAAGGGGGCATAGCTTTAAATTAAGGGGGGGTAGATATAGGACTGATGTTAGGGGTAGGTTCTTCACTCAGCGAGTCGTAAGTTCATGGAATGCCCTGCCTGTAGCAGTGGTGGACTCTCCCTCTTTATGGGTATTTAAGCGGGCATTGGATAGGTATATGGAGGATAGTGGGTTAGTGTAGGTTAGGTGGGCTTTGATCGGCGCAACATCGAGGGCTGAAGGGCCTGTACTGCGCTGTATTCTTCTATGTTCTATGTTCTATACAAATACTTATTGCCTAAATTCAAATTTTAGATCCTCAGATTGAGGGGGGAACTGATTGAGGTCTACAAAATCATGAAGGGTATAGCCAGGGTAGATAGAGATAAGCTTTATCCCAGGGTGAGGGATTTAATAACGAGAGGTCATGCATTCGAGGTGAGAGGTGAAACGTTTACGGGGGATATACGCAGCAATACATTACACAGAGTGTGGGAGGTGCTTGGAACGCAGAGGTAGTAGAGGCAGGAATGGTAGATTAATTTAAGGTGCATATGGACAGATGCATTAGTAGGTGGGGAGCAGAGGGATACAGATGTTTAGGAAATGGGTGATAGGTTTAGACAAAGGATTTGGATCACCTCAGGTTTGGAGGGCCAAAGGGCCTGTTCCTGGGCTGTAAGTTTTTGTTCTTCTTTATGGGATATGGGTGCTGCAGCCTGAGTAACCTGTAGTCCCTAATTGCACTTGACTCTCTGCAGCCCGTGTGCTGTTGTTAGATCCACAATGTTCTGTGGGAGGGAATTCCAGGACTTTAACCAAGTGACAGTGAAGGAAAGGTTATCCCATTTCCAAGACAAAATGCTGCATGAATAGGAAAGGAACTTGCAGTTGGTGATGTTCCCATCTATGTGCTGTCCTTCAAGATGGAAGTGGCCATGGTTTTGTAATGTGGTCCCCAAGGAACTTTGCTGAATTTCTGTAGCGCGTTTTGTAGATAATATACAATGCTACTGAGCGTCCCTGGTGGATGGAACAAATGTTTATGGAATGTGATGCCAAGCAAGAGGCTCCTTTGCCCTGGAGATTATGAAGCTTCTTGAGTGCTGTGGAGCTGTACTCATTCAGGGGAGTGGGGAGTATAGTATCACATTCATGACTTGTGTCTTGCAGATAGAGTCCTCGAGTTAGCCAGGATGGAAACGGACCCTTCAGTCCAACTCGTCCATGCCGATCAGTCTTTCTAAACTGATCTAGTGCCATTGGCCAGCATTTAGCCCATATCCCTCTAAAGCCTTCCTATTCATATCCCCATCCATATACCTCTTAAATGTTGTAAATATACCCACCTCCACTACTTCCTCTGGCAGCTCTTGCCATACACACACCACCTACTACATGCAAAAGTTACCCCTCAGATCCTTTTTATATCTTTCTCCTCTGCCTGTGCCACGTAGCTTTGTACTCCCCTACCTTTGGAAAAAGATAATGACTATTCACTATATCCATGCTCCTCATGATTTTCTAAACCTCTATGAGGTCACCCCTCAGCCTGCAATGCTTCAGAGAGTAAAGTCCCAGTCTTTTCACCCACTCCCTATGGCTCAAACCCCCAGTCCTGGCAACATCCTTATAAAACTTTTCCGAACCCTTTAAAGTTGAATAACACTTTCCAACAGCAGGGAGATTTGAATTGATAACAGTATTCTAATATTCGCCTTATCATTGTCCTGTACAGTGTGATGTCCCAACTCCTATACTCAATGCACTGACCAATAAAGGCAAGTGTACCAAGTGCCTTTTTCACTACCCTGTTGACATAAGACCATAAAACAGAGGAGTGGCCCATCGGTCCACTCCGCCATTTAATCATGGCTGATGGGCATTTCAACTCCACTTACCCGCATTCTCCCCATAGCCCTTAATTCCTTGTGACATCAAGAATTTATCAATCTCTGCCTTGAAGACATTTAGCGCCCCGGCCTCCACTGCACTCTGCGGCAATGAATTCCACAGGCCCACCACTCTCTGGCTGAAGAAATGTCTCCACATTTCTGTTCTGAATTGACCCCCTCTAATTCTAAGGCTGTGCCCACGGGTCCTAGTCTCCTCACCTAACGGAAACAACTTCCTCGCGTCCACCCTTTCCAAGCCACGTATTATCTTGTACGTCTCTATTAAGTCTCCCCTTAACCTTCTAAACTCCAATGAATACAATCCCAGGATCCTCAGCATTTCCTCGTATGTTAGACCTACCATTCCAGGGATCATCCATGTGAATCTCCACTGGACACACTCCAGTGCCAGTATGTCCTTCCTGAGGTATGGGGCCCAAAACTGGACACAGTACTCCAAATGGGGCCTAACCAGATTTATAAAGTCTCAGTAGCACATCGCTGCTTTTATATTCCAACCCTCTTGAGATAAATGACAACATTGCATTCGCTTTCTTAATCACGGACTCTACCTGCATGTTTACCTTTAGAGAATCCTCGACTAGCACTCCCAGATCTCTTTGTACTTTGGCTTTATGAATTTTCTCAACGTTTAGAAAATAGTCCATGCTTGTATTCTTTTTTCCAAAGTGCAAGACCTCACATTTGCTCACATTGAATTCCATCAGCCATTTCCTGGACCACTCTTCCAAACTGTCTAGATCCTTCTGCAGCCTCCCCACTTCCTCAGTACAACCTGCCTGTCCACCTAACTTCGTATCATCGGCAAACATCGCTAGAATGCCCCCAGTCCCTTCATCCAGATCATTAATATATAATGTGAACAGCTGCGGCCCCAACACTGAACCCTGCGGGACACTGCTTTTCACCGGCTGCCATTCCGAAAAAGAACCTTTTATCCCAACTCTCTGCCTTCTGTCAGACAGCCAATCCTCAATCCATGCCAGTAGCTCACCTCGAACACCATGGGCACTCACTTTACTCAGCAGCCTCCCGTGTGGCACCTTATCAAAGGCCTTTTGGAAGTCTAGATAGACCACATCCACTGGGTTTCCCTGGTCTAACCTACTTGTCACCTCTTCAAAGTATTCCAACAGGTTTGTCAGGCATGACCTCCCCTTACTAAATCCATGTTGACTTGTTCTAATCCAACGCTGCTCTTCCAAGAATTTAGAAACCTCACCCTTAACGATGGATTCTAGAATTTTACCAACAACCGAGGTAAGGCTAATGGGGCTATAATTTTATATCTTTTGTCTTGATCCTTTCTTGAACAAGGTTGTTACAACATGCAACTGCACTATCAAGGAACTATGCAGCTGTACCCCTGGGTCTCTTTGTTCAGCGACACTGCCCAAGACCCTACCATTAACAGTATAAGTCCTGCCCTGGTTCACCTCACCAGAATGCAACATTTAGGAGACAGTGAGGTCTGCAGATGCTGGAGCTCAGAGTTGAGAGTGTTTTGCTGGAAAACCACAGCAGGTCAGGCAGCATCCAAGGAGCAGCAAAATCGACGTTCAGGCAAAAGCCCTTCATCAGGAATGAAGCTGAGAGCTTCGGGTGGAGAGATAAATGACTTTGATCTGATCATCAGAGAGACTTGGTGAATGCGAACAAAAGGTGGGACATAAATATTCTACAGTACTCAATTTACAGAGAGACAGGTAGAATGGGAATGTAGCAGGAAGGCACCTTTTAGTTAGGGATAACAAAAGTAAGACTGACAAATTAGTTATCGTCAGGTTATGAAATACAGTTGGTAGGAAAGCAATTTGGAAGGATGATGCGCCAGGAAATGCAAAGGGAAGAACAGTTCAGCACCTGCCTAACAGCACTGCATCATTAGACACTGAATTAAATCACTGAATTAAAAAGAATCACTTTAGGATTTGTGAAAAGACAAGGGAACAATTGTGGGGGACTTCAATCTTCATGTAGTCCGGGTCAATCACATTGGCAAGAGTTATCCTGAAGCAGAGTTTGTAGAATGTTTTTGTCAGTGTTTGTTAGAACAACAACATTGTTCACTGACTGGGGATGGACCGATTTCAGATCCAACATTACATCATGAAGCTGAGTAAGTGAGTCATCTCACAGTAAGAGATCCTTCAGGAAATTGGGAAACAGATGGAATTCAGAGTAATGATGATGTTTTAAAGTGATCCCTATAAAGGACAAACAATAACTGGGGACCAGAAGCAGAGTGTCATGAGTTGAATCTGAGAGGGAACACTGCCCAAGATAAACAGGGAAAGAGTGAAATGTCTGGCTGCAAGTGATCAGGGACAAACATGGCAAGGAACGGGCTCAAATATTCAACAAAAAGGCACATTCTTTAGCTCTGAGCCCACCCACCATCTGTTCCCCTCGGTCTACAACACATTTTCCAGCAGCTCCTTCCATTTCTGAACAAGAGCTAGATCAGATTCTAGACATTAATCGGACTACATTACCCATGCTGCCCTGGGAGATAGCGCCTGCGCAATAAGAGCCGGTGAGCTCGGTGTCAGGGAGGATCGGTCCGCGGAGCCTAATGGGAGTTGTAGTTCTTACTAGCGCGCAAGCGATCCGCAGCAGCTGGTGGCCAACGGCGGGGAGTTCGAACGTGAGCGCGCGGGAGGCCCAGAGCGGAGGTCACGTGGTGCGGCTGGAATTGGGGGGAGGGGCGGGGTTTATAGACCCAGAGACCTCCCTCAATCAACAGCCTCCCTCCAAACCTGGGGACATGGGAGAATAGGGAAATGGACGCGCTGAAGCTTGGGGCAGCTGCCGCCAAGGCGCGGTGGGGAAAGACCACCGTGTAAGATCGGCCTGCCGAAAGAAGAACAGGGGGCCCATACAGACGTTTTTTTGGGCTCTGCTGATGCCTCAGCCAAATATATGTACAAGATTGAAAAATGCACAGGATTGTAAATGACATTGATAAATTCGAATCTGTGTTTGGAAATGTGGACATATGTATGGCATGATCAAATGTACAGACCATCAAATCTTTTTATGAATAAAGTATATTTTTGAAATAAAAAAAAATGGCACAGATATTACACCAATGTTTTCTCTAATTTCATAGTGCGATATAAAAAACATTTCCCAATTATAGGACACAAAGAGCCTGAGAACTATAGTAAACCTAATATCTGTGGTGGGTGAGTCACTTGGTAGGATTGTGAGGGACAAGGTGGACATGCATTTGGAAAGACACGATTTGATTAGAAACAGTCAACATGGCTTTGTGGATGGGAGATCATGTCTCACAAATTTGTTATAGTTCTTTCTTGACAAGGGCAGAGTGACAGACAAAATCTGGATGGATGTAGTCTAAAGCCTTCCAGCCTTTGATAAGATTCCACATGGTAGGCTGCTCTGGAAGGTTAGCTCTCATGGAATCCAGGGCAAGCTGGCAAATTGGACACACAATTGGCTTGACAGTAGGAAGCAAAGGGTAATAGTTGAAGAATGATGGTCGGACTGCAGGCCTGTGACTGTCCCACAGGGGTTGGTGCTGGGCTCATTGCTGTTTATCTATATCAGTGATTTGGATGAGAGTGTACAAGGTATGAGTAGTCAGTTTGCTGATGACAAGAAAATAGCTGGTGTCGTGGACAATGAGGAAGGTTATCAGAAAATGCAGCAGGATCTTGATCAGCTGGGAAAGTGAGTCGGGAAATGGCAAATGGAGTTTAACATACCAAAGGAAATCCACAGGTCCCGATCAGCTGTAACCTAGAACTCTATGGAAAGCTAGGGAACTGATTGGTGGGCTCCTTGCTGAAATATTTGTATTAGTGATAGTCACAGGTGAGGTGCAGGAAGACTGGAGTTGGGTAACATGGTACCACTATTTAAGAAAGGTGCTAAGAACAAGCCAGGGAACTATAAACCGGTGAACTTCACTTCAATGTTAGGCACGTTGTTGGAGGGAATACTGAGGGACAGGATTCACATGTATTTGGAAAGGCAAGAATTGATTAGGGATAGTCAATATGTCTTTGTGCATGGGAAATTATGTCTTATAAACTTGTTTGAGGTTCTTGAAGAAGTCACAAAGAGGAATAATGAGGGCAGAGCAGTAGACATGATCTGTATGTTAGCAAGGTTAGATCTCATGGAATACATGGAGAACTAGCCATTTAGGTACAAAACTGGCTTGAAGGTAGAAGACAGATGGTGGTGGTGGAGGGTTGTTTTTCACACTGGAGGCCTGTGACCATTGGAGTGCCATAAGGATTGGTGCTGGGTCGACTACTTTTCATCATTTATATGAATAATTTGGATGTGAACATAGCATGTATAGTTAGTAAGTTTGCAGATTATACCAAAATTGAAGGTGTCGTGGACAGCAAAGAAAGTTACCTCAGATTACAATGGGATCTTGATCAGATGGGCCAATGGGCTGATGAGTGGCAGATGGAGTTTAATTTAGATAAATGTGAAGTGTTTCATTTTGGGAAAGCAAACCTTAGCAGGACTTATACACTTAATGGTAATGTCCAAGGAAGTGTTGCTGAACAGAGACCTTGGAGTGCAGGTTCATCGCTCCTTGAAAGTAGAATCGCAGGTATGTAGGATAGTGAAGAAGGCGTATGACAAGCTTTCCTTTATTGGTCAGTGTATTAAGTATTGGAGTTGGGAGGTCAATTTACTGGTGTATGGGATGTTAGTCAGGCCACTGTTGGAATATTGCATGCAATTCTGGTCTCCTTCCTCAGAGAAGGATATTGTGAAACTTGGAAGGATTCAGAAAGAATTTACAAGGATGTTGCCAGGGTTGCAGGATTTGAGCTATAGGAAGAGGTTGAATAAGATGGGGTTGTTTCCCTGGAACTTTGAAAGCTCTCCTCAGAACTCAGACAGTTGAGTCCCAGCAACATCCTCATAAATTTCTTCTGCACTCTTTCCAGTTTAGTAACATCCTTCCTGGGGTGACCTTATAGAGGTTTATAAAATCATGAGGGGCGTGGATATGGAAAAAGAGACAAGGTTTTTTCTCTGGGGTGGGGGAGTCCAAAACTAGAGGGTTTAGGTTGAGAGGAGAAAGATATGAAAGAGACCTAAGGGACAACTTTTTCACGCAGAGGGTGGTACGTGTATGGAATGAGCTGCCAGAAGAAGTGGTGGAGGCTGTACAATTCCAATATTTAAAAGGCATCTGGATGAGTATATAAGTAGGAAGGATTTGGAGGAATATGGGCCGTGTGCTGGCAAGTGGAACTAGATTGGATTGGGATATCTCGTCGGCACAGACGAGTTGGGTCTGTTTCCATGCTGTACATCTCTATGACTCAAAGGGTGAGGTCTTGGGTTTTAGAAAGTTAAATCAAGACAGGAGTTTCATGCCGAATGTTTGGGCTTTAAGCAGTGTACTGGAACAGAGGGACCTTGCATTTCAGGTAAATGGTTCTCTGAAAGTGGAGTCTCAGGTAGACAGAGCAGTGAAGAAGACATTTGGCACACTGACCTTCATCAGTTTTGACATTGAATACAGAAATTGGGCAGTTGTATTAAAGTTATACAGGACGTTGATGAGGCTGCACTTCGGAGTATTGTGTTCAGTTTTGGTGACTTTGCTACAGGAAGGATGTTACTAAACTGGAAAGAGTGCAGAAGAAATTTATGAGGATGTTGCTGGGACTCAACTGTCTGAGTTCTGAGGAGAGCTTGGATAAGCTTAGGATTTTTTTTCTTCAGAGTGCAGGAAACTGAGGCTGGATCTTATAGAAGTGTACAAGATCATGAGAGGCATGGAAAGGGTGAATGCACTCAATCTTTATCCCAGGCATGGGGAATCGAGGATTAGAGGGCATCAGTTTAAAGTTAGTGGGGAAAGAACAAAATGGTAACTGAGGGGAAACACATTTGGAATGAGCTGCTTGTGGAAGTGATTGAAGCGGGCACATTAACAACATTTAAAACTCATTTGGACAAATACACGGAGAAGAAAGGTTAAGAAGGATATGGGCATAGCTCATGGAAATGGGGTTAATGTGGAGGACATGTTGGTCATCATGGATCAGTTTGGGCCCAAAGGGCACATCTCCATGCTGGAGGACTCCATGACTATTGGGGAAATCGATGGAAATAAAACCTAATAAATCCCCAGGGCCTTGTGCTCTCCATCTTTAAGGATGTCCTTAATGAAGTCTCCTGAGAAATAGTGGATGCATTGTGATCATTTTCCAGCATTCTGTAGACTCTGGAAGAGCTCTAAAAGACTTGGCAGCATGGTGGCTCAGTTGTTAGCCCTGCTGTTTCACAGCATCTGGAACTTGGGTTCAATTCTAGCCTTAGGTGACTGTCTGTGTGGAGTTTGCACATTGTCCACGTGGGTTTCCCCTGGGTGCTCTGGTTTCCTCCCACAGTCCTAGGGAGGAATTGCAGGTTAGTTGAATTGGCAATACTAAAGTGTTCAGGGATGTGTGGGCTAGCTGCATTAGTCAGGGAAAAAGAGAGTAATAGAGTAGGGGAATGGGTCTGGGTGGGATAGTCTTCAGAGGGTCAGTGTGGACATGTTGGGCCAAATGGCTTATTTCTACACTGTTGTGATTCTAAGACTGGGGGGTGCTAATGTGACTGCACTTTTTAAAAAAAAAAGGATGGACAAAGAAAATGGGGAATGATAGGCCGGTTAGCCTGAAACCAATGGAAGGGAAAATGTCGGAGTAAATGTTAAGGACATAATAACTAAGCATTTGGAAAGCAGTGACACGACTGGTCTTAATCAGCATGGATTCACGAAAGGAAATCATGCTTGATAAACCGTCTGGAATTTTTGATGATGTGCCCAGTACACAAGGGTGAATCAGTTGGCGTTGAGACTTTGGGCTTTCAAAAGGCTTTTGACAAGGTTCCACACAACAGATTAGTAAGGAAAGTTATGGCTCATGGTATCGGAGGTCGTAATTTGATGTGGATAGAGAACAGGTTGGCAGACAGGAAGCAGAGAGTTGTAATAAACTGTTGCTTCTCAGAGTGGCAGGCAGTGATGGGTGGGGTACCATAGGGACCCTAGCTGTTCACAATACATGTTTATAGTTTGGATGAAGGAATTGAATGCAACATCTCCAAATGTGTAGACAGCTGAGTGGTAGTGTGTGTTGTGAGGAGGATGCTCAGAAGTTGCAGAGTGACTTGGATAGGCTGGCTGAAAGGGTAAATACTTGCAAAAGCAACATTGTGTGGATAAATGAGAAGTTATTCACTTTGTGGCAAAAACAGCAAGGCAGATTATGATTTGAATGGTGGCAGTTTCGGAAACAGTGAGGTCTAACGAGACCTGGGTGGGATGGTGGAAAGGTCACTGAAGGTTGGCATGCAGGTGTAGGAAATGGGGGAAAGCTCATGGCATGCAGGCCTTCAGAGTGAGAGGATTTGATACAGGACAGCGGATGTCTTCTTGCAGTTGTACAGGGCCTTTGGGAGGCCACACCTTGAGTAGTCCGTGCAGTATTGTGATCTCCTAATCTGAGGAAGGACATTCTTCCTATTGAGGGAATCTCACAAAGCTTCAACAGACTGATTCCAAGGATGGTTGGACTGACATATGAAGAAAGACTGGATCAATTGGGTTTGTACTCACTGAAATTCAGAAGAATGGGGACAGCCATTGAACCTATGGAATTGTCTACCACAGAGAGCTGTTGGGACCAGGTCATTAGATGTATATTCAGGGAGCTGGAAATGGGTCTTCAGGCTAAAGGGATCAAGGGGTATGGAGAGGAAGCAGGAGTGGGATACTGAAATTGAATGATCAGCCATCATCTTATTGAATGATGGTGCTGCCTCGAATGGCCAACATCTGCAGCTATTTTCTATGCTTCTGAGTGTGCAGCAAGTCAGTATCACTGAGCAGACTGGAAGGAGTGTTCTGCAGGTCAGTATCACTGAAACAGATTGTGAGGATGTGGTACATGAGGTTAGCGTTGATTTCTGCTTAAAGCAGCTTGAGAGGAGAACAGTAAATTTTGTAAGATTGTGCTGGTTAAGTGCATCTTTAAAATCTCTAAGTTAGAAAGCATTTACAGGAGGGTGGGGTGAGTACTGTGCGGTCCACTCCCTTAAACAAACTATGGTTGGAAGTTTGGACTGTAGTGGGAGTGCTTGGAGTGGGAAAAAGGCCTCTAGTATAATTACTATTATTGAAGGGAGTATCTCACAAGTTTAATTTCAGGTGATGTCATAACCAGTCTTGCAACAATCATGTAACTAAATGTCAATTGTCACAATAGCACTGAGCCAGCTCATAGCCTCCTATGTCACCTAACCACAAGCAGCAGGGCATCATGGGAACAATTAAACCTCCCCATGAAAGCAGATTGATCTTCTCCACATTCCAGGTGACTCCATCTCCACTCCCACAAACATTAATTAATTCCCTCGTAGATCCAAATTCTGTCAAACACAACCTTGATTCTCGATAATGACTCAGCATCTGCTGCTCTCTGTGGAAGAGAATTACAAAGAGTTAGTTGTGCTCAGTGAAGATGAAGACTGTCCAACAGTTCATCAGTCTCTTTCACCCAGGGCTGGTGTCCGTATCCCATGAATCAAAACTCATTTTTCCTACATCTATTATTCAGCTTCAGATGCCAAACTATGGTCCAATTTCCACGTTGACAATTTCATTGGAGCAGTGCAGAGTCTGTTCAAATTGTCATCTTGTGTTTTAATTTAATCCTTAGATGGCCTGGTTCCCTCAGCAGAATCCCTTTCATTGTCCCTCCTGTGTTCTTGATACCTACATGGATCACAATGTGCAAGGTGATTTGTTGTTATTCATGGAAATGGACATGACTGGCCAGGAGTTCAGTGACCTAGGGAATGTTCTGGAAACTGGGTTCAGATCCTGACATGGCAGATGGTGGAATCGGAATTCAGTAAAATCCTGGAATGAAGAGTTTAATGATGACCATGAAACCATTATTACTTATTAGGGAAAAAAAAACACATCAGTTTCACTGATGTTCAGGGAAGGAAATTGTCATCCTTACCTCATCTAACCTGCATGTCATTTCAGACCCACAGCGATGTGGTTCTCTCTTAATTGCCCTCTAAGCAATTAGGGTTGAACAAAAATTCTAGCCTGGCCAGCCAACCCGACATCTGTTGCATCTGTGAATGAGTCAAGACAACAAATGTCGAACAAGCTCTGAACCCCTGAAAATAAAACAATGCTCCAGGAAAAGCCATCATCACCAGTGAAGGCTCAGTGAGCCTGCATCGTTTTCAGAAACAAAACAAAAAATTGCTGGAAAGCTCAGCAGGTCTGGCAGCATTTGTTGATAGAAATCAGAGATAACGTTTCGGGTAGAGTGATCCATCGTCAGAAGGGATTTCCCTGCACAGATGCTGCCAGACCTGCTGTGCTTTTCCAGCAATTTCTATTTTATCTTTCTGATTTACAGCATCCACAGTTCTTTCAGTTTTTATTCTGCATTGTTGTCTGAGTGTCACTGGCATGCTGTCATTTACACCAGTTCCACTATCAGGATCAGCACATGGCGTGACAGGGAAAGAAATGGGACAATCTTTCTACAAAATGTGTGATCAGAAGGTTTTGCTTTAATATTTGGTTCTCATACATGCTTCTATTCTGCCATTTCCAGTCACTATACTATCACTGATAGAATATTCTCTTCAAAAGAAAAAGAAATACTGGAAATAATTCAATATAATGCAAAAGAGTGAGGATGTCATTCTTACAAAGTGTAGGAAAGTTCTGTCACTCAGTGAGAAATAGCTCCCAGCAGAGTCCTGCAACTTACTCCTGTGGACACAATGGTTTGTGCAGTTACCGAGGAACCCGGGGTTTTGTGCTCACTGTTCCATTCACAAGCTTGTCCTTTATTTCTCTCTCCCTGCAGCTGCTTGATTGTAGAGCCTGACTCCAGGAAAAGACAAACCCAGGAATATCCGAAACAGGGCTATCACTGAGTGAATCCAGAGGGTGGATGTTATTGGCAAAGGATTCCCTCTCAGCTGAGAGGCACAGTCCCCTTTCACTCCGACACAGATTCACCTTCCAGCAGGCTTACTGGGTACGGTAGTGAGCAGGAACCTGGAATAACGTACCCCACAGGCCCACGAATATTGAGTGTAATTGTTAGTGTTCCATTGCAGCCGAGACAGAGTCCCATTCTAGCTCTTTCATGCCGTGCATGTCCCCAGCAGGAAACATTGAGACAGAGATATCCCGTAGAAACTACACACTGTGAAGCCGTGTCTCTGAGTGTCTGGGCCTCTGACCTCACAATGAGAGATGACCCTCACTTAGCTCGAGTGGAGACTGGAAAATCATCAATAGAATTTCAACCTTCAGCACAGACGATTGAAAGAAGTCGGGGTGGGTGCAGAATCAGCAAAAAATGATGACAGCAGTGATGCTTATAACTTCCAAGGTTCACACAGTCCCCCTCAGTCTGGATTGGAGCGACTTCACGACTCTCTTCTTTCCCCATTTGGAATGAATTCATTTCCCCACAATCTGAATCACATTGAAGATTAAACAGAAACTAAAGAGGTGGAAACACTGTGTAAATAACGGGCAGAGTGGGGTTAGTGTTCAATAATAAATATAGAAACATATAGAAATTAATCTGTATTGTATTTCTAATACTGAAGCAGCTCATAAACACTCACTTGATCCATTGCAGACGCTGCAGTTTGTACACGGTGGAGCAATGAGGGGACAGGATTGTTGATTAAGATGTTGAGTGAGATGGACAACTCCATCCGTGACTGGTTTGTACTGAGAGCGAGGGCAAGTTTCTCAGCACAAAGTTCTGAGAAGGAAGCAGTACATAGCCTGGGGGGCACAGAGAAAGAACAAGAATCACAGTTTATTAATAACAGTATTTCTGACAGAGATATAACTGTAAAATAAGGGATTTTCTGTTCCAGTAAACTGAACTGAAGACAAGAAGCAGGTGGAATGTTCCCAGGCCCTGAATGACAGACATGACAACGAGAAGCCTCAGAGCATCCCATCAGAACTCAAGCAGTGCCTTCCATGACATCAAGAGCAATAAACTACAATTCCCAATTGAGTTTGTCTCTGGTTTTTTCAGTCATGAGAATCGGGCATCGCTGGCTGGGCCAGCATTTATTGCTCATTCCTAGTTGCCAAATTCAAAAGGTGTGGATGAGCTTCTTGAACCGCTGCAGTCTAACAGTCCATTGTGGGTTAATCCACGTAGAGGAAAAGACACCACCACTTCCGGGTTTACACACTGCGCGTGTGCAGTTCGCCTCCGCGCAGACTCAGTTCAACGGCGGCGCCTCGAACCTGCGCACGACTCTTTAGGGCGGGAGTTAACACTCTCCCCGGCTCCGATTGGTTACTTAAACTGTCGATCGCCGTGGTGTCGGCCAATCGGGAGTCCGGACAGCAGAGAGGGGTGGGGCCAAAGGCAGGTGTGAGGAAGGATCAGGATGGCGCTGGAAACGCCCAGCAGCTCAGGCACCATCCGCGGATCACGGAAAGGAACATTTCGGGCAAAAGGCCTCCCTCAGGATTTCCCTGCTCCTCGGAGGATGCTGCTGTGTGTTTCCAGCTGTTTGGTGTTACCTCCCCCATACTCTATAACTCAACATTAACAGTTTGTTGATCTTCACGCCGTCGGGGGGGGGGGGGAAGATGTTGGTTTAAACCCAACCTCCTGAGTCCAGCGCAGCCGAAACCCCCGGAGAAGAGAAGACGGACCAACCGCCTTCCTGCCGCTCCCGGTTTGAAATGCTACGCATGCGCAAGACCCGCCCCTCCCTTCCCTCGCACAGTGTCGGTTAAACGGCGCCGCCTCGAGACACCTCAGGGCGGGACGTAGCTCAGCCCCCAGCTCCGATTGGGTAAGGGCCCTGTCGATCCAATGGTGCCGGCCAATAGGGACGCTGTCCCGCTTGGGCACCGCCCCCAGGAGATGGATCCCTGGAGAAACAGGGTCTTGTGGGGATCGGGGAAGGAAAGTTGGGTTGAGAATGATCAGACCAGACATGGTCTGACTGAAAGGTGGAGCAGACTTTGGGAGGGAATCCCTTCATCATGATGTTCCATCTTATGGTGATCCCTGTTCCATTGGGACAAGAACCTTCCACACTCAGTCCCGTCAATGTGACCATTCACCTGTTTGGGTCTGACACCATTTCATGTGGTGTCTGGTGGATCAGAGTGTGAGGAGTAATTATAAATGTTGTTATCTGTAAAAATCACAAGGTTGTAACATGAAAGAGGAAGGTGAGGGGGTGTAGGTTAATATTGTACAAACAGTTGTAAGCATCTGTTTCCCACTTCTGCAAAAACATAATAAAACCACAATCAAGAGATCATAAGGTTGAGTGTGGGTAAAGAATGGGAGGAAATGTTACTTTAACAATGTAAGGAAGCAGATGGTAGTGGAAGAGGATACACTAACGATGGACCACAGCAGGATGTGGTGAAATGGCCAAACAAGACTTATACTTTGTTATGCACAAGGCTGGATAAGGCAAGAGATAAACAACAGTAATGGGCGCCAGGTTTAGAATAGTGGGAGGAGGGAAAGAGAATTGAATTGTATATAAGTTGTGTACTCATTAAGCTCAGTGTGCCTATCTTATAGGCACCACGCTATAATAAACGATACTGCTGCTTCAGATCTTGTCTCGGACTGAAATTATTGAAGTGAGTGGGTTCTATTTCCCACAATTGGGGGCCTGTCCGGGATATTCTTCCATCGCCGGGGGTAGTGGCTGGCCCTGGACACTGGGAAGATGCGTCCCGTTCCCGATTGAGGAGCGGTCTCGTGTCCCAGTTTGGTCCGCTCCCTTGGGCGACTGGTACGAATCCCACAAGAGAGACATCTGAATCAGACAGTGAAAGGAGGTCGATAGAAAATACAGAAAAAAGGGGCCAGGCAACTCTGTGCACAGACCACAGTAAGAAAACTGACTTTTAAGTATTGCCGTGGTGGCTGGGAAAAGGGGTATTTAATCGCTGAGGGACTGGCGAGGGCCCTGAGAAATGGTGGGTAGGCAGAGTAAGTCAAACTGCGACGAAGTAAAGGAAGAAAAAGTCCTTGCTAACATTCCTCCAGAAAGTCCGTTGGGGAGGATGTTAAGGAAATGGACAAGTAAAACTTGTACAAGGGAAAAAGATAAAAAGAAAATGATGAAATATTGTTGTTTATTATGGACCAAAGAACTCATCCTTCGTCCGGCTGTCTTCTGGCCAAAGTACAGTTCGGACGAGGATTGGGTCTGTCAGTATTTCGATCTGTATGTGAATGAAAAACAACCTTTTATTCTAGAGGAGGCAGACTATGCGTCTTGTTGGAAGGGCAGTTTGGGAATGATGGTAGTAAAGACAAGGGATTCCCCCTCTGCCCCACCCGGTCCCTGGGATCCTCTTGGCTGCTTCCCCCCGCTTCCCCCCCCCCCCCCCCCCCCAGTACCATAAAATCAAATTAGGTGGAAATGGAGGAGGAGGAGGAGGAGAGACAGATAGACGGGGACAGGGAACGGATGACCCACAAGAGGAGGAAGAAGGGGCGGTGGACGGGGATGTTTTTGTCCCAGACCCTCAATCCTCAACGAAAGAAAAGGAAGATACAGTAGATGTTGAGGAGACCTCCGGAGGATCTAAACCAAAGCCTAGGGGAGGAAAACAAAAAAAGGGGAAGAACGTAAAGAGTTATCCCCTTCGGGAGGTACCAGTAGGGGACAAAGAGATTGGGTTTGTAAGTGCTCCCCTCACCAGTGGGGAGGTCAGAACATTTAAAAAGGAGATGAAGGTCCTGGTTGAGGATCTGGTGGGGTTGTCTGAACAAATTGATCAATTCTTGGGGCCCAGTCTGTATACATGGACAGAGTTAATGTATATTTTGAATATACTATTTGCTGGAGAAGAAAGGGGACTTATTCGAGGAGCATCCATTAAAATATGGGACAGGGAATATCCCATTGGGGATGGGGATGCTGGACAGGGAGAGACAAAGTTTCCCCTCAGAGACCCCCAGTGGGACAATCAATACCCGGATCATAGAGAAACAATGAGGGACTTGAAAGACCTGATTCTAAAAGGAATAAGAGAGGCAGTTCCAAAGTCGCAGATTAAGAGTCTTAATGCAAAATTCTCTGGAATGAACCCTGAAGAGAGAGAGAACGAGAATCTGCACAGTTACTGCCTTTGCTGTTTGAATTCATGTATCGCTGGACATCGGAGTGCATCTGGGAAAATTAACAAACAGTGAAATTCACAACTAAACTCGGAGGAACTGTTGGGTGAAGTTCACAGCACAGAATCAGATAAGTTAATTGTTTTAAGTCTGTCCAAGAGAGAGGCTGCAGTAGTGAGTATAGTGGATTCTTTCTTGATGATATGTTTTTGGAGATAAGTCTCTTGATTAAACTTAAAATATAAGCCATAACTATTAATTTACCATGGGGCAGTGTTTGTAGAGGAATAAGACAGTGTATTTTCAGGGTCTGTAGATTGTGAAGGAGAAAAAATGGCCTTTGCAGTGATATGTACTTCATGTCAGATGTGGGAGTTTAAAGAGATTTTAAAGGTTACTGCGGATTATATCTGCCATAAATGCTGTTGGATGCGAATCTTATCAGATTGAGTGGATCGGTTGGAGAGACAGATAGAAGCGATGAGGAATTTGCAACAGCAACAGTATGTGATGGATGACAGATATAGGAAGGGGGAATGTCTCAGATACAGTCACATAGATGGGTTAACTCCAGGAAGGGTAAGAGAGGTCGGCAGCTAGTGCAGGAGTCTTTTGTGGATATACCCATTTCAAACAAGTATGCTGTTTTGGAAAATGTAGGGGGTGATGGATTCTCAGGGGAATGTAGCATGAACAGCCAAGTTTCTGGTATTGAGACTGGCTCTAATGCAACGAGGGGTACGTCGGCTTCCAAGAGATCAATTATGTTATGGGATTCTGTAGTCAGAGGTACAGACAGATGTTTCTGTGGCCAGCAGAGAAAAAGCAGAATGGTGTGCTGTTTCCCTGGTGCCAGGATCAAGGATGTCTCAGAGAGGGTGCAGAATGTTCTCAAGTGGGAGAGGGGCCAGCAGGAGGTCATTGTTCACATTGGAACCAATGATGTAGGAAGGGAAAAGGTTGAGATTCTGAAGGGAGATTACAGAGAGTTAGGCAGAAATTTAAAAATGAGGTCCTCAAGTGTAGTAATATCCGGATTATTCCCGGTGCTACGAGCTAGTGAGGGCAGGAATAGGAGGATAGAGCAGATGAATTCATGGCTGAGGAGCTGGTGTATGGGAGAAGGATTCACATTTTTGGATCATTGGAATCTCTTTTGGGGTAGAAGTGACCTGTACAAGAAGGACGGATTGCACCTAAATTGGAAGGGGACTAATATACTGGCAGGGAAATTTGCTAGAACTGCTCGGGAGGATTTAAACTAGTAAGATGGGGGGGTGGAACCCAGGGAGATAGTGAGGAAAGAGATCAATCTGAGACGGGTACAGCTGAGAACAGAAGTCAATCAAACAGTCAGGGCAGGCAGGGACAAGGTAGGACTAATAAACTAAACTGCATTTATTTCAATGCAAGGGGCCTAACAGGGAAGGCAGATGAACTCAGGACATGGTTAGGAACATGGGACTGGGATATCAGAGCAATTACGGAAACATGGCTCAGGGATGGGCAGGACTGGCAGCTTAATGTTCCAGGAGACAAATGCTTTAGGAAGGATAGAAAGGGAGGCAAGAGAGGAGGGGAAGTGGCATTTTTGATAAGGGATAGCATGACAGCTGTGCGAAAGGAGGATATTCCCAGAACTACATCCAGGGAAGTTATTTGGGTGGAACTGAGAAATAAGAAAGGGATGATCACCTTATTGGGATTGGATTATCGATCCCCCAGTAGTCAGAGGGAAATTGAGAAACAAATTTGTTAGGAGATCTCAGCTATCTGTAAGAATAATAGGGTAGTTATGGTAGGGGATTTTAACTTTCCAAATATAGACTGGGACTGCCATAGTGTTAAAGGTTTAGATGGAGAGAAATCTGTTAAGTGCGTACAAGACAATTTTCTGATTCAGTATGTAGGTGTACCAACTAGGGAAGATGCAAAACTTGACCTACTCTTGGGAAATAAGGCAGGGCAGGTGACTGAGGTGTCAGTGGGGGAGCACTTTGGGGCCAGCGACCATAATTCTATTAGATTTAAAATAGTAATGAGAAAAGGATAAACCAGATCTCAAAGTTGAAGTTCTAAATTGTAGAAAGGCAAATTTTGACGGTATTAGGCAGGAACTTTCGAAAGCTGATTGGAGGCAGATGTTCGCAGGTAAATGAATGGCTGGAAAATGGGAAACCTCAGAAATGAGATAACAAGAATTCAGAGAAAGTATATTCCTGTCAGGGTGAAAGGGAAGGCTGGTAGGAATAGGGAATGCTGGATGACTAAAGAAATTGAGGGTTTGGTAAAGAAAAAAAAGGCAACATATGTCAGGAATAGACAGGATAGATCGAGTAAATCCTTAGAGAATAGAGGAAGTAGGAGTATACTTAAGAGGGAAATCAGGAGGGCAAAATGGGGACATGAGATAGCTTTGGCAAATAGAATGAAGAAGAATCCAAAGGGTTTTATTAAGTACATTAAGGACAAAAGGGTAACTAGGGAGAGAATAGGGCCCCTCAAAGATCAGCAAGGCGGCCTTTATGTGGAGCCACAGAAAATGGGGGAGATACTAAATGAGTATTTTGCATCAGTATTTACTGTGGAAAAGATTATGGAAGATATAGAATGTTGGGAAATAGATGGTGACATCTTGCAAAATGTCCAGATTACAGAGGAGGAAGTGCTGGATGCCTTGAAACGGTTAAAGGTGGATAAATCCCCAGGACCTGATCAGGTGTACGTGAGAACTCTGTAGGAAGCTAGAGAAGTGATTGCTGGACCTCTTGCTGAGAAATTTGTATCATCGATAGTCACAGGTGAGATGCCGGAAGACTGGAGGTTGGCAAACGTGGTGCCACTGTTTAAGAAGGGTGGTAAGGACAAGCCAGGGAACTATAGACCGGTCAGCCTTACCTCAGCGGTGTGCAAATTGTTGGAGGGAATCCTGAGGGACAGGATGTTCCATGTATTTGGAAAGGCAGGGACTGATTCGGGATAGTAAACATGGTTTTGTGCGTGGGGAATCATGTCTCACAAAACTAATTTAGTTTTTTGAAGAAGTAACAAAGAGGATTGATGAGAGCAGAGTGGTAGATGTGATCTACATGGACTTCAGTGAGACATTCGACAAGGTTCCCCATGGGAGACTGATTAGCAAGGTTAGATCTCATGGAATACAGGGAGAAGTAGCCATTTGGATACAGAACTGGCTCAAAGGTAGAAGTCATAGGGTGATGATGGAGGGGTGTTTTTCAGACTGGAGGCCTGTGACCAGTGGAGAGCCACAAGGATCGGTGCTGGGTACACTACTTTTCATCATTTATATAAATGATTTGGATGTGAGCATAAGAGGTGTAGTTAGTAAGTTTGCAGCTGACACCAAAGTTGGAAGTGTAATGGACAGCGAAGAAGCTTACCTGAGATTACAACAGGATCTTGATCAGATGGGCCAATGGGCTTAGACGTGGCAGATGGAGTTTAATTTAGATAAATGCGAGGTGCTTCATTTTGGGAAAGCAAATCTTAGCAGGACTTATACACTTAATGATAAGGTCCTGGGGAGTGTTGCTGAATAAAGAGACCTTGGAGTGCAGGTTCATAGCTCCTTGAAAGTGGAGTCACAGGTAGGTTGAATAGTGAAGAAGGTGTTTGGTATGCTTTCCTTTATTGGTCAGATATTGAGTACGGGAGTTGGGAGGTCATGTTGTGGCTGTACAGGACACTGTTGGAATATTGAGTGCAATTCTGGTCTCGGAAAGATGTTGTGAAACTTGAAAAAGTTCGGAAAAGATTTACAAGGATATTGCCAGGGTTGGAGGATTTGCGCTATAGGCAGAGGTTGAATAGGCTAGGGCTGTTTTTCCTGGAGCATCAGAGGCTGAGGGGTGACTTTATAGAGGTTTACAAAATTATGAGGGGCATGGATAGGGTAAATAGACAAAGTCTTTTCCCTGGGGTGGGGAAGTCCAGAAATGGATAGAGTAAATAGACAAAGTCTTTTCCATGAGGTGGGGGAGTCAAGAACTGGAGGGCATTGGTTTAGGATGAGAGGGGAAAGATATAAGAGGGACCATAGGGCAACGTTTTCACACAGAGGGTGGTACGTTTATGGAATGAGCTGCCAGAGGATGTGGTGGAGGCTGGTACAATTGCAATAAAAATAAGGATGACTGTTTTCTAAAATCTACACTCAGGCAGCTGTTCTCCACAATACAAACAGGGACTGTTGTTTGCTACTAGATACACAGGGACTCCTCGTTCCCTGTCTCACAGACAGGGACTCACCGTTCCCTATCTCACAGACAGGGACTCCTCGTTCCCTGTCTCACGGACAGGGACTGCTGTTCCCTGCATCACCAACAGGGACTGCTGTTCCCTATATTAGAGACAGGGACTGCTGTTCCCTGTATTAAAGACAGGGACTGTTGTTCTATGTATTATAGACAGGGACTCCTGTTCCCTCTATTATACACAGGGACTGCTGTTCCCTGTATTATAGACAGGGACTCCTGTTCCCTGTATTATAGGCAGGGACTGCTGTTCCCTGTATTATAGACAGGGACTCCTGTTCCCTGTATTATAGACAGGGACTGCTGTTCCCTGTATTATACACAGGGACTGCTGATCCCTGTATTATAGACAGGGACTCCTGTTCCCTCTATTATAGACAGGGACTGCTGTTCCCTGTATTATAGACAGGGACTGCTGTTCCCTCTATTATAGACAGGGACTGCTGTTCCCTGTATTATAGACAGGGACTGCTGTTCCCTCTATTATAGACAGGGTCTGCTGTTCCCTGTATTATAGACAGGGACTCCTGTTCCCTGTATTATAGACAGGGACTCCTGTTCCCTGTATTATAGACAGGGACTCCTGTTCCCTGTATTATAGACAGGGACTCCTGTTCCCTGTATTATAGACAGGGACTGCTGTCCCCTGTATTATAGACAGGGACTGCTGTCCCCTGTATTATAGACAGGGACTCTTGTTCCCTCTATTATAGACAGGGACTGCTGTCCCCTGTATTATAGACAGGGACTCCTGTTCCCTCTATTATAGACAGGGACTGCTGTTCCCTGTATTATAGACAGGGACTGCTGTTCCCTCTATTATAGACAGGGTCTGCTGTTCCCTGTAATATACACAGGGACTGCTGTTCCCTGTATTATAGACAGGGACTCCTGTTCCCTGTATTATACACAGGGACTGCTGTTCCCTGTATTATAGACAGGGACTCCTGTCCCATGTATTATAGACAGGGACTGCTGTTCCCTGTCTTATAGACAGGGACTCCTGTTCCCTGTATTATAGACAGGGACTGCTGTTCCCTGTATTATACACAGGGACTGCTGTTCCCTGTATTATAGACAGGGACTCCTGTTCCCTCTATTATAGACAGGGACTGCTGTTCCCTGTATTATAGACAGGGACTGCTGTTCCCTCTATTATAGACAGGGTCTGCTGTTCCCTGTAATATACACAGGGACTGCTGTTCCCTGTATTATAGACAGGGACTCCTGTTCCCTGTATTATAGACAGGGACTCCTGTTCCCTGTATTATAGACAGGGACTCCTGTTCCCTGTATTATAGACAGGGACTGCTGTCCCCTGTATTATAGACAGGGACTGCTGTCCCCTGTATTATAGACAGGGACTGCTGTCCCCTGTATTATAGACAGGGACTGCTGTCCCCTGTATTATAGACAGGGACTCTTGTTCCCTCTATTATAGACAGGGACTGCTGTCCCCTGTATTATAGACAGGGACTGCTGTCCCCTGTATTATAGACAGGGACTGCTGTCCCCTGTATTATAGACAGGGACTCTTGTTCCCTCTATTATAGACAGGGACTGCTGTCCCCTGTATTATAGACAGGGACTGCTGTCCCCTGTATTATAGACAGGGACTGCTGTTCCCTGTATGAGAGACAGGGATTGCTGTCCCCTGTATTATAGACAGGGACTGCTGTTCCCTGTATTATAGACAGGGATTGCTGTTCCCTGTATTATACACAGGGACTGCTGTCCCCTGTATTATAGACAGGGACTGCTGTCCCCTGTATTATATACAGGGTCTGCTGTTCCCTGTATTATAGACAGGGTCTGCTGTTCCCTGTATTATACACATGGACTGCTGTCCCCTGTATTATAGACAGGGACTGCTGTCCCCTGTATTATATACAGGGTCTGCTGTTCCCTGTATTATAGACAGGGACTGCTGTTCCCTGTATTATACACAGGGACTGCTGTTCCCTGTATTATAGACAGGGACTGCTGTCCCCTGTATTATAGACAGGGACTGCTGTCCCCTGTATTATAGACAGGGACTGCTGTCCCCTGTATTATATACAGGGTCTGCTGTTCCCTGTATTATAGACAGGGACTGCTGTTCCCTGTATTATCGACAGGGATTGCTGTTCTCTGTATTATCGACAGGGACTGCTGTTCCCTGTATTATCGACAGGGACTGCTGTTCCCTGTATTATACACAGGAACTGCTGTTCCCTGTATTATAGACAGGGACTCCTGTTCCCTGTATTATACACAGGGACTGCTGTTCCCTGTATTATACACAGGGACTGCTGTTCCCTGTATTATAGACAGGGACTGCTGTTCCCTGTATTATACACAGGGACTGCTGTTCCCTGTATTATACACAGGGACTGCTGTTCCCTGTATTATAGACAGGGACTGCTGTTCCCTGTATTATCGACAGGGACTGCTGTTCCCTGTATTATCGACAGGGATTGCTGTTCTCTGTATTATAGACAGGGACTGCTGTTCCCTGTATTATAGACAGGGACTGCTGTTCCCTGTATTATACACAGGGACTGCTGTTCCCTGTATTATAGACAGGGACTCCTGTTCCCTGTATTATACACAGGGACTGCTGTTCCCTGTATTATAGACAGGGACTGCTGTCCCCTGTATTATAGACAGGGACTGCTGTTCCCTGTATTATACACAGGGACTGCTGTTCCCTGTATTATAGACAGGGACTCCTGTTCCCTCTGTTATAGACAGGGACTGCTGTTCCCTGTATTATAGACAGGGTCTGCTGTTCCCTGTAATATACACAGGGACTGCTGTTCCCAGTTTTATAGACAGGGACTCCTGTTCCCTGTATTATAGACAGGGACTCCTGTTCCCTGTATTATAGACAGGGACTGCTGTCCCCTGTATTATAGACAGGGACTGCTGTCCCCTGTATTATAGGCAGGGTCTGCTGTTCCCTGCAACACCAACAGGGACTGCTGTTTCTTGTATTATAGACAGGGATTGCTGTCCCCTGTATTCTCGACAGGGATTGCTGTCCCCTGTATTATAGACAGGGACTGTTGTTCCCTGTATTATAGACAGGGATTGCTGTCCCCTGTATTATAGACAGGGACTGCTGTTCCCTGTATTATAGACAGGGATTGCTGTCCCTGTATTATAGACAGGGACTGCTGGTCCCTGTATTATAGACAGGGACTGCTGTTCCCTGTATTATAGACAGGGACTGCTGTTCCCTGTATTATAGACAGGGATTGCTGTCCCCTGTATTATAGACAGGGACTGCTGGTCCCTGTATTATAGACAGGGACTGCTGTTCCCTGTATTATAGACAGGGACTGCTGTCCCCTGTATTATATACAGGGTCTGCTGTTCCCTGTATTATAGACAGGGACTGCTGTTCCCTGTATTATAGACAGGGACTGCTGTTCCCTGTATTATCGACAGGGATTGCTGTTCTCTGTATTATAACAGGGACTGCTGTTCCCTGTATTATCGACAGGGACTCCTGTTCCCTGTATTATACACAGGGACTCCTGTTCCCTGTATTATACACAGGGACTGCTGTTCCCTGTATTATAGACAGGGACTCCTGTTCCCTGTATTATAGACAGGGACTGCTGTTCCCTGTATTATACACAGGGACTGCTGTTCCCTGTATTATAGACAGGGACTCCTGTTCCCTGTATTATACACAGGGACTGCTGTTCCCTGTATTATAGACAGGGACTGCTGTTCCCTGTATTATAGACAGGGACTGCTGTTCCCTGTATTATAGACAGGGACTGCTGTTCCCTGTATTATCGACAGGGATTGCTGTTCTCTGTATTATAGACAGGGACTGCTGTTCCCTGTATTATAGACAGGGACTGCTGTTCCCTGTATTATACACAGGGACTGCTGTTCCCTGTATTATAGACATGGACTCCTGTTCCCTGTATTATACACAGGGACTGCTGTTCCCTGTATTATAGACAGGGACTCCTGTTCCCTGTATTTTAGACAGGGACTGCTGTTCCCTGTATTATAGACAGGGACTGCTGTTCCCTGTATTATAGACAGGGACTCCTGTTCCCTCTATTATAGACAGGGACTGCTATCCCCTGTATTATCGACAGGGACTGCTGTCCCCTGTATTCTCGACAGGGACTCCTGTTCCCTCTATTATAGACAGGGACTGCTGTCCCCTGTATTATAGACAGGGACTGCTGTTCCCTGTATTATAGACAGGGATTGCTGTCCCCTGTATTATAGACAGGGACTGCTGTCCCCTGTATTATAGACAGGGACTGCTGTTCCCTGTATTATACACAGGGACTGCTGTCCCCTGTATTATAGACAGGGACTGCTGTTCCCTGTATTATACACAGGGATTGCTGTTCCCTGTATTATACACAGGGATTGCTGTCCCCTGTATTATAGACAGGGACTGCTTTCCCCTGTATTATAGACAGGGACTGCTGTTTCCTCTATTATAGACAGGGACTGCTGTCCCCTGTATTATAGACAGGGACTGCTGTTCCCTGTATTATAGACAGGGTCTGCTGTTCCCTGCATCACCAACAGGGATTGCTGTCCCCTGTATTATATACAGGGACTGCTGTTCCCTCTATTATAGACAGGGACTGCTGTTCCCTGTATTATAGACAGGGACTGCTGTCCCCTGTATTATAGACAGGGACTGCTGTCCCCTTATTGTAGACAGGGTCTGCCGTTCCCTGTATTGTAGACAGGGACTGCTGTTCCCTGTATTATAGACAGGGACTGCTGTTCCCTCTATTATAGACAGGGTCTGCTGTTCCCTGTATTATACACAGGGACTGCTGTTCCCTGTATTATAGACAGGGACTGCTGTTCTCTCAAATATAGACAGGTACTGCTCATTCTCTACAATAGACAGCAGACATGTTCGGGTTCCTACAGTCCCACAAGGTCTTGTTGGCAACTTCATGAATGAAATGCTTGAGTGGGGGGATATGCCAGACCATGAGGTGACAGATTGTGTTGGAATACAACTCTGCTGCTGTTGCTGGCCCATAGCCCACTCTTGTGTTCCTGGGTCTGTTCGGAGTCTATTTAACACAGTGATAGTGCCACTCTACACAATGGAGGTTATTCCCAATGTGAAGGAATCTCAATAGTGTATAACCAGAGATTCAATATCATTGCGATATCACTAATATGGCAGATGAGAAGAACCGTTTACTTATTTTGAGTTCTCAGCATCTAGGAATATTTGACAGAAAAAGGTAGTGGAACCTAGTTCCAGGAATAAATGGAAGGGAGATGGAGAACTTGTTCAGGATAAGGAACTTGCAGGTTTCAATTGGAGATGGGGGACTCAACATGTCTGCTCTTTCAAAGCACAAAAGGCTCAGGGTCCTCCTCTGTACTTTTAAGTTCCCATAATGCTGCAGTAAAATAACTGAGAACATTATGGGTTTTAGGCAGCCAAAATTTTGTTCAACATCACATTTTCTTTTTATCATCATAAATTTCTGTGTTTCTTAAAGGATGCCAAATGGTAGGGGAGCGAACAAAGCAGGCCAAGGGGCATCTGCATCCCAGCAACCAATCTGTGGTATCAGTGACCAGTTTCCAACAGGAACATGAACAATGTACAAAGGGAAGAATGATATATCACATTGGATATGTATCAATCTCCAGCCACTCTCCTGATTGCCATCAACTGCACCTAATACAGTCACCTCGACGCCAATGAAGGCAAATTTTGAAACCTCTCTGAAAACTCAGTGTGGAATTGGTTTGGATTTGGGGATGGGAGGGTGGGGAACAGAGACTGGGGGAGACTGAGGAATGATCAGGCAGGAGAGTAGCAGGTAAAGTCTCTGACATGTTCCCACCTCCACAAGATGCATTGCATTGTGGGAGGTTTGTGGACACTCTTCCTGCCCACCCCAAACTGAGATCCTTGGAAGATTAATGTTCAACTAACACCTTCTTCACCCCCATCGGGAGTAGCCAGCAGTGGGTAGGCAGCATTCTACTTAGTGTAGAAAGACACTCATTGATTTACTGGATAGTGATGGGGGGGGAGATGGCTCGATTGAGCTGTTCCTCAAATGTTTGGGACACCTTCCTGCAAGAGGCTGGAGGAGAAATTGGAGGGGGCCCTGGCTGATAGATTTCCATCATCAGTCGCTATGGGTGAGATCCCTGAAGACTGGAGTGGCTCCCTCTAGCGGCCAGGAGGAGGAATGGCAGCCACTGTCTGAATGAATGAAACTGATTTGTTTAACAGAGAAATGTCCCACTGGTTCCTTTATTCTTCTTTCACCATCCAGTAACAAGGCAGCACACCCTCCCCCTGAAATACCAACATGAATTACTGCAATATTATAATACAGGACATGGGTAACTGTTAGGAACCACAGAAAGATGAAAACGTTTAACATGATGACTTGGTCAGAAGTTAATTGAACTGGTCCTGTCATTTCCTGCTTTCTGCCTCATCCCCTTTTAAATAAAGGAGTTAGATTAGTTATTTCCCCAGTCTAAAGGAACCTTCTGCTAATCTAACCCACTTTAATTCATGCAGAAAATGACCGAAGAGGGAGATTGACACTGATTGGGGTATCGCATTGTAAGGGAACCAGGCAGATGTGAGGGTGGGGATGTGACACCAGGTAGTACACTGCCTCCCTGGTTCCAGAGGCTGGGATGGCACTGAGGGGCTGAAGGACAGTCTAAAGGGGATACCAGCCAATATAAGGTGAGGGGACAGAGGGAGCATTGAAAGTCGAATATAGGAAGTTGTGAAATCAGTTGCAAACCAGGAAACAGAGTAATTGTGTCATTTTAAGATAAAGACTATCCTGCGTACCTTTGAAGGAACTATGAACCTGCACTCCCTTTGTTGGATCCCTCATGTCTTACATACTAGTTAGTGGAAATAGAATATCATTCTTTACCCTTTCAAAATTGTTTTACATTTTGAACTCCTCCATAAGGTCACCTCTTAATCTCCCTGCTCCAAGGAGAACAAACCCAATCTCTTTAATTTTTCCTTGTATCTAAAATCCTTCATTCCTAATGTCAGTCTTGTAAATGTCCTTTTGAACTCTGTCCAGGGCTTTAACGCCCTTCCTTCACTGAGTTGCCCAGAACTGAACACAATATTCCAAATGTGATCTGACCAATGCTTTGTATAGGTGACTAGTCTGATGATGTTAACTCGAAGACTAACTCAGCTGGTCTCAAGGAATCCAGAGACCCCTAGAGACAGGATGGGAGTGTCCGGGAGATGTTTCAGAGCTGACTCTGAGACAGACATGAGCTGTACAGCAGCAGATGGGAGTGGATCATTCTCTGTTCCCCACTGAACACTGGGCATAATCTGTATGAATGACTGAGATGATGGGACCCTCGGTTCCATTTGCTGATAACACAAAGTGATGTGGGACAGGAAAATGCCAAGAGGACAGAGAGAGACTGGGAAAGGGGGTTGGACAGGTTCACTGAGTGAGTAAGAAATAGTCTGTACAACATCCTGGTGTGAAATGGAAGGCTGTGTTCCTTCATTTTAGTCCTGAAAGTGTTTCAGAGTATTGTTCGGGTTTTCGAAGATGATCCTAATCCTCGCCCCAGAAGCAGCAAGCAGCTTTCCTCTCTATCTATTCCAGCTGTTGGATGTGACATGTTCTCCCTCTTTCTGGAATCTCCACCCAGTGGGAATCGTTGATCTTTGATCAAACCTGTCTTGTCCCATTCATATCCTGGAGACTGAGTCTGGGGTTAAAGTAACGGGGCCTCCTCCATTGCCAGACCATGGTAACACGACGCCTGGAGGAAGAGCGCCTCATCTTCCGCCTAGGAACCCTCCAACCACAAGGGATGAATACAGATTTCTCCAGCTTCTTCATTTACCCTCCCCCCCCCACCTTGTCTCAGTCCCAACCCTCGAACTCAGCACCACCTTCCTAACCTACAATCTTCTTCCTGACCTCTCCACTCCCACCCCTTCTCCGGCCTCTCACCCTCACCGTAACCTCCTTCCACCTATCGCATTCCCAATGCCCCTCCCCCAAGTCCCTCCTTCCTACCTTTTATCTTAGCCCACTTGGCACACCCTTGTCATTCCTGAAGAAGGGCTTATGCCCGAAACGCCGATTCTCCTTCTCCTTTGATACTGCCTGACCTGCTGCGCTTTTCCAGCAACACATTTTTAAACCCTGGGATTTTACACCAACACATCAATCCCCAGTGAGTGTCTGACAGACAGGACTCCCCCAAAGAGGAAATTAAAATTTTAAATGAGAAACTCTATCCAAAGACTTGTTGTAACATCAGAGTAATACTACTTGTGGGATCTTGCTGTGTCTCAAACCACCTGCAGAGTGGCCTACATTGCAAGAAGGGTGACCAAATGTGATAATCACATAAATAAGACCCAGGTTGGCCCAATCCCTGAATATCTGGGAGGGGATCTCTCTCTATCTCTCTCTCTCTCTCTCTCTCTCTGTCCCCTCTCTGTCCCCTCTCTCACACCCTCTCCAGCTTCTTTTGTTGATATTTTAAACAAATAAAACCATCCCACACACAGCAATGTGACTCGTGGATATTTTGCAGCACAACGTGAATGTTTTGAGAAAAAGGGGTAAAAGAACACAAGATGCACAGAGAGAGTGTTTGTGGGAAGGAGGGAGTGATAGAGGGATAAGATGTGTCTTTGTAGCTGGGCTGGGAAAGGGAGACAGGATCTGGGAGAGGGAGGAGAGAACAGGACTCTCCAATATCCCACCATCGCCCAGCTCCAATCACTTCCTTCTAGAAAGTACCATCCACAAAATGAAATCCTGGGATGGAGGGGCTGATTTAAAAAAAAACAAAACAGGAGTCTCAAAGATATCCACAGTCTCTTGTTGGACAGAAAGTGGGATTGGAGCACATTCTGGAGCAGGAAGGGAGCACCCTGTGGGATCTCCCTGTGCGTCAATGGCCCACAGCATTGCTAGCACAGAGACTGCTGGGAAACTGTTTATCAAAGGGAATATTGTCAAATATAAATGTTGCAATCTTTTAAAAGGTAAGATAAAGATTACCATGTACAAGGTTAAATCAGAGAAAGGGAAAAAGGTTAGAGATGGAGAAGGGGAGGGTGGGGAGAGAGAGAGAGAGAGCGAGTGCGTAGAGAAGAAAGAAAGTGGGAAGTGGTTTGAATTTGTCAAACAGCAGGATCTTTGTCATCCTGAAGCCAGAATTGAACCCTTAACCAGCATCAGTGAAACACACAACCTGTCTGTGGTCCCACTGCTACTTGTGGGATCTTGCTGTGTCTGAAGGGACTGAAGGGTCAGTAACAGAATGAATACACCATTGGCTCAGAGAGAGGAGACAGGATAGAGGGTAATGGGGGTTTCAGACTGGAGGAAGCTACAGGCACATACAAGTTGGAAACTGTTTTCAGTAAAAGGTAATTGATCCCAGGTCACTGCAGAGTTGAAGAATCTGATGCCTTTCCCTCACTATCCTCCTCCAATCCCTGGGAAGATCTGCTCCCACACCATGTTCCACTGTTGACTGTGTTAGATATTTTGATACATTGGGGATGGGCGGGGGTGATTTTAAACCTGGGATTTTAAGCTTGCCTTCAAAATGCTCTCGCTCCCCCTTTCACGTGATCTTTTCTCTCTTTTATCCCGAGGAACTTTTGTTTGGAAAGCTGCAACATGAAGATCAAAAATGTTCAAGGCCAGGAAAGAACAACCTCCAGAGGGGGAACATGGGCCTGAGGCCTGAGGCCTGGTCGACAGGCTGCACCTTGTGGGGGCCCACAGTGAGTTGTGTGTTTATTTACCCCAAGGTTTAATCTCTTCTCGGGGGGACCCTGGGTTTTAGGGGCCTCTGGGTAACTGGTTCCTGTCGGATTGAGGCCCTGTCATTTTTAAAACAGACTTGAAGCCTGGGATTAAAGTAATTGGGGACTTGTGATTTAAGACAAATATACCAATCCCCAGAAAGTGTCTGACAGACCAGACTCCCCAAGAAGGGAATTAAAACCTTAAATGAGAAACTCTCCCCAAAGACTTGTTCTAATGTCAGAGTAATGTGAGATGTGTACAGGCCTGGGTGATCAAATGTGATAATCACATAAATAAGACCCAGGTTGGCCAGTTCAGTTCAATTCCCTGAGTATCTGGGAGGGGATCTCTCTGTCCGTATGTCTCTCTCTCTCTCTCTCTGTCCCCTCTCTCACACCCTCTCCAGCTTCTTTTGTTGATATTTTAAACAAATAAAACCGTCCCACACACAGCAATGTGACTCGTGGGTATTTGAAGTGGGAGAGATGGAAATATTTTGTAGCACAAGGTGAATGTTTTTGAGACAAAGGGGTAAAAGAACACAAGGTCCACAGAGAGAGAGAGAGTGGGGGAAGGAGGGAGGGATAGAGGGATAAGATGGAGAGTGGGGGAAGGGGGGGAAGAGAAAGGGGGGAAGGAGGGGGAGGAGGGAGGGTGGAAAGCAGGGGGAAGGGGTGTAATGAGAGGTGGGAAAGGAGAGGGGGTATGAGGAGAGAGGAGGAAGGAAAGGGGGAAGGAGAGGCGATGAAAGTAGAGATGGGGTAAGGTGAGGGGAAGCAGAGGAGGGAAGGAGAGGGAGGGAAAGGGGGAAGGAGAGGGGGAAAGGAGGGGGGACAGAGAGAGGATGAAAGTAGAGACGGGGTAAGGAGAGGGGGAAGGAGAGATGGGAAGGAGAGGGGGAGGGGGGGAAGGAGAGAGTGGGGGGTGAGAGTGGGGGGAAGGAGAGCGGGGGTAAGGAGAGCGGGGAAGAAGAGGGGGAACGGGGCAAAGGTGATTGGGGGAAAGAGGGAAGGAGAGGGGCAAGGAGACAGAGGCAGAGAGTGGAGAGGAGAGATGTCAGAAGGAGTTGGGGGAAGGAGAGAGGGGAAAGGAGCGGGGAGGGAGGGAGGGGATGCTGAGGGGGGGAAGGAGAGAGGAGGAAAGAGTTAGGGAAAGAGTGTGGGAAGGAGAGAGGGGAAGGGTGGAAGGAGAGGGGGTGAAGCAGTGGGGTGGAAGGAGAGGGGGGAAGGGGTGATGGACAGGGAGTGAAAGAGAGGGGGAGGAGGGTTGTCAGAAGGAGATAGAGTGAAGGGGGGTGAAAGAGAGGGCACAACAAGGAAGAGGGTGGACAGAGGGGAGAAGCAGTGGGGGATAAGGAGAAAGTGGAAGGAAGGGGGGAGGAGAGAGCGGAGAAGGAGAGGGGGGGAAGGAGAGAACAGGAGAAGGAGAGAGGAGAAGGCAGGGGAAAGGAGAGAGGGGAGAAGCAGAGAGGGGAGAAGGAGAGGGGGAGAAGAAGAGGGAGAAGGAGAGAGAGGAGAAGGAGAAAGTGATGAAGGTGAGGGGGGAAGGAGAGGGAAAAGCAGAGGGGGGGAAGGAGAGGGGGGAGAAGGAGTCAGTGGTGAAGGAGAGGGTGGAAGGAGAGGGGGAAGGAGAGGTGGGGAAAGAGAGAGGGGAAGGAGAGGGGAGAAGAAAGAGGGAAGGAGAGAGGGGAGAAGAAGAGAGGGGAAGGAAAGGGGAAGGAGAGGGAGAGAAGGAGAGAGGGGAAGGAAGGGGGAAGGAGAGAGGGGAGAAAGAGGTGGGGAAAGGAAGGAAGGAAGGGGGAAGGAGTCAGGTTAAAAGGGGAGAGTGGAAGCAAGGGGGAATGAGAGAGGGGAAGGAGAGAGGGAAGGAGAGAGGGGAGAAGGAGAGCGTGGTGAAGAAGAGGGGGAAAGGAGAGGGGGAACGAGAGAGGGGAGAGAGGGGAGAAGGAGAGAGTGGTGAAGGAGAGGGGGAATAAGAGGGGGGAAAGAGAGAGGGGAGAAGGAGAGAGTGGTGAAGGAGAGGGGGAAGGTGAAGGGGAAGGAGAAAGGGGAGAAGGAGAGAGTGGTGAAGGTAACGGGGAAGGAGAGGGGGAAGGAGAGAGTGGAGAAGGAGAGAGGGGAAAGAAGGGGGAAGGAGAGAGGGGAGAATGAGAGAGTGGTGAAGGAGAGAGGGGAAGGAGAGGGGGAAGGAGAGAGGGGGGAAGGAGAGAGTGGTGAAGGAGAGGGGGAAGGTGAAGGGGAAGGAGAAAGGGGAGAAGGAGAGAGTGGTGAAGGTAACGGGGAAGGAGAGGGGGAAGGAGAGAGGGGAAAGAAGGGGGAAGGAGAGAGGGGAGAATGAGAGAGTGGTGAAGGAGAGAGGGAAGGAGAGGGGGAAGGAGTGGGGGGAAGGAGAGAGGGGATAAGGATAGAGTGGAGAATGAGAGTGGTGAAGAAGAGTGGGGGAAGGAGAGAGGGAAGGAAGGGAGAAGGAGAGAGGCGGAAGGAGAGATGGGGAAGGAGAGAGGGGATGGGAAGGGGGAAGAAGAGTGGAGAGGGAGAGGGGGTGGAGGGGAGGACAGGGGAAGGAGAGGTGGAGATGGTGAGAGGGGAAGGAGAGAGAAGGAGAGAGGGGAGAAGGTGAGGGGGTTGGAGTGGTGAGAAGAGGGGAAGGAAGGGAGAAGCAGAGAGGGGAGAAGAGAGAGGGAATGGAATTTGGAAGGAGAGATGGGAGAAGGAAAGAGGCGAGAAGGAATGGGGAAGGAGTGATGGGAGAAGGAGAGAGGGGAAAGAAGGGGAAGGAGAGGTGGAGAAGAGGGAGGGGGGAAGGAGAGGGTGGTGAGGAAGAGGGGAGGAAGGGACAAGGAGAGAGGGGAGAAGGAGAGGGGGGAAGGAGATGGGGAGGTGTTGAGGGAAGAAGGAGGGGGGAAGGAGGGGGGGAAGGAGCGGGAGAATGGGGACTTGGAAGGAAGGGGGAAGGAGAGAGGGAGAAGGAGAAGGGTAGGAAGGGGAAGGCGAGGGAGGGAGAAGGAGTGGTGAAAGGAAGGGGAAGGAGAGGGGAAGGAGAGAGTGGAGAAGGAGAGGGAGGAAGGAGAAGGGGGAAGGAGGGGAGAAGGTGAGAGGGGAAGAAGGGAGAAGGAGAGTGGATAAGGAGAGGGGAAGGGGGGAGGTGAGAGGGTGATGGGAAGTGTGGTGAAGGAGAGGGGGAGGAGAGAGGGGGGAAGGAGGAGCAAGGATGGGGTTGGTGAGAGGGGAGAGGAGAGGGGAGGAGGAAGGGGAAGGATAGTGGGCTGAAGGAGAGTGTGGTGAAGGAGAGAGGGGAAGGAAGGGGGAAGGAGTGATTGGGGGAAGGAGAGGGGGGAAGGAAGGGGGAAGGAGAGAGGGAGAAGGAGAGAGTGGTAAAGGAGACGGGGGAAGGAGAGGGGGTGGAAGGATAGAGGGAAGGAAGGGGAAGGAGAGAGAGGGGAAGGGGGAAGGAGAGAGGAAGAAAAGAGAAGGAGAGAGGGGAGAAGGAGAGAGGGGAGAAGGATAGAGGGGAGAAGGAGAGAGGGAGACGGAGAGAGGGGGGAAGGAGAGGTGGGGTAAAGAGAGAGGGGAAGGAAGGGGAAGGAGAGAGGGGAGAAGGAGAGAGGCGGGAAGGAGTGATGGGGGAAGGAGAGAGGGGATGGAAGGGGGAAGGCGAGTTGGAGAAGGAGAGAGGTGGGGTGGAAGAGGGTAAGACAGGGGAAGGAGAGGTGGAGATGGAGAGAGAGGGAAGGAAGGGGAAGGAGAGAGTGGTGAAGGAAAGAGAGGAAGGAAGGGGAAGGAGAGAGGAATGGAATTTGGAAGGCAAGAGGCGAGAAGGAGGGGGGAAGGAAGGGGAAGGAGGTGATGGGAGGAGAGGGGAAGGAAGGGGAAGGAGGGGGAGAAGGGGAGGGAGGAGAGAGTGGTGAAGGAAAGAGGGGAAGGAAGGGGGAAAGAGCGAGTGGATAAGGAGAGGGGAGAAGGAAGGGGAAGGAGAGGGGAAGGAAGGGGGAAGAGAGAGGGGAGAAGGACAGAGTGGTGAAGGAGAGGGGGAATGAGAGGGGAAGGAGAGAGGGAGATGGAGAGGGGAGGAGGTTGGGGGAAGGGAGGTGGTGGAGAGGTGATGAGGAGAGAGGGGAAGGAAGGGGAAGGAGAGAGGGGAGAAGGAGAGAGGGGAAGGAAGGGGGAAGGAGCGAGGGGAGAAGAAGAGAGTGGAAGGAAGGGGGGAGGAGAGTGGGGAGAAGGAGAGGAAGGAAGGGAGGAATAACGAGAGACGGGAAGGGTGGGGGGAAGGAGACAGGGGAGAAGGAGGTTGGGAAAGGAAGGAGGTGGAAGGAGACAGGGGAGAAGGAGTGTGAGGGGAAGGAGAGAGGGGAAGACAGGAAAGGAGAGGGGAGAAGCAGAGAGGGGTAGGAGAAGGAAGGGGAAGGAGAGGGGGGCGAAGGGAGAGAGGGGGGAAGGAGAGAGGGGAGAAGGAGAGGGGGAGGAGGGGGAAGAAGGAGAGAGAGGAAAGGTTGGGGGGAAGGAAGTGGGAAGGAGAGAGAGAAGAAGGAGGGGGGGAAAGAGAGATGGGGTAAGGAGAGGGGGAAGAAAGGAGGAAGTAGAGGTGGAGAAAGAGAGAG